>NC_134413.1:39921615-40267865 GCF_038048845.1 Mixophyes fleayi | reverse complement strand
TGCAATTCTTCAAGAGCAGGCCTCCAGTTTGGGCCAGGTATACATACATATGCTTCCATAGCATAGCGTAAGAGAAATTGTTAGCGGTTTATAAAACTTACATATAACTTTACGTAAATAAACTTGATATTCAAGTGTAGCTTATTACATGATGCTGGTTATTGGGAATAGGAAAGTTCCTTGTCGACTCCAAAAAAAGCAAATCTCTAGGAATCGTTTAATTTCCTCAAGTATACCACCAAGCCAAAGCTTTATGGCAACTAATTAATTAAGACAGAACTTTATAATGCATTGCTATAAAAATATAATTAACACAGTGTCTGTCTATCCCCTGCCTCAGATTCAAATCCTATATAATCATGAACAGCTGGTATGGGTGCTAAGATTTGCAGTGATTAGATGTTACTGTGTTTAGTGTGTTGAGTCCTCATTCTGTGGGTTTTGGTTACAGGTTATACGATTAAGTTTGCAAGAACAGGAGAGAACCAAACTTCTCAGTGAGGGGCATTCACACCACAAACTGTGGCAGTTGTAAGCAGCCCAGCCCTATCACTCATTAAGAAATCTGCAGGTTGTCAGCAGATTCAGAGAGCCAGCACACACACACACACACACACACACACACACGCATGCACACACACATATACACACACACACACACACATACATAGACACACACACACACACACACACACACACACACACACACACACATACATAGACGCACACAAACCCAGCACTAATCTAATTTAAGAACCTGATGATTAAGACAGGCTTGTTCCTGGCCTGTCATTTTACCAGCCTTCCATCATAACATTATGGCACAGGCAAAATTGCCTGCAAACCAGGAGAATGGAAGGGGGAAAAGAGAAACACATGTAAAAGAAAAAAAAGAAGAAGAAAGGAACAGCGACCACTTCATTTTATCTACACTTTCTCCCTGCAGAGATTCATCTAAGGTCTGTGGAGATTCCTGACTGTATACTGCGTGGGATCTTCCATATGGAGTCTGCGTCTATTAACTAAGCCCCATTCTCAAAGTACTCTAGCTGGAAAATTCGCTGGTTTCATGTCTTTAACTGTTTTCTTGAAATGAGGCCTAAAACTCAATGCAAAACTGCTCGTGATTTCAACAAAGGAGTTAACCTGTCTAGTAATACATAACCAAATCGAGTAGTGTCTGCCTGCGTGCATGAGCTGTGTATTTATGTGGACCTGCTGATTAATTTGCACTTACACCAGTTAATGTGAAACCATAGGATGGAGGCAGGAAATGCGTGAGGGAAGGTTGCCCATATATTAATAATGCCACTAGGGGCAAGGAATCCCTTATATTTGTGGATATTTTTTTAAACTTATTTTATTTCGTTAAAAAAAAACCCTCTAGTAGTAATAAGACACAAATCAGAAACAAATGCCTATAAGGTTTAGCAGTGATTCCGGAAGTCATTTTCTGATTTGCAGGAAAGACCCTCTCAGTTCTCCTGTATATGATGTTCCAGAGTGATCATGATATGGTTGGATTATCTCCCTGATTCTACAGCGCTGTTAATGTAATAATGATATTAATACTAATAATGTCAGTACTAGTAAAATGAAAACAACAAACCTAATTAGTAATAATTGATTAGAAGTAATAGTTAACCACAGCTTAAAAATATGTGGAGGATGTTTAATAGATTCTCTAATCAGATGTTCAGCGGTGGATTGTTATCATCTATGGAATACTACAGTAAAAGAGCACATGCACCATTTTATACTAGACTGTCAAATCGACCTCTATTCCTACTTGCCTTGCCTCGCCTCATTATTATTATTATTAATAATAATAATAATAATAATATTATTATTATTATTATTAATAATAATAATAATAATAATAATAATAATAATAACAACACTATTATGGAGCTGATGGCTTCAACTCTCAAAATAAGAAAATATATCTAATCAAATATCGACCACGATATAGATATAGATATATATATATATATATATATATATATATATATATATATATATATATATTGAATATATATATATATTGATACTGTATCACTACATAATACACATCTCGACATATGGACATCACCCGAGATAAATGTATATATTGTATGTATATGTGTATTATATGTACGATAAACTAATAAAAATTGACTCTGTAATATAGTAGACATAGCAATCTAGGTTTTAATTTTGCACAAATAACTAATTGCTATACATCACTTTCATTGTACAAATAGCTTTATTACATTTTCAGTATTGATATCAGCCGCAGTGCTAAACCGCAGCCTGCCGTAACTGCGCCTTTTCCGACTATGGCGCAAACTTCTCAGACAAGATTTGTAGCCCTGAAAAGTAATATATGTATTTTAAACTAGTGAAATAAAAAAATACCAAGAGGCTCAAGATCGCTACAGAGAAGCTCGGGAAAGTACATGATGGAAAATGACATCTGCTGGTGAGATCCTGGGAAGCGTTTTATAAAATGGGATAGAAAGCACCGACTCACTGGTCTTTGTAGTAGAAACTAATTTAGCCCCTCTGGCTGTAAGATTGGCTGACAACACGTCGGGCTCTTTATGATGGAGGCCCTGTATGCCAACCAAAAGCCAAATGTTTCCTCAAATGTAGTTTGCTTCTAAGTAGTGACCCTTATTTCCATTGGATGTCACCTCCAGTGTGTTGTTTCTGTAGGTGAGAGAAGTGAGTCTGGCAGTTCATGATTATGTATGTTTAAAAAGGGGGACAGAATAGAGCCTGATTCACTGAGACCCTTAAGATTACCCGGGAGTGTTTTCTCAATTGCTTATCTACATTCCGCACACTGAATGGCAGAAATTAGGCTGTCAGTTGTGAGCAGTGCTGGGACCATGCTTAATGTATTATTGAAAGGAAAGGGAACCCCCCTGCAATTTTATCTACATGTCTCTTTCTTGGGTGTAAACGTTTTAAAGCATAAATAATCCAACAACATACATATTAGGTATATAGGGGTAGTCAAAGAAATACCCAATCCAGACGGTTTGGCAAACACCACTATTCCAAAATTAAAGGAAAAGGCGGAAATGAGGGCTGTTCTTATAGTATGCCAAATTGTGGCGATGATGTACATTTATTTTCTGTTTTTCCTATTTTTTCATAGTGGAACTGGATTTGGATAGTCTAGCCCAGTGCACTTGATTTTAAAATAAGGAATAAAGTGTCGTCTATAGTCAACTGATTTGGGGGAGATCTTACACTCTGTACCATCCCTCCTGTTACACGAAGAGGTAACAGGCAGTTCCTGCCCTGGGGATTGATGTTCCCCACTGACTCCCTGCTTTTGCTTACTGTAGGGAACTGTTTGTACAGTATATTTTAAATTATTTTTCTAAAACAAAGGATTGCGTTTGATGCTGTTAACGAGGGTGTAAACAACCATTAGTCATTAAAATAATAGCATATACTTAAAAAAATAACAAATAAATAACTTTATCTCCTGGGCAAAAACATGTGAGAGAGAGAAAGAGAGAGAGAGAGAGAGAGAGAGAGAGAGAGAATGCATTGGAAATTGGATGCAAACGGAGATTTACAATAAAATGATAGTTATATTATTGTATTAAGCCGTTGCTACACTTGCGAGTACAGTGGACTTGTGATTTTTTTGTTATTACGAATTAATGTATTTCGGCGTCCTTGCACCGATATTAAAATACCAGTGCTCAAAAAACAACTCATCTCTCTAAAATATACCACTTAATACACCTTGTTTCCATTTCAACAATAGAAATACATTAATTCTACTTTACAACATAATGTAGCAAAGGGAAGAGAATGTACTCTAACCATATGGCATGAATGTATGATTTATATTCTGTATTATGTGAAGTAATTATAATGTTGTTGTTTGTGTTCTAGTCTTGCAGTTGGAATCTTAAACACAAGGTTGATAATCGTATGCAATTTGTAAAGGTGTAATCTCTATAAACTACATGTATGTTCATAAACACAATCTGCAACAGTCTAATCTAATACTACCCATACCTGAGGCGAGGTTATTACACCTCAGCTAAAACAACATAAGAACAGTATATAGATAATTACACTAATTGCTAGGAGGGATGTAATTGGCTTTTTGTATTTTTTTTTTCTGTTGCACTGTGTCTATATCCAACATCCCTTGATAAATATTATAACTGAACAACTTGTCTCTACATGTCCTTTTGTTTTGCAACGCATTTATCCACAACAAAACCATTATAACACAAGATCCCCAAACAATACTTATATGGCTTCTGTTACATTAGTAACAATACAACAATTTTCACACACACACACAAAAAAAACGGAATGTTGGAAGAAGTCAGCGAGTAAAGAAAATAAAACAATAAATACGATAAAGAACATTTCATACGTTGAAAAATATTTAAATGAAATTCGAAAATGCAAATTCATTCTTTCATTTCGTACAAATATACAAATATGTTATTTTCTAGACATAAAAGGACTTGGAAATGTAATGTATGAAAATCCAGACATATTGAAGGTGTAATTCAATCAAATTACCGAAAGGGAGGCAGGATCTAGAACAAGATCCATTATGTCTGGTTTTATTAAAGACAGGCAAATTTACTCTAAAATAAGGAAGACTGCTGAATATATAATTGGGTGTAATCATGTTAGTGTTTGAATAAAAATGACATAGGGTGTTTAACGCTGACAACAACATGTTTAGAAATAAGCTATTTATTCAAACAGTTTTTTTTATTCACAGGCATGTGGAGATGAAACACATTTTCAGTTTACGAATTTGAGGGGGTTTCTTGTAAATGAAGAGAATTAAATAGAGTGAAATATTATTTTTCCATCCAAACCTTTAGAATGTATTATCCACAAAGGTTATACTCGATGCCAACATAGCGCCACCTACAGGAGCAAAGTTGAGTTCCATTATGTTTGCCTGCTTCAATCTGTATCGATTTTACACATATATCCTTAGTATTATCTGTGGTAGGATCTGTGTCTGGGTGATTTGTACACTTTATCGACACACTTTGAGGAAAAATATATCGTAACGAATCAGCTAATCGTTTAAACCGTTCACCCTGCTAAGGGGAGCTGGATGCGATTTGCGTAAAGGGCTTCGTTTATAGCATAACGCATAGACAAGTGAATATATAATATTCAAAGCCAATTTACTAAAATAACTGAAAACAACTATTAAAGATTAATATTTTTGCACAGCTTTCTGACAATCATCTACTATATTTTTAAGCTTCATAAAACCCCTTTTCATGGAAGTGTAATCTCAGGAATTGTAATATTATAGCATGGAATTTAGAAAAGTATAAATAGCATAATAACCCCCCCCCCCCCCCAAAGCATTGCGTGTGCCTATAGAGGCTTTTGACAATTACCTTTGCCATACGTCCCATAGTTTATCCAAATTGCTATGGAAAAAATTATTGTCTTTGTTTTCGTTTTAATTTTTTTCCTGTTTCGCATTTGTTCTTGCAGAATTTATTTTGTCACTGGTTTACACACAAAAAAGTAACAAAACAAAACACGATTAGTGGGTGTCAGTGGCCATAAAACAAATGTGTAGGTTTAGGTGACATTTTCACTGTCAGGATTATTTGTCATATTATAGAAGATAAGAAAACGGCATGATAAATTACCTTATAAAAATGTCACTATAACCAAGCGGAATCTGCAATAGATTTCCAAGGGCGCAATGAAATATTAGCCCCGGGTCCTTTCAGTACTAGACATGATATAAAAAATTAGGTGAAGACCCGAGGCTCTCTTTAAACTGTTCTTATGAAATTAATTAGAAATTAACCCTCGCGCTGCCAGCGGATTAATTTAATGAATCGTTCTACTAATGTCCCTTAGCAGACGTATGCAACAAGTCCAAGCACGGTTTAAAGCAATTAGCTGTTAAATTTCTACTCTATTCTTTAAATTGATGTTTAAAAAAAAAAAAAAACAACAAGAATTTGTTTAGTTTTTTTTTTTTAATGGCCGTCCTACTAATCTTTCTTTCCTCTTTAGAAATAATACCTATCATCAATTGTACATGAACTTTCTCAGTTCCTTTTATTTGGGAATACAATGCTTTATTCACACTTTATAACGCCTGTGAGAAGCAAAGGAAAATAATGAACTCGGTCTCTCTGCTTTCTAAGATTTCCTTTGTGAGAATCACATACACTGATCCCAAATGTTTCTAACGGGGCTGTGAGTCCTCTCCTGCTTCTCCTTCTTATTAACAGGCAGATGTTGGGCTTTTTCTACGTGTGTAGGCTGTTAATGGCTACTATTAGCACAACAGAAATGTCTCATTTTGGAGAAAGACCTAAAAACTGTCCAGACTCATAGAAAATCTTTCCCCTGACGTTCGGGGTCATCTTCCCAGAGCTCCTTACAATAATACAACCAGTATCTATTCTGAAAATACTTAACCCCCTTGTGCTTTTTTATTTTATTTATTTTTTTAGCTTTTTAATTCCACGTTGGGATTTTGAAGTTGTGTTACAGGCTCTTCATTCCTGGGGGAAGTTGACACATGTTGGTAGAGTTGTAACCACAATTTGTATACATGCTAGAGTCCCACAGGACTACAGATACGAGTATAACATGGCATAGGGACCCACAACTCTTCCTTTTGCTTTGTCAACTTGAAGAAGAAAATTTAAACAACAGTTCTAGCCTAGTAGGACACATTGGCCTCTGCTCATCATGCATCTGTCAAAAGATTCAGAAAGAGAGAACAAAAACAGGCTTTGAGAGGTGACAGCTTCTAATGCATGGCACTTTAAAAGCGTTGAAAGTTTGGGAGCTGGCCTCACCATTGCTTCTAGCATGAACATTCTTATGCCTCTTCTTGGCAAGCTATATAGATGCAAGGCAGGAGCGCTCAAAATGTAACACACACAATAAGATGACAGAAGGCACATACTAATGCAATTACACAGCCAGACCACAACAGTGCAGAGACATAAAATAACATTTAAAATGCAGTCACATACAATATTTAGCTAATTCTTCTGTCTGTCTGATTAACTGATCCGTTACATGCTTAGCACCGAATCAAGACTTTCCTTGAAATACTAGGTTATCTCCGCAGGTAACACTCATCTGAACTGCTCGGGCGCCACCCAGTGGACAGTAGATGTATTCAGCAAAGCTCTGGTTGTAAGTTTGCACTCAAGACACAGAATTGGCAGATCCCAAACATGATGATTTATTTGTTGTATACTGGAAATGTGATTTTACTTAATTTTACTGTTAACGCACTTATTTACCTTATGTATTTATCGTCTTATTTCGTTAACTATTAATTACATTTGCAATGTAGTGTAATACCTCCAAAGACGGCATACTAACGTAGGGGTATTTATCTTCTTCATTTGCTGTTAAATGTATTGTATTAGTTAATGCACTTGGACAATATATAAGAAAATATACGTATTTGTAATATATGTTTCATTTGATACTGGCGTAAGAAAAATCACTATACACCAATGCAACTATAGGCTTTGGGATAGAGCGATCAGAGATTGGATCACAGAAGGAGTTATTGGTTTTGCAATAGAAATCCCACAACATTGTGATTGTTTACATATATTTCACTTTAATAACATACACATGATCAGTGCTGACAACAACAGTAGAACCCAATTTAAATAGAAATGGCGAAATAGTAAAATCGTTATATTCTATTTTGTTATTTGCAGTCAAGACGTTAAAAGGAATATAATGTGTGAATTTGCTGTCTTTGGCGAATCCATAGTGTATCTACAGGATTTATAATGTTGATGCAATAATACTGATTATTTCACAGGCTGTATTAAAAGTGTTTGGAGATCAAACTGAGAGCTGTGTGATACTAAAGGCACGGGGAGCCTTTGTAATTAGATATATTAATAAACTCATTAGTAACATTTTGTGGAGATGGAAATCAACGCTGCGCGTTTATTAACAAAAGAGGGAATTAAAGAAAGTGAAATAAACACGTTTATGCTACTCTGCTTTCAAAATGTTTTCGTTTTCTCTGTATTTTAAAAGCAGCACAGACAAAAAAAGGAAACATCACATGCGACGATTAAGAAAACAGTAAAGGAAAAAAGCAAAACAAAAAAACATAGTAAAAACGTAGAACGGTCATTATCACTTCTAATTACTACGAAATTGAAAATCGCGTTATACTTGCAGGATTAATCAATTTACATCGGTAATATTTTCAGTATCAATAAAAACATTAAACAAAGTTTCCTCCTAACCCTGCTATTATATTATATTATAATGACTTTCACTGCCGCCCAGTGGAATGAAATCAAATCATTATTACAAAAGTCACTGTGTTTAACACTTTTCGAATATAAGTATTAATTACTCGCATCGGATTGGTAATAAAGGCCATTAATGAATTGTTCAGGGAACGTTGTAGCAATCCGGGAAAAAACCCTAAATTAGGTTTATTTTAATTTTTGCTTGCTGAAGACGGATAGCACCAACATATGTAACATTACTTTGTTGTGCTCAAATCAATTTCTATTGTACAAGGAGCCGCTGTGTTTGTTCACTGATGTAATAAATCCATTATTCGCAATAGACCTTGTGTAATACATTGATATACACATATAGTAAACTACGCACTTGTATCTATCTATACAGTATGGGCCAGATCACAATCATGGTATTAGACTATATATGATATGTGTACAGGCCATATGTAGAAGCCATGGTCTGGAAATAACACATATCTGTACGATATTACAAATGCCGTTAGTAGATCTTAATGTAGAACTCAATGAACAATTGCATTATGCATTAATTGTCATGTACATTATACACACACATACACACACATACATATATATATATATATATATATATATATATATATATATATATATATATATATTAATATGTGTTTGTGTCATAATTATATTCATGTGCAATATGCCAACACGATATTATTGGCATTAAAAGGGCAGCACTGTAAATATTTATGCAATCTATGGGATTCATGTTGTCTGTGACAGCCTTCATGTGAAATATTTTACATTGTTTGATATGATCCCCTTTATAAGGTCCCAAGTGATCACTTGTATGTTGTAACTTACTCACATTGCCAAGTGTATCAATGACATAGAAACCAAAGTATGAGTGCCTATGGGAGGCACACCTACGGGTAGATTATGTGTTGGTTATATTGTGGGTGAATGAAGGGACTGTATTTCATAACAGATTACCACCAAAAATCTCCAAATTATATTGGAGACGTTTGATAATCATTATAGTCCTCAGTCAGTGACTAAAAAATAACAGACACACAATATTTTTTTTTTTTATTAGAAATAGTTAAAAATTGGTTGAAAGCGAAATATATTAAAATATGTGAGATTACTGTGAATAACTCTTTTATAAATTCATGCAATCAGATCTACATATACCATATGTTTATGGGGTTATCAACTGGATGTCCTAAACATAGCCTTAAGCGAACACACCCCTCTAAAGTGTATCAATGACAACAATATAGTAGTGGGGTTTATTTATTAGCAAAGTTCAAATGTCCATATCAGTCAAGTTAGAACCAACATTTATCATTCTGGTACAAATGAGACAGTAAATAGAAATGTATGATTGGTCGTTATGAGGCACTTTTGAGTTCTTTTTTGAATCTATCTATCTATCTATCTATCTATTTTGTATATACAGTAATTCACAATAAAATTTAAAATCAAAAACACAAATGGAGACAATAGAAGCTCCAATATTTGTCATGCAAGTCTAATTGGAAAATTCATAAATTGTTTTCACGCTTCACCCCCTATCCTGCCACTCCTAAAATTCACGCTCATTGTTCTTAATTCTGTAGTCCATGGGATGAGAGAGGGTCACCACTATGGGTGGACCTCTCTTTTAAATGTACATGCTTCAAATTTATTCTACCATCTTAATGTTATCCTGTTTCCTCTATTTTCATCGTCTCTCCAACATACATCATTCCTTTTTAATCTTCCTTTCCATTGCTCTGCCATATTTAGAACAAACTTGATAATTACAGGTAAGTCTCAATGTATCACATCCCGGTAAATGTTTTATTAAGAAAAAAAATACTATTGACCCCTTATTCATATAAAAAGCACCAGTAATCTATGCTGCCCCTTGTGTTAGTAATTTATGTGTGGTGCTATTTATATATTATTGTATGTACTTAGGTGACCTACAGCTGAAACTACACATTTAGATTGTCTATATATCCTGCACAATATTAAAAAGTACCCTATTGTATCCACAAATGTCCACAAGTACCCCTTTATGTCTATATTTACTGTGTAGCCTATTTTGTCTATAAATGTTTACTTATTACCATTTATCATTTTCTGGTAGAGTTGAGAGCTTTCTTTAGCATGTTATTGTATAGATTATATTATATTTATTACTGAAACATCATAGTATTATTTTAATTTAAATATTATTTGCTTACAAACAGCAACAAAATATTAACGGTAACCCCTGAGGTGCTTGTACCCCAGCCTGAGAGGTTATGCATTACACTTGCATCTAAAAGTTACATATAGGGTATATGTAATACGAGATAAACTTTCAGAAACTTTAGGACAGGCAGTCGGCAACTTGTGGACTACTTGTCTCATAATCAGTGATAGTAGTTCATACATTAGTAAAGATTAACACATTTAATTAGCTAATATCACATACCCACTCCAACAATGATTTTACAGTAACTCCCCTATAACTGGAGTATCAGCCAAAGTGTTACACACTCCCTCTACTATTCCTCTCAGGAAGCATAAAAATAGTCATCTAAATACAAGTATTGTACTTTGGTTACATGAAATAAAATGTCTCAATATTTGTTCTTAAAATCTACATCAGTCCAAAATAAAGGTTTACATGTGAATTTTGAAGATATTCTAATGAGCTTCAATGGTTGGAAAGTGTACATTTAGGAGGGGTTCCCAGTTGAGAGGGTTGTCAATGAGTGTTTCACCCTCTACAAAATTGTTTGATTTTTACCCACATTTTTGGAAGTGGTGGAAAGTGATTCATGCAAGTTTTTCAATGTAACAACTTTTGCAACTTCCAAAACACATTTATAATGGGAAATGTATTTTCCAGCGCATAAATACATTATGGGGGGGGGATTCAATTGACAGCATTACTTGTGAAAATAATGTGTCCCACGCACTACTACCGTTAGTTCGGTAATTTCAACTCTGATTTTTGCTCGCAGCTTTTGAGAGCCGCGAGCAGAAAATAACGCGGGCCGCGTTATTCTCACGAGTAACGCTGTCAATTGAATTCTCCCCATGGCATACAATTGTGAAACAAGAAATAAAGTCAGTCTAAAAAGAGGAAATATTGTAAATAATTAAGTGGTTAATCCAAAAATGACTGCAGCCATCATCATCATCATCATCATCATTTATTTATATAGCGCCAACATATTCCGTAGCTCTTTACAATTGGGGACAAACATTATAAACTAATAAACAAACTGGGTAAAACAGACAAAGAGGTGAGAAGGCCCTGCTTGCAAGCTTACAATCTATGGGAAGGACTTTGAAATGACCAGTTTATTCCTGTGGCGCCTTACACATCTACAATAATAATAATAATAATAATAAAAATAATAATTCCTATTTGAGAGCTTTGTGTAGTGATGGATGTAATTGCCGTCTAAATCACAGATGGAAATTGCATCCCAAAAACAACACGTATATGTTGGGCCAGATGCATCTAAGCTGATGGTCATTACTATAAATTGTAACTTACACCAGTGATCGAGCATCTGCAAGTTTCCCATCTCCTGACAGGAACATATGTGTCTGATCCTCAGTCTATACACGTTGGGTTTGCTCAAACACACCCTTACACTTCCCCTTCCTTCCCGATTCAGCCTCTTCATTCGGAAGGGGCCGCCAGCGGCCATATGTGCAAGATGTGACTCGTTCTACATATGTCCGCAAACATAGCTAGAGCTTTGTGGGCAGCACGGTGGCGAAGTGGTTAGCACTTCTGCCTCACAGCGCTGGGGTCATGTGTTCAATTCCCAACCACGGACTTATCTGTGTGCAGTTTGTATGTTCTCCCTGCGTTTGCATGGGTTTCCTCCGGGTGCTCCAGTTTCCTCCCACACTCCAAAAAAATACTAGTAGGTTAATTGGCTGCTATAACAAAAAATTGACCCTAGTCTCTCTCTCTCTAGTCTATGTGTGTGGATGTTAGGGAATTTAGACTGTAAGCTCCAATGGGGCAGGGACTGATGTGAATGAGTTCTCTGTACAGCGTTGCGAAATCAGTGGCGCTATATAAATAAATGGTGATGATGATTATACACTGAAAACGCAGTTTGCTTCCAAATCTGTATGAGCCCCTGAATGTGCAATCTTGCAAGATGTCTCACAAAAAATTTGCAGGGAGGCATTCCCTAAAGTTGGAAAGTGGACAACTTTTTAGACACAAGGGGGTCAAATAGATGCAAAATTAAATGTGCATCATGTCTGCATATTTTGGGGTTAGGAAGCGACCCTTTGTGTGTGTCTGGAAAGTCACCAGTACGAGAATATTATTTTCCAAGTTACCTTTGGCAGATGAGGACTAGCAACTAAGCTTAGAAAATAAATTGTAGAAATTTTGGGAGGGTTATGCTAAGCAAAATTGAAGTAAAGCTAATTGAATGCATGCAGCCATTTTGTTGTAGTTTCGTAGATTACCAACATCATACCAAGAAACAAAAAAGTGGTGTTCAGTTCAGCAATCAAGTCTTACCATTTACTGGCTAACTGAATAGATTTTAGTGGCAAACCACTTTAATGCCATAGCTGACAAGGAGGTATAAGCAATCAAAAGAGATTACAAATAAATTCAGGTCCACCCAGAAGACATATATGTTACAGAGAAATGTATTTATTAAAAATGTGATTTCATTTGAACATGACAATCAGCCTGGTTCCTGGGCCTGATACAGGGTGATACAGGGTATGCTAATTTTAAAATAACAGCCTTGTTTGTTTTTTTTTTAATATGTATATTTCATAATCTGCCTACAAGAAGTTCTTGAAGTTTAGTTTTTGCCAGTAACAGCTATACCAGTTGTATTTCCAATCATTGCCAATGTAACACTTAAAATGTTGTCTTTTGACTTTCATACTGACATTTGAAAATAGTGGAACATTTGTTTCAATTACCAAACAAATGCAGTACTGGACATCAATGGACTGTTTCAACTCGATGATCAAGCACACAGCCAATTGTCTTGTTCTTGAAAATGCCATGTTATCATTTATCAAACCAAATATAAAACCTTTGAATCATCACAGAGATCCCTGATGTTTAACAAGTAAAAGTTGAAACTGCCATTATTGTTGCAATGGGTAAGTTGGTGGTATACACAATATAAAGCATGTGAGTTCTCATTCCAATGTACTGCATTTGCTCTGAGTAAATTACTCAATATGAGTGGGATATGTAAAGGCTACAGTATTATAAAATACTTTAGCCCACAGTAATGAGGAACCCACATGCCTCAAAAGAGATTTTAACGTTCTTAAAGTTAGCAGATTTTTATTATTCAGTGAACCATTATATCTATTACCTTTAAACTACTTCTAGTTGTGTTTTGTTCATACAAACATATCCAACAGTATCATCTAGTAACAAGGAATTCAGTGAGGCATGGTTGGTTGAACAGGAAAAACAGCCCTCTGCAACAATACACAAATAGCAAATAGAATAATAAATGATTCTGTTTATAACTGACTTGTCACCTAAACAACGAGCAGAGACTGTATATAGAAAAATATACAATAAACATTTTTATCTGTTTCAAAACTCTATAGCTTATTTCATATCCACCTCTTTACAGGGTAGCATGGAGATGCAGTAGCAAGGGCTATTGCTGGGCAGGTAACAAATATTTGTGAGAACTTGTCCCTCCTAACTCTTGGCAATTTCCACAAACACCAATAGTTGCTGAATACCCGTGTCACATTTTTAAGAGTCTACATAGAGACAAAATTAAGCACTAAAACCACACTTTATTTAAGGCTGTCAGGGTGACTGCTCAGTTTACTCCCCATACTCATTTAAAAATTGGTTTGGCAAATTAATCAATGGATTTTGCAATCCCACCCCGATCCATTCAGTGCACAACTAATAAATGCAGCACTGGCATGCCCTCAAATCCAAATAAAGATATAATATTTAAGTAGAAGTAAAACATAGAATAAATTATATATATATATATATATATATATATATATATATATATATATATATATATATTTAAAAAGAATGAGCCATTACAGCATTGCTTACAGTTACAGTCCTGGTATAGATTTGGGGGTACACATTTTTATATTCTTATACCAAGGAAAATATCTATCTTGAATGTCTTAATATCTAGTTGGTCAAATCAATTACTATTTATTATATAACAGTGATCACCAAAATTACTATAGTACTTTTACAGAATAATTCACTTTACAATGTCTATTACAACATAATATAAGAAGGGAACAGTACAGCACACATTGAGTATTCTGGGTCTAAGTGGTCTACTGGGATAGACACTTTTGATGTACATGTACAGGGGAATGAATCTGTGGAGGTTGATGGTGGAGGCAGCGCTTCATCATCATCATCATCATCATCATCATAATTTATTTATATAGCGCCTGCAAATTCCGCATCAGTTTACAATTGGAAATAAACACAGTAATAAATCAATACTAGGTAATACAGACAGACAGAGATGTATGGGGTCCCTTCCAGCAAGCTTCTTGCAGTCCATTGTCTTGGGATGTATTGCTTGTTCCAGGCAGTAGAGTGGAACCAATCTTACAAATATCACTCCCAAAGATCTCCGGCATGTCATTTATTTTAAAGTCTTAACCGTTCTCACGTTGTGCGGCGTGGGGCATCCTAGGAAAGCCCTCTGCCCGGTGGTCAAGGTTGATGGTGCTTAAGTTCTGGGGGGTGGTAAGGTGCTAAACTTACCTTATGTATCCCCATGTATCCCCAGACCTCCAGCTAGAGATGTCTTTTCTAATGTTGGAAGTGCTGAACAAGAGCTGTAAATAAATACTCACAAAGAAGATTATTCCTGGAGAATAAGATTAAGTAGTGGTCTCCTCCTAACATTAAGCCTTTAGAGTTTTTTTTCACCTTTCCAGAGCTCTTACTTGAGTGGTTTGTACCTGCTAGTCCCTGGTGGAAGAGGAGATCCGTATTAAATGTCTGGGATCATAAGTATCTTATAGACATAAGTAACTGTGACAAAAATATAATAATATTGGCAATATTTAAGAATACCTAGAGAAAGTACCACTGACATGCTTCCCAATGAGAAGGGGTTCCTAACCCTATTTTTTTAACAGTGTTAGGAATATTGCTCTCGTCTTTAGAGAATATGTATTATAAGGATCTTCCATAGGAACAAAACAAATTAGAAGATACAAAAGAGTCGGTAAAGGAGGTAAAACAACATGGAGATGATTGAAAGTGAAAATCTTGTTTTAGGAAAGACAATCTGTCCCTTCAATTAATTAGAATGGTGTATTAAAACAGTCATTATTAATCAATCAATAGCTCACCACTCACCTTATTCCTTTAATATATATATAATTCTTAGATACTGGATAGGATATGTTATATAGATAGGGGGCAGTCCGCAAAATCCAGTATCCAGTAAATGGTATTCCACAAATTCAATAATCCCAGTTGAAAAATAGCCAGAGGTGTTTCACTGCAGATACAGTTTCATCAGAGGAATGAAGTTTAAATGTCAGCAGGAAGCATTTAAAGTGCAATCATCCAATCAATTTTAAGAATTTAAATGGATAAAAAAGTTATTTGTGCTTATCATCCACACATAGATCCTGATGCAGAGTACGCTGAAAAATGCTGATTGTAAAATTAGCATATTTACGTCGATATGCTGATCTGTATGCATCTTAAGATCTATTCAGGTCAGCACCAGGAGTGTACGCTGCCAGTTTTTGCCAGGCTCACATCACAGACACTTATGCCCCATGTTTTTATCCATTTGTTTTATGTGCAACAAATGCATTCGCTATTAGGCATCAATGAAACTTAAAAACCCTCTCTAATACATTAGAAACAACTCCCAGTCTCATGTAAGAAAATAAAAAATAAAAAAAACTTTTGCTTAAACACTCACACAAAAGCATAATCTATGTCCGAGCGATAAAGAAAGCACCAACAGCTTCTCTGGTGCAATCGCAAGCAACCAATCACAAGCAGGCGCGGGCTGGCAGATTTCAGCCCGGGGGGACGCCCAGGCGGCTGCATCACATGACACGCGATGCGGCCGCGTCCAATGAAGCGGCCGCATCGTGTGTCATGTGATGCGGCCGCCTGTGCTCTGACGTGGCTGCATCCCGTGTCATGAGATGCGCCCGCTGGTAAATAATCAGCCAAAATTGCCTCTGGGGGGGCAACCGGCCGGTCGGGAGGCCGGCCCTAACAGTCGTGAGAGGGAGCGGCCCGGGGGGCCGATGCCCCCCTGCCCCCCCGGGCCAGCCCGCCCCTGATCACAAGCGATTCACTAACATTTGAGATCGTCATCATCATCAGCTATTTACACCTGCCTCTGACCACAAGCAAATAATGTGATTTTTTTCAGGCGAATAGGAATGTTTTTCTGGGTCTGCATTTCATAGTTGCACAAATACGACTTTACTGTACTCAGCCTACGTTAGAACTTCTCTGTCCAGCCTACCCACGGCTTGCATAAATCTGCTAATGCAGGAAGGTGTGTTCCCACTTTATTGACATGCACAAAGCGATTTCAAGCAAGATACACTATGCCAACTGGCTTAGTGCTCTCCATCATCTCCAAGTTATTTTTCTCCATTTTAGGCATATCATTCAGATTGTGACACATCAAAATAAAGTACAATCTATAAGCACCTTTGAATATGTAGTCTCTGTGCCATCTTTTGCAGAAATTTAAATTTTCCACTAAAATCGATGAATGAGGGACATAGGTAAGGAGAGAAAATATAGAAAAAGGGGTAAGAGTATTTCATCCAATTATCTGATAACTATTGTCTCTAAAACTTAAACTAGGAGAAACATTTCATCCTTCTAGAGTCAATGTATAATAAGAGGTTAATTGGAGAGTAATAAATGTTATAATATTAATGTTAGAGATAGGAAGTCACAGGAGAACGGATCCGGGAATTAAATGGATATTTATCTGCAGAATATCCTCAAATAAATTTTGAACTTCTCTTTAAAATGATAATCTTAAAATATTTGTTCACTAAATGTGATAATGATCACATTCTTGACAATGCAAATATGAAGTGTATTGTTTATTCTCATTAACGCTAACCACATACCACCTCATATAGACTTTTATAATAGTTGAGTGTCATAATAGTATTTCATGGTATCCTGCAATCCCTTGCCCCCCACCTTACCTATCCCGATAAATCAAGTATTATGTTTCTTCATATGTATATTGTGTCCTTAGGGCCATGAAAAGGGATTGCTTGAATTTAATATAATATTCATTTTAATTGCCATTATTCATCCAAACCAGGAGATAATCTGCTGCCCACATGCTTGTCAATGCTAGAAAATAGTTAATTAATTAATGAATCAGGCCCAAAATGTTCTTCTACTAACATACAAGGGCATTAATAAAACTATACCAACATACATCTCTTCACTTCACCTCTCATCATCATCATTTATTTATATAGCGCCAGCAAATTTTGTAACATTTTACAATTAAGAACAAACACATTAATAAAATAAGACTGGGAAATACAGACAGAGAAGTAATCAGGCCCTGCTCACAAGCTTGCAATCTATGGGACAATGGGAGTTTGATACATGAGGGTAATTGCTACATATTGCATATTGGTGCAGCCAGAATGCAAAAATAAAAAGTGCTTAGTGGTAAATATGATCCAGTCACACAGCAATGTTGATCAAAAGGTTGTTGTCTTGTATTAACTGTGTAAAGGGTGGTAACAAGTTAACCTAAGATAACTTAAAGGTCGGTTGAGGAATTTTATAAGCTTGCATGAAGAAGTGGGTTTGTAGATTAGAAGAAAGTCTTAGTGTGCTAATGAGGGAATTTCACAAAGTGGGTACAGCCCGAAAAAAAGTCCTAAATTGGAAAAGGGAGTATGTAATGAGAGTGGATGAAAGACGCAGATCTTGTGCATAACAGAGGTGTCGAGTTGGGAGATATTTTGAGACAGGTGAGGAGATGTATGTTGGTGCAGTTTTGTTGATGGCCTTCTATGTTTTTAGAAGTATTTTATATTGTATTCGGTGAAAAGCATACAACCAATGTAGAGACTTACAGGGTGGTTCAGCAGAGGAAGAACGATTTGCAAGGAAAATCAATATAGCTGCTGCTTTCCACTGTCCCCTATTGATAGGGTACGAAAATAGGGATGATAGTCTAATTCGTGAAAGACCAGCAAGGAGGGAATTGCAGTAGTCAAACCGGGAGATGATTATGTGCATGAATTAAAGTTTTTGCAGTGTTTTGTGTGAGATATGTACATATTCTGTAGATGTTTTTTAGATGCATGTTACATTATTTACATATAGAGTTGATGTGGGGAACAAAGGATAGTTCTGAGTCATGGATCACACCTAGGCTGCAATCTTGGCAGGTACGATTTATTATCAAAAAAAATAGAAATGTCGGGTAAATAACTTTTGTTGGCTGGTGGGAATATTATTAACTCTATTTTTGAAAGTTTGAGTTTGGGGTGGAAAGAGGACATTGAGAATGAAATTTTAGAATGAATTTCAGTAACCGGGTCAACACAGTTGGTGAGAGATCTGGAGAACATAGATACATTTGTGTATTATCTACACAGAGATGATACTGAAATCCAAAGGAGCTTATTAGTTTTTAAAGATAAGTGGTATATTTAGGACCTAGACTGAGCCTTGTGGTAGTCCAACTGAGGAAGCAGAAAGAAGGTGGAACCAGAAATATAAACTCTGAAATAGTGATTAGATAGGTAGTATGAGAACTATGATAGACATGATCCAGAAGACCTAGGGATTGTAGTGTTTGTATGTGAAGAGAGTGCTTAACAGTGTCAAGTGCAGCAGAGAATTCCAGGAGAAATATAAGCGAGTATTTTCCTTAAGATTAAGCAGTGATCAAATCATTGAGAACCTTAGTCAGTGTAGTCCTTGTGGCATGTTGGTAATTAAAGTCTGACTGAAGAAAGTCCAACAGGTTGTGTGAGGAAAGAAACCATGTGAGGTGAGTGTAGGCAATTCACTTAAGAAGCTTGGAAGGGCATTGGAGCTGAGAGATGGGATGGTAATTTGAGAGAGATTTTAAATGAGTACAAGAGAAAGGGATCGACTGATTTATGAGGGTAAAGGATCAAGAGGACAGACAGTAGAGTAGGAAGATAAGAAGAAAGAAGATACCTCCTCTTTATGGGATCAAATGAAGAGAGGTTGCAGGGATGGAATTAAGCTGGTTACTTGTCGATGAAGAGGATATCATTTAATGTCAGATCTTATCAATCTTGGCCTTGAAGTAGGAATATGTGATTTGGATCCACACTAGATACATAAATTCATAATCCACAGTCAATCCTTATATTTAATATCTTGTGAATCTGAAGTTTTGATTATCCCCTATAGGTTGTGCACCCAGAATACAATACCTTTATTCACCAAAAAGAAAGATCAGTATTCTTATAAGGGAGTATCTAAAAATATTTGTTGACTTACGTAGCACTCTTTTTGATATGTGGCAGCCTACAATGTGTATAGGGGTTTTTGTTGTCCCCTATTGATAGACAAGATTTATGTAAGAGTTATAAACACTGGTGTTGGCACTGCACCTTATGTTGAGTACACATCTATATAAAAGTATACAAAAACACAATAGTACAACAATTGAGAAAGTCCATAGAAAAGAAAAATGTCTCTAGTCCAAAGCATTATAAATTGTGATAAAAATCCATATCAATCTTTGTCTTCTTGCGACTCGTCTTTTCCTCGTGGAAGAGTGATATCCTACAAAAAAATTCTCGTATACCAAATATGCAATATAAGAAGAAAACATATATAATGTAGTATTTCTTGTTTGAATAAAGTATATAATATATACTAATCAAAAAGGAATCAAACCAGTGATGTATAAAAAAAGGTGTTGCTATGACACCCTATCCTATTTGTGAGTGCGCTTACTTTCAAATCAAACCAGAAACACATCTGTCAGGTGCCGTCTCTGCGCTTTCCACAGGCGCCGTAGACGGACACCTTCTCTCCGTAATCCACGTCCTGTTGCCTAGCAGCAGAACTCTATCTCTGCTCACCTGTCTGCAGCCAGCATGTCTAACTGCCTAAATCTCCCTAACCCAATCAGGAGACACATTAGGGTATATAAGGCAGCCTCTGACACATGTCTAGTGCCAGAGTATTGGTTCTTCCAGCTCCAGCATTGTTGTTCCTGTGTTACTCCTGTGTATTGACTCCTTGGCTATTGTTTGACTTCTCTTCCGGATCATCCCTTGTTCTTCGCTGCCCGCACTGGTTTTGACCCTTGGACTGTTCCTGACTACGATTTGCCTTCTCTCCGTTGTTCTGTGCTCCTCTGGTTTAGACTCGGCCTGTTTGACTACTCTCCATTCACTGCACTGGTAACTATCTGGGAGAACCGCGACCTGCGCATCACACGCAGCAAAGCCTAAACCTCCTTGCGGGGGTCCCTGGCGAACACCGGTGGTGCGTTAGACTCCGCACCTCTCAGTTTAGTTGTGCTAATGCCAGTCAGTGATATTCCTAGTGAAAGGCGTGACAACATTTATCACTTATATTACATCTATCACTACATGTGGTAGCAAATCTTCACGGGAACCCCCTTAGGTGAATTGGCTTACTCTAATGCAGATGAAATGGGTCATTCAGAAAACATCATTGTCCATTCATATAAAAGATTCCAGATAAAGATTCCAGAACTCTCCCACATATTGTATTAATACAAAAAAGAAGAGGCATATAGTGCATTCCTTCTAAAACAATTTTAATATATAAAAACAGCTAAAATCCAAATGAATATCATAAATTTGCAGGTATGGTGTCTCTCAATCCATATTATACTGCCTATCAGATTTTGTAGATCTTATTTGTATGCAGCAGTGTCTTTGTAGGGGCCAAAAGAACAGCTGTGATGCAGAATAGGTCAGGTGGATATCCATGGAGGACGAGAAGAACACTTAGCCAATGCGTTTCAACCTGCAATGGTCTTTTTCAAGACATACCATACCCCTTTCCTGTTTCCTTTTTATAGGCCAGAGGGCAAATTGGCATATATTGATTACAAGTATACATATCAGCAAATGTGCATTTCATACTTTTATACTGTGTTTATATCAAATGGATTTCTTCATACATAGTTTAACAATCAAATTATTTCAAACTTACACAATACAACTTTACAAATTGTGAATCAATATTGAAGTCTTAGGACTATGTACAGCCAATGCAGACATACTATCAGCTTTCTTTTCCTATATCGCATTCAATCCACATATAAATATCCTCATATAATGTTGTATTCATAAATTTACATTCATGAGAAAAACGTTTCTATCCCACTTACTTAAAAATAACTCATATAGAAAAAGAAATTATATTTCAGTTTAAGTTTAGTGAATTTCCTCCTGCCTAAAGCATTAGAACCCATACATTGATCTTGAAATTACTGTATTAATATTGAAAATTGGAACATATTCGTGTACCTTAATATCTACATTATTATTGTTCTCCCATAGAACATCTAAGATCTTCAAACTCTGGCTATCTATTTCATCCAGTATTATGGGTGAACTATGATCATTTTTTTTCTGTTTAAGATCTTTCATTGCAAAGTAACGTTGCCGGCACCTGTCTCTAATGTATTGATTCAACTCAACATTTAAATCAAACATTTTGGGCTGTATACTACATTACTACTTTAACAGCTCTAACTGTTGAGACAGCGTTACATGGAAATGAGTATTTAAACTTAAGAGGCAAATAGTGGTACTTGAATTTGCATAATTAAGGTAATGTCTAATCATTACACAGCTCAAAAGGAAATGGATATATGATTCATCATATCAAATAATAATAGAGTGTACTGCATAATTAGATATTGAACATATAAGGACAGTTTAGTGGATACACTTAACAACTCTGACATGAATCCAGTTATATCAACACAATATAAATGTGTGACATTAAACGGCCTTGTTTAACCATATTTGTTACATTTTGATTGTGTGGGTCCACAGGTATTGTATAATCAAAGAAACATTTCCTAGGGGAATAGACCTAAACTCCTAACTGAGATACTATCCAAAACTTTTTTATGTTATATATAGTGACAAAGACACAGCTCAAAAGCTTGCTTTATATTTCAATATCTTTAAAAGAAAATTTATTCACATAACATTGTTATGGAGATCCTCTTATGTATCTATAATATAAAAGCCTAGCGGCGTGTGGTAGTCTGTGTGTGAAAAAAAACAAAACAAGCTGCAGCGCCACCTGCTGGGTGGAGTTATACACTGACCTACTAAATTCTTAGTGTGTGTGGGAAAAAAAACTCAGAAAGGGCTGAAATTTGGTATACTGACATTATTGACAAAAAAATTAGAATAGTGAAGTCAGTTAACTTCCATCATCCCCCCTTCCCCCCATGAGGGGTAGTAAAGGCTAAATTTACGAGTTGAGGGGTCAAACTCATTTTCATGACAAGAACCTTTTTAACACCTTAAGTAGCTTGATTTGACTAGAATGCATGAGTATCATGCACGGGTTAACTTGTAGAATAATATATGTGCATTGATGGTACACTCATTGGGCCTGATTCATCAAGGCACGCATACTGAGCGCAACCTGCCTTTTAAATGCACGTATTTAGGCAATGCGAACTCCTGATTTCATCAAGGCACAGATCTCAAGTATGTGTGCTCTTGAAATCTGGTGTAGATCTGCTCTACTCTCCTACACAAGACTCTGCAGGATACGCCTCATTCAGATACATTGTTGGTGTGAGTAACCCGCAACAGCGCCGCCCCCAGACCCCGGCTCCCTAGGCAGCTGCATAAAGCTGCCTAATGGTACAGGTCCTGCATGTTCACATATCAAAGATAAAGGTCTCAGATATATTGATTAGAGATGTGCGCTGACCCTGTGTTTTGGCTTTGGATGTGGTTTTGGTTCTAAAAGTCCTTGTATTTTGGTTTTGTTACAGTTTTTGCCCCAAAAACATAATAGGTTTTGGTTTTGGTTTTGGAACTGGTCATAATTAAAAATTGGGGAAAATAGATACAATTATGTGCTGTTGAGCTGTTTTTGCTACTATATTACTTGTATCTTTACCATTCATGTACATTCATTTGCAATCTATTTTCTAATGATCTCTTCACAACTGTCCAAATTTTCACTAATTTTGGCCAAAGCCTGCAGCGAGCTGGCTGGTTAAAAATAGGGACAAAGCAGTCGCAAAAACACATGGCAATTTACTAAAAGATACAATCACCCTTTCTGCTTTCATTTTCTTTTAATTTAATTCCATATCTCACGTTATAAGTAAACGTTTCGGTCCTACATTCGGACCTTTGTCAAGACAACCACATAGAACCACAAAAAAATTATATTAAAAAAAAAAGTTTTCCTATGATGTGATGCTAAATTATTTTTGATCTAAGAGTGTGATTTTGGTACTACAGTGGATGATTGGTTTGCTATATCACACCCCAAAAATGCAGTTGAAACACTCTTCATTGAGGTTTTACCATATATACTGTGAATGGTTTTAAATAAATTATTTTTAATTTTTAGCTAGGAGCCTTCTGTGCATTTTTATCTGTCATATTCATCAGATTATGCATATATGTTTTTATTTTTCAATTAATTTACCTACATTACTTGGAGCGCTTTTCATTTGGGTTAGAGCTACTAATGTATTGCTTTGTAGGACAATCATCCCCTGACACCTTAAATTAGTGCGATCTTGCTGGTTAACTGATCTCAGAGCTTTCTTGACAGATCTCCTACTATAGCCTCTTGCAATTAATCTATTGGTTTGCTCTTCAGCCCTAATTTTAAAATCCCTAGGGCTATAGCAATTCCTCCTGATTCTAAGGAATTCACCCTTAGGGATGTTATTCACTACAGGTGGAAAATGAACACTTTGGTGATGAAGAATGCTGTTAGTAGCGGTAGATTTGCAAAATAAGTCTGTCTCAAGCTTACCATTAATTTCTTTTCTAATAGTGATATCCAGAAAATCAATCTTATTTTGACTGATATTATATGTCAATTTTAGATCATTCTCATTGTCATTCAGGACATCAATGAAGTCCTTAAATGAGTTTCCATTCCCTTTCCAAAAGATCATAACATCATCGATATACCTGATCCAAGTGATTATATGGTCAGTATACCTCTGTAATTCATTGTTAAATACAGTCTCTCGTTCAGATTGTCCAAAATACAGATTTGCAAAAGTCGGGGCACAGGCCGCTCCCATGGCTGTCCCCCGAATCTGCATATAGAACTTTTTGGAGAAAATAAAGTAGTTTTTCTTCAAAACAAAATTAAGGAGTTCTATTAGAAAATGATTAAACTCCTCATTAGCCTTGGTTTGAAGAAAATACCTCACTGCATCTAAGCATACTTGATGCCCTATACTAGTGTATAGAGATTTGACATCTACAGTTATCATCAAGGTCTCTTCACCTAAGATTACTCCATCTAGCATTTTTAGAACATCTGAGGAATGTTTGATGTATGAGGGTAATGATATAACATGTTTTCTCAGATGTGAGTCTAGGAAAATGCTTGCCTGTTCGGTAAGGCTACCATTTGCTGAGAGAATCCGCCTATTTGGAGGTGTCGTTTTGTTTTTATATATCTTTGGTAATAGATACAAAGTAGGTACTTTTGGTTTGTCGACATAGAGAAAATCAAATTCAGATTTGCATATTATACCCTTAGCCAGGGCCTTATGAATTATCTCATTGTAACTCAACTTAAATTCCTCTGTTGGATTGGAAAATAGGTGTTTATAACCCTTATGTCATTCAGTTGCCTAGAAATTTCTTTAATATAGTTGTGGGCCAAATGACTATATTGCCCCCTTGTCAGAGGGCTTACTAATCACATCCTCTCATTGTTCTATTTGTTTGAGGGCCTTTCTTTCATCATTAGTGAGATTATCACAGCTCTTCCAATTGGATCTATCTCTTAAAGTATCTAACTCTTGAGATACAATATTTTCAAAAGCCTGTATTTGGGGGCAGATGTTATCTTTTCGGCAAAAGTTAGATTTTTTCGACATATAGTTCTGGTCTTATTAGTTTCACTTTCCAAATGTAATGAAATATCATTCTAATCTTCTAAAAGATATACCAAATTATTCAATGCCTCCAAATCATCCGAGGTGTTTAAATCCAATGAGTTGTGAAGGGAATCATTGATGACGTATCATAGACATCTTGCTTATTATTTTCATTTTTTTTTGCCAGTTTTAGCTTCCTACTGAATAAATGTAAATCTTTTTCCCATTGAAATCTATCAAATTTTTTCTTAGGGCACAAAGATAGACCATGTGCTAGTAAACTTATATGATGGTCAGTTAGAATTTTATCTGATAGATTAATAATTTGCAGGAAATTGTCTGGTACTATTTCCTCATATTCTGTTGCCCGTTTCCTTCTTGTTTCAATCCCCATCGATTTCTGTCTCTTAGATGTCTTCTTCCCCCTCCTGATCGATTTAAATTCTCTCTTTTGTGATCTTGAGGGATTCCCTAAAAAATTACTTTTCCATGGTAATTAGATTTCTCTTTAATAGTTCTTCTCATGTCTGATTCACTATCAGATATTTCTAACTCAGAGGAGTCATAACTAGTAGATGGATTTCTTCTTCCTTCCTCTCTGTTACCTTGGATTTTGTTCCCTCTGAACATATTACCAGCAGCATAGTCATTTGTATCTCTACTGAGCTTAGCTTTTTTCTTCTCCATAATAAGTTTTCAAATTGTTCTAGATCTTTTTTATTCTTCTCATAAGCTTTGATAAAAGAATAACTGTTCTTAACTTCCTTTAACTTGGTGCTTATTTCTTCAATTTCTTTGGAATATTTATCTAGAATTAACATATCATATTTCAACACAATCTGAATTAACTCCTTGGACCATTTTAGGAGAACATTCTCTCATTCAGTTTTTAATTCTGTTTTTGCTAACTCATATTTCAGATAAATTTTTGGTCGGAGACCATGAGGTGTTAAAGAGTGTTTTATATCATTTTCATTGGTGGTCTTATCCCACCAGATTTTACTCTGCTTCCGTAAGAGATGTTGCAAATTATTGAGATCATCATACCAGGTATCAATTGTAATTTGTGATCTACTTTGTCCAGGCTCAGAAAAGATCTGATCTATATTATCATTCCATTTGTCACAACGTCTATGTAAATCAGCCCTGAGATTCAAATTAGCCATAATTAAGTCAAATATTCTCAGTTCTCTAAAATCAATATTCACTACAATGAGTGAGAGTTCCTGTTCAGAAAACCATAGACTGAGGTAGTCCTAAGACACCTTAACAATTTAATAAGAAAATTGGAATCGCACTAGGAATAGGACCATCCTCATTCCTGAATTAAAAGAGAGCTCAATATAATGATCAAATACAGATGAGGGGGTGCTGGTTCTAACAGATTAACATATTAATACTTAAAGACCAGAGTTAGAATAAAGCAAAAAAAGCACTCAAGTCCACTAGTAATAATCTTTCATATGTAGAGATGTCAATTGTACATTGATAATCATATAGTAATTGGCAAAAGTATTTATTTTAAAATACATGTAGGCGAAATATCAAAAACTGGGTAGAAAGTGAAAAGGTAAGATAAGAAAATGATGAAATTAAAATAATCTGAACCCTTCAGTGGATGTCACCTTTATATCCACATTTTAGAAAATTCACTTGTTAGCTTATCACTCCTATCTTGTTGTATACAATTGATAAAACTATAGGGGTTAGCAGAAGTTTATTAATCTTCTTGGAGTATCCTATTAACCACACATCGTGTCTACATATAGTGTAATTAGATCAATGTATGCTGTATTAGTTAGTTTCTCCCATATTGTAATACCAGCATATTTAAGATCTTATGATTAAAGAGATTTGTGGTTTATTATTCCTTCAAAGAGTGAAATACATGTAGTAGTTATTATCTATTCAAACATAGATAGTATAAATATTTCAGATCCTCCATAATGCTATCATTCCATATATAATAACCTAAAAGCGTCTCCTATATTGTGAACTAATAGTCATTGAAAAGGGAGATCGATATTCATACACGTGTATTACATTAAATTTTATGGTCCCCTTATTCAAATATCTTCTCTAATCTCCTAATCCCCTTATTAGGGTGATTTAATTTATAGGAGTGATTTTGCATGCAAGTACACAAACAGGATGGAGGCGGCTATATCGCCGCCAGCGCCCACCACTTCCGGGTTCACTGACGTCACTACTGACGTCCAAAAACGTCCCAACGTACGTGTCGCCCTCCGCTTTGTCAATGGATCACCCGATGGACTGTCAAAGGATTCTCTGTGCAGATCCCACTAATCCTATAATTTATGGCAATAGAGGAGTTAAACCAACTGCTCGAGGTGGAGATAAGTTTAAATATCCATGTGAAAGAGAGATATATTGGATATTTAAATTAAGTACTTTATACAGGAAGGGTAAAACAAGCCCCTTAAGTTTATATTTAGATAATTCATGCCTCGATGGGTCAGAGCTGTTTTGGTGGCACGTGGATGACCTACACAATATTAGGCAGGTGGTTTTAATGCTATGGCTGATCAGTAGGGTGATTCCAAAATATCTTTGTTTGAAAATGACACCTACCAACCGACCAAAATGTGCCATTATCTGAATAAACATGACAGTAATTTTAATTTTGAAATAATATTACATTTAGAACTTGCACAACTCAACCAAAGTTTATAATATGACGATTACATTGGGATAATACAGGACGGTAATTTGCTTCATGATATATTAAATATTAATGTTTTCTTCATCAAATATTTAAAAAAATCACCAAGTTTATGCTAGTCACTTTGATAATGATCTCTTGATGCCAACAGGTTTTGTTGATGTGCAGAACTTACTGCGTTGTTCCTCCACGTCCTTGAAAAGGAACTGCTTCTGTTCCTCGTTTTGTGCTATAGAAGCATTGAATAATTGAATTAGTGCCACACCTCTCTCAGCAAGATCATTTACTACCTTTACTGAGTCTGCAATCTTCTGACTGTTTTGGTATGATTCAAGGTTTTGCCATTCCGCTGGGTCATTCTCCAAGAATTCCTCAGACAGACCAAGAATTTTGAACACACTCAGCGTTGATCTTGTGACAAACTTATGTAAACCCTTTGTTGCTGGCTGAAGAACTGGTGGAATACGTTTCAGAGGATTGTCAGATCCATCTGAGTGTTTGATAGCAGCAGCCATAAGTTTTTTTTTCACTTCATCATCAAAGAAACTGAAACGACCAGTATATCTGAAAGTTACCATTGATGGTTGCTAAATGCCTTTTTGGCTACCGTTGCAACTTCTTTGTTTGGTTACACAGACAGTGCATGTATCTAGGCAAGCTCATTCCTTGGAGCTGCAGTTGGTGATGAGCTCTGGAACCAGTATCTCACATAAATGGCAGTAATGAACAGACAAACTTCCTGCAGATGATGCCAAACTTTGTCACAGTACGATATCCCATGAGTCTTCCGTGACTCGCTGAATCCTGGCTGCTGTGGATTGTACTGGTTGCGGAACAGCTACATCTTGATAGAGTAAATGGCCCGGGCCATCCAGTGAGCCCGATGGATAGTTCCAGGAAATATGAAATGTACTCCACGTGGAGTAATGCCTCCCATAAAAATTATGGTGAGTTCCAATAGCTCACGGTAATCATCTCTTGGTTGGAATTTTTCCAAATGAGCAACTGCAAACTTAATGATGTTGTCTTTCCAGGGAGCAACAACAGCTGATGTCTTTTCATCTTCAATTGCTGTGCTGAATGAAGCTTGATCGATTCTAGGCCAAAAGTCTTGGAAGAGGATGAAAAGCTCCATGTTTGGAGATTTAGAGACATCATGGATGCTGAAGACCTTTTCCAGCATTATTTCAGAGATGTGATGTCGACAAGCCAAATTTAGTAGTAATCTCAGACTTCAGCAGCACACATACTCCACCTTTCACCCCAGTGTTAGATGCTGTGGTATCAAAATATTTCCCTTGGATGTTGTCCCGCAATCCCCACTCATCTATGGTTTCCACCGTTGCCATAGCCATAGTTTTTGCGGTTCCATCCTGAAGTTTCAGAACTGAGAGCTGCTTTATTACATTCTGTCCTGAAACCAGAATAGGAAGCCTGTCAACCCGTTTTCGGGGAAACACGGTAATACCAATCAATATCTCCCATATTATCACTCATTGACATGACTACAGTGCATTAGGTTATTAATATTCACTTCTATTTGTTCCTGCAATTATACAGCATTCCTAGAAATATTTATAATGCATATTCTTAACATAAATTGTGTATTGGCAAAGTCACTGCATCTGATATTGTGGAGAATCGTATAACATCAAACTTTGACCATCTTGTGCAAGTTGAAAATATGCACTGAATAAAAAAATATTAATGATTCAATGTCAGTATACCGAGTGGAACCGAATGATGGGTTGGAAAAGTATAAAAATAAAATAAAAGATTGGCTATTGGAGATGGAATCACCCTACTGATCAGTATATATATATTTATATATATATATATATATATATATATATATATATATATGTACTTCATTTGCATAGTACACCTGATGCGCTCTGCAAAACGCCTTGGTTTGGTGGGTGCTCCTTGATGGTCTGTCAAAGACACATAAAGATGAATGCCTACACTCTACGCTCTGTAGATGACTCCATAATCTAGAAATGCTCTTGGATGTATGGAGAGGTGGAAAACTCTCTAGAGAAACACTGTGCACAAGTGTAAACATCAAATAAAGTCCAACCTCCTACATCATTAAAAACTTATTTTGGGGCATGACTTGGCAAGCTGCAAAATCAGACACACTGAAATATTGCTGATGTGGTGAAGGAGCTAAAATCCACCAACATTAGCAATCCCATGCCCTCAAGTACACAACTCAGGAATAGATTCTATATACTTATTAGATGATTTCTGATCTGGAGAAGTGATCCTGAAACTGAGGTCTCTCCTAGCCTTGAGCCGACTAAACCCCCTGCTCCTCTTGGAGTCATCTCCCTTTATCTCTCCAGTGCACTTGCAAGAGAACCCAAGAGGACACCTTCTGAACCCTGGCTGGCACAGGACTGTCGATTGGCTACAAAGTACAGCAACCAAAATGATTGCAGGGGTTAAATTTATCAAGCTGCGGGTTTGAAAAAGTGGAGATTTTACCTATAGCAACCAATCAGATTCTAGTTTTCCTTTATTTAGCACATTCTACAAAATGACAGCTAGAATCTTATTGGTTGCTATAGCCAACATCTCCACTTTTTCAAACCTGCAGCTTGATAAATTTATCCCAAGAAAGTTTCATCCATTGATGCCTGAGCCTGGTAAGTAAAGGCATACTTCAAAATGTCCTAATCTAACAGTGCCTTAACACTGGTGCCTAGATGGCACCCCAAAGACTGAGATATTACATCAGATATTTAACATCAGTGATATCTTATCTGTTCTTGAATTTAACAAAATTCATATCAATCTGTTTCAAATATTAATTACATCCTGTCTTAGAGAGATAGGAAGTCTAACAGCAAGTCTAATTACCCCCTCCTGTGCCTTCAGGCTAAAGGATGTGTTGGACACTCACACATCAAAAGACCCAGTTAGCATGAGATCCTTTTGTCAGACAGTTGCAAAAACACATCTGTAGTAAGCGTCCCTTGCGCTTGTCAGAACACGGAACAGGCCTATATTGATGACTGTATCTGCCGGTTCTGGGCATGCGCAGAATCGGGCTCTTAGTTGTATATTAGATTTCCAAAGTATCTCTTTCAGCAGAACATTCATGAAGGGAGTCACTTGCTTCAAATCACTGAAACTCAAAGAATCTCTAAATTAGGCAAATCTCTTCTCTTCTCTCTTTCACTCTCCATACTTTATGGTGGGGATGGTGTTTCCTGGCTGGTGTTCAGTATTAAGTTTGCACCATACATAACTTAGCTTTTAGTCCAAAAATATCTTCCTAGAAACTCTTTGTAAGCAAATACATAGCTTTTTTCTGCCAGTGCCTCATACTTGTGTCCGCTCTTACAAGGTCTTTTTGTGCCTCTCTATAACCCAATCTATCACTTGTGGAAATGCTCTGTTGAATTAAATTTTAATGAACAACTTATGTGACTTTTATTTTTTTATTTTTAGTAAATTGTGGAAAGGTTTACAATTATTTATCTTAATTTGGCATGGTACTCCCTAATGTGTGGATGAATAAAAGAAAAATAAACAAACTACTTCCATCTATTTAAAAATTAGAATCTGCTGCAAAAAATGTGAACTGTGTAAGAGGACTGAATAATTTCAGGGCACTCAGGCTTTTACAATAAGTTGAAGGGTCAAAGTACTAGATAGGTACACACTGTATTAGTGTACACTGAGAAATGTTGTAGCTGTTCCAACAGAGCTAATGTACGTATAGAAAATACTGAGTTTGGGAGGCATTCTAATGCCTCATTACCTCCCCTGTATGATATGTGACATTAGCGCAATTCTTTACAAACAGACATCTCTCAGCAAGCATTAAATGAACCTTCGCTGGATGTGTGTATCAGCACATTCCCTGCAGGGTTGGAGGGGTGTTCAAGGGGAACAGGTATATTGATTTCAAGGAAAACAAAACTTATGTACACTGACAAACTCTCTCAGGAGATGAATTAGTTGGTGATAGACTTAAGGGGCTTTGTAACAACACCGGCAGTAACAACAACTTGAGATTAATAGTGCACAGTATGAATACTTTTTATTTCTGCTTTAAGGTACAATAATAGCTTAATTAACAACTGCTTAAAGATCGAACATCATTTTGGGATATTCACAAATATAAATTGAAAAGATTCTATACTTTCACTGAACAGATTTTAAATTGGTTTTGCAAGTCTTGCAAGCTATGAGCCAAATTATTTATAGGCATGATTTTCCTACAAGACATGTATTCATATTTACAAACGTAATGGGGACCGTTTGTGAAGTGGAATATCCTGTAGATTCTACAAATTGGACCATCAGCTTAATCAATTATGATTACTGTTTTTAACCTTGCATGTTGATATTTTCTTGTTGGTCTATGTGTGCATGCTAAATATGCACATATAGACCAATATATTTATTCCTTAAATAAACATAATTCCCACATATAACATGCATAGGGACCATCCGATTAACTGAAACCTAGACCCAGCCAACACTGAATCGCACTCATATTCGCTGAAGCCAAAGTCATCAGTTTATTTATCTCTGGTACATTTACTTTTATTTCTATTTCAAACAGAAAATGTTGATTTGAGAGTAAATATATATATTTTTTTACAGTACATTTGTTTAAGCATGTCATATAAAACATTTTGGGTCTGATTCATTAGGGCAGGCATTCTACGCACGTTTTGAGTTCCGGACTCCCGAATTCATCAAGGAACGGCTCTCAAGATACGTGCGCTGTTGAATTCGGATGTAGGTCTGCTGTGCTCTACTACCCAAGATACTGCAGGATACGTCCAATGCAAAGGTGATTATAAATTCTCAAAAGAACATACAGGAAAATAAAAAAATTATAGAAATAATGTCACATGGTAATAATAAAGGGATTAATGATAAAACAGTTTGGGAAAAAAAACGATTTTATTTTAAAAAAACGTTGTTAATCTCTACAGAAAATACAAATACATTTTACAGTGCCTCATAATTGCAAAATCATGTTACAGGATGCAGACGAGACTGTCATCATTACTGGTCGGGCTTTAGACTTGCTGCGTGCTCTCGAATTTGGTATGCCCGTTTTATACATTGAGTATAACACTCCTTTCATGCACACTTCACTCCCTGAAGTCAGAAGCTGTAGTAAGTGCTCCTTGCGCTCACTATTGCATGAACAGTGCTTGCGTGCATGTCCGTATCTCTCTGTTTCTCAGCCATATATGTCTGCTCTGGGCAATGCACAGAGTGATTCTGCGTACAATAAGCTCAATATCGGCAGATACGTGGCTTGATGAATCAGACCCTTTGTTAGCTATTCCACTTGCCAAATAATTTCCTATGTACAAATTTCCTGCAGCTCGTCTCAGCATGTAATTTCATCTGGCAAAGCTCAGACAAATGTTTCCAAATTAATTATATTGATTATTAATTATATTGCTTATCTCTACTTACAATTTAAGTGTGTTGGTAAAAAAACAAACAAGGGGGCCTGTTAGGTCGAATGGATTATGGAAGTGACTCCACTGGGGTGAGGCAAGATAAAGTGAATGGAGAGATGAATTTGCAGATAATTCAGGGTCAGAGGTAGAAGGCCTCTCTAAAGTTGTGGGGCCTGATCCGTTAAGGAGCGTAACTGTCGATTTGTTGCATATAATGCGCACAATTACTCTGTGCATGGCCAGATCCAGACCCTATGCCACAGAACGCAGCAGCTTTCACCTCATCTTCGAGTGCAAAGGACGCTTACTACAGGCTATGCTTTCATGGGTGGAATGGGGAGGGGAATAGGTGTAGGCCTGTAGTCAAAATACAGTAAGGGCGTGCCAAGCTAGAACACACTCAGCAGCATCTGATTCAAGGTTTGGGCATCTCTAAGGTGCTTGCTTTTCAGCCATATCTCTTGCTCCAGCTACAGGCCTAGTCTAAGTGCTGATTACTAGTGATGACGACTGAGTGTGTATGTTGGAACATGTGTTTGCAATCTGGAGTACCTATATTTTATGTACAGTAGACACTAGTTACATCTTAATAAATATATTTCATAGAACAAAAAACGTAACTTTTTTGTCATTATGACTACAGTTTATTGCTAACAGGTGACATTAATTGAATACGTATGTGTGTGTTCCCAATATTCGTATGTTTTAAAAAACAATGCACATTAAATTTGCTTTCTGTTCCTTAAGGAATCAGGCCCGTGGTGTTAATTGAATAATGAAAAAATGGGAAGTTGGCGGTGAAGTTATAAGTACCAGGTAGAAAGTTCGATCAAGCGGTAGAGAATTCTTGGTGGAATGACAAAGATGAGGTAGTAAGAGAGGAGGAGAAGAGGAGATCATTTTTGACAAGCAACGGATGTGGAAGTTTCCATTTACAGATCAGGTTAAAGATTAAGGAAGAGTTACCTTGTTTGCTTGGGGTTCCAAGTTCAGGCAAGAGATGAAGAGTGGGAGTGTGCCTATAGAGTCATGTTGTGTAGGCCCCTGCATGTGTATTATACAGGAAATAAAGGAAATAGTAGGAAATAAAGGTTGTAGCAGTAGTGTTAGGTTTTAGGTTAGTAGATGAAGAGCAAAAAATTTAAAGGTGAAATGTGAGAATTTGAAAGTGGTGATAGAAGACCAAGGGGTAAATGTATCAAGCTGAGAGTTTTCTGGCGATACATCAGATTCTAGCTATCATTTATTTAGTACATTCTACAAAAGGATAGTTAGAATCTGATTTGTTGCTTCAGGCAACATTGCCACTTTTCAAACCCGCCAGAAAACTCTCAGCTTGATACATTTACCCCCAAGTCATTTGTATGGGTTAGAGATGTATCGATAGATCCAGAAGTGGACACACTTTGCTGTTAGTGATTTTTGCTGGTGAACCAGAGGTTTGAAGCCTAATGGGAACCTTAGATTCAACCATGAACCTGTTAAAGGAGTATTGGCAGATACAAGGCATTGGGAAACGAAGCCAATAACAAACTGGGTCTGTAATGAGACAAACAGGAAGCAATCTCTCTCCCCATTGGCAGCCCTCTCATGCCAAATAAGGATATAACTAAAGGTTCATATAGCTAAATTAGAGAACTGCTATGAAATTAATACTTAGCGAGATATATTTAATCACTGCTAACTGTTACAGTCTTAATATCCTGAAATTTATCACAGACAGGGCTATGAACAAACCATTTCACTAAGCCAGGGTTGTTCAAATGCTTTCCCTGGCCTTCAATTTATAGAGAAAACTCCATAACCTCAGTTAAATTACCTTGTTTTATTTATACAGTATCTGGACCATGAACATGTTTTTAATGACTTGGACAACTGTATGCTAAAATCAGGAAACATATACTAACAGCCAAATTGGTTTGAATATACTGTTTATGTCATTGGCTTAAGTTAAATTTTTAAAAGACATGAGGAAAAGTCTTCAACCTTTGTGATGGATTCATTAATTCAAGTCACATTGGTCTAGAATCATGAGTCCAATCCTGGACTTTGAAAAGCTTTGTTCAGTTTCACACTTTTTTATTCCTTTTTTTCTTTTGCACTGTTATTATACTACAGCGCTCTTTTTTTATACTGCCAGTTTAGAACACAGACGAAAAATACAACTATAGGGAGGGTGGCAGATACTGTATCTTCTATCTCTTTCCTTGATCATCTCATTTCACTAGTTTTTTTTTACTGCTGATTTTACATGTTATGTGTCGTTAGCCAATGCCAACATCCCTGTTATTTGTTGTACTGGAGTCATCCAGTTTTTATTTTGCAGTTAATCATATAAAATGTTATAATTATTAAGACATACTAAGGGCAGGCAATTCAATGACATGCTTCTATTTTTATTGTTTAATTGAGGAAATGATGATTATACTTTTAACTACTTTAATCAACAAAAGCAACCCTTGTATTTATGTATTCAGTACCCTCACAAATTATTCCTTGTTTTTTTCTGAAAATATCATTACTTTCCTTTTTCTGAAAATACCATTAATGGCAAAGAGAATCTACCCAAAATGAGCAAAGTGTTTTTTTTTATTCAAATTGCAACAAAGTGAACTAAAAGCACGTGTGTTTTTTTATTTCTGAACACTACTAAGAAATACTTTGTGGTTCTTGCTGTAGCATGCATTCGCCTTTCTAAGACAGCAAAAATCAGGATTCTACTCATAAATTTTCATAATAAAATTTGCGCTTAAAAAAATGCTAATGTATTGTTTTGCTAGTTTGCATTGTTTTGAATGAAATGCGCAAAATATGACAGGATAGTCCAACAAGTATACCATTTTGAAAACAAGATAACCTACAATATTAAATGAGGATAATTTTGAATTTATTGAAGCCAGAATGGGAAAGATCTGGAAATCCTACCCCCATCTCTGGATTTCTTTACACTTTCTGTAGTGTAGGGTGTTATTGTCTGGTAACTCACCAGACAGTAACTACTAAGGGACACATCAGTTGAAATATGGAACTATCTTATTTTAAATGAGGGGTCCCAATAGTTTTTTGGAGCCAGAAAGGGGGACATCAGGAAATTACAACACCCCTCCACCATCCCTGGGCTGTTTAATGTTTTTGGTAGTGTAGGGTTTTATTATCTGGTGAACACTTGTGATTACCAAACAATAAATACTAAGTGGCCAAATAAATTGAAAGGTCTCTATAACTTCCAAGGGTCCATATCATCTGAAAAGTGGAGACTCCTCTTTCAAAGAAGGATGTCCCTGTCTCTTGTCTCTAGGTGCCAGGATTAGGGATATTGGGCACTTTTAGTGACATCCCCTAGCTCTTTAGATTTTTTTTGTAGTCAACAGTCTCAGCCAAAAGTTTTGAGAATGACACAAATATTATTTTTCCCAAAGTCTGTTGACACCGTTTTTATGATGGCGATTTGCAAATACTCCAGAGTGTCATGAAGAGTGATCAGATGAATTGCAATTAATTTCAAAGTCCCTCTTTGCCATGACAATGAACTTTATCCCAAAAACAACATTTCCACTGCATTTCAGTCGTGCCACAAAAGAACCAGCGGACATCAGGTCAGTGATTCTCTCGTTAACACAGGTGATAGTGTTGAAAAGGACAAGGCTGGAGATTACTCTGTCATGCTGATTGAGTTAGAATAACAGAGTGGAAGCTTTAGAAGGAGGTTGGAGCTTGGAATCATTGTTCTTCCTCTGTTAACTGTGGTTACCTGCAAGGAAACACGTTCTGTTATCATTGCTTTGCACAAAAAGGGCTTCACAGGCAAGGATATTGCTGCTAGTAAGATTGCACCTAAATCAACCATTTATCAGATCATTAAGAAGTTCAAGGACAGAAGTTCAATAGTTGTAAAGAAGGTTTCAGGGTGCCCAAGAATGTCCAGCAAGTACCAGGACTGTCTCCTAAAGTTGATTCAGGTGCAGGATCGGGGCACCTCCAGTGCAGAGCTTGCTCAGGAATGGCAGCAGGCAGGTGTGAGTGTATCTGCATGCACAGTGAGGCAAAGACTTTTGGAGGATGTCCTAATGTCAAGAAGGCCAGCAAAGAAGCTACTTCTCTCCAGGAAAAACATCAGGAACAGACTGATATTCTGCAAAAGGTACAGAGCTTGGACTGCTGAGGACTGGGGTAAAGTCATTTTCTCTGATGAATCCCCTTTCAGATTGTTTGGGGCATGTGGAAAAACGCTTGTTCGGAGAAGAAAAGGTGAGCGCTACGATCAGTCCTGTGTCATGCCAACAGTAAAGTATCCTGAGACCATTCATGTGTGGGGTTGCTTCTCAGTCAAGGGAGTGGGCTCACTCACAATTTTGCCTAAGAACACAGCCATGGATAAAGAATGGTACCAAAACATCCTCTAAGAGCAACTTCTCCCAACCATCCAAGAACAGTTTGGTGACAAACAATGCCTTTTCCAGCATGATGGAGCACCTTGCCATAAGGCAAAAGTGATAACTAAGTGGCTCGGGGATCAAAACATCAAAATTTTGGATCCATGGCCTGGAAACTCCCCAGACCTTAACCCCATTGAGAACTAGGGGTCAATCCTCAAGAGGCAGGTGAACAAACAAAAACACACAAATTCTGACAAACTCCAAGCATTGATTAGGCAAGAATGGGTGACCATCAGTCAGCATGTGGCCCAGAAGTTGATTGACAACATGCCAGGGCGAATTGCAGAGGTCTTCAAAGAGAAGGGTTAACACTGAAAATATTGAATCTTTGTATAAACTTAATGTAATTGCCAATAAAAGCCTTTAACACTTGTGAAATGCTTGTAATTTTACTTCAGTATACCATAGCAACATCTGACGAAAAGTCTAAAAACACTGAAGCAGCAAACTTTGTGAAAACCAATATTTGTGTCATTCTCAAAACGTTTGGCCATGACTGTGGTGGCTAAGTGCTGCAGACTCTGTGACATCAACATGTACCAACAGGAATCTAGAGTATATGTTGAGGACGAACACCACACATTCTTAGTATCGAAATTCAAATTCAAAAGGTTTCTATTTAACTGGATTTTAACTAAACCTGTGTTCTGCTCTACCGCACTTAGGGTTATTGGGTATGACAAACCTTCTTCTGTGTTTCTAGCAGAGTGCTCAGTAAAATATTTTGAGCTCCCCCTTTAATACCTGGCCTAGCATTGTGTTTATGTTTTTTTCACTGCATACTGCATAGGCTCAGAACCTGTTTGCTTCAATTCTTGAGTCAGATCAACAGAAGATGTCTCTGTGTGTATTGTGCCCTTGGTATTGGCCATTTGTCTAAATGGGGCTGATCCAAGGCTGATCCCTCACAATCCTACACACCCTTATCATCTTTGTTTTGACTCCGGACTGACTAGTTGACTCTTGCCTGGGACAAAGGGATCCCACTTAACAAAGGGAAGAGGCTAGGCTAATGAAGATAAACTCCCAGCTTTAACCCCTTAAATGTTTTTTCTGCCAAAGTGGGCGCTCGGTTGATCTGGAGTTCTTGCTCTGCTGAGAGGAGGAATGTGTGGTGCTGCACACCCCTTACCTTAATCATGGAACTGAACCCCACTGAGACATTACCCATAACTCACCTAGTACACATCACCCAGCACAAACACAGGGGCCTGTTTGAGAGAGTGGGTGCAAGCATGTTATACTCTTTATTTACAAGAACTGGACACTCTGTTCTCGCCACATTCCCCACTCTTCTTAAATATGGGCAGATGTGCTTGGTTTCGATGTTGGGTCAGTGATGATGCCAGGCCCAGGTGGTTTTTGAGGTGCAGGGTCTGGTCCCTCCTGGCGAGATAGCCCATCAGCATTTCAATGGTCCCTTTCCTTTTGTGAGAGATGGAAAAGTTATATCTCTCCACCTTATCAACCACCCATAATTTCCTGATGATCAGATACAACTGTGAAATTCCCTAGGGCCAACATCTTATCTGTCTCCTTTACCTCGCTCAAGACCTCCAGGAATAACATATAGGCCACCTGTATTGTGGGACTTTGCATTCCCAGTTTCTATGTCTTGGGACACCATTTGGATGCACCCAGACTGGCAGGTGAATTGACAACCTGCATCTCTTCTCGCTGCTTCAAGGTGAACTGCTTTCTGATATGCAAAACCTCTACATACAAATCCTGTTTGATGGCCTCTACCAGATTCAGATTCATCCATGGGTGGCAACACAGCGTCAACATCCTTCTAAATCTAGATACATGTTTTTCCAGACCGTGCTCCTGGGCACAGTCTTGCTTCATGCTGGTACACTTCATCTTTTGTCCCCCCTCTGTTTTCCCCTATGTTTTATACATTGCATCACATCTCATCACTTCATGCTCACTGTAAAGTCTGTAGTTGTTATGCCCTACAATGTACAATATACTAAGTTGCTGTATGAGTGATTATGTCCTTTTGTCGCTTGTTCAGTCTCTATTTTACTGGTACCGGTAGTTATGTACGATACTGGAGACCCTTTGTGGCAACTTATAAATAAAAGATTATAAAAAAACTTGCCTTTCCACATATGCTTTAAGCCTGTTTATGTGGAAGGTTCTTAAATGCTTATCCCCCATAAGTAGGGCCATAGTGTAATTTGTAGCCCTGTGGCACTGTACCACTAAATAAGGCCTGCACCAGGTGGCCTGCAACTTGTTATTGCTCACTGGAATTAACACCATCACCATTTGACCAGTGGTCAACTCTCTAGCCCTGGTTTGATGGTCATAATATTCCTTTTGTTAGCCCTGGTCCGTGTCAAGGTGGATTTGCTTTAGCTCCATGAGCCTTTTCATCCTTGCAGCTATTTCACATACTGGAGTTTGGGCTGCACTGTGACTTCCCAACTCTCATTGACTAAGTCCAGAGGATCCCACACTCTACGGTCATATAGCAGTTCAAAGGGAAAGAAGTCAGTCAACTTCTGTGGCACCTCCCTGTAAGCAAACAGGAGTTGTAGCAGGGTCCAGTCCCAGTTTCTGTCTTCAGACTGTACATATGCTTTCAATAGGTGTTTACAGGTCCCACTGAGCTTCACACAACGACCATTAGTTTGGGTGTGATATTGTGTTGTGTGTATTGGCCTAATACACCATTTTTCCCACATGGTTTGCATCAATTCCCTCTGAAATTGTCTACCCTGATCTGTAAGTACCTCCCAAGGGTATCCCATGCAGCTGAATACACCTCTGGGTATTGATTGGTAAAATCCACTAGGATGAGGATGAACCTCTTACCAGACCTACTGGGCACCTTCAAAGGTTCTATTCTATAAGTGGTAACCCTCTGAAAAGGCTCACCAATAAGGGTCAGGGGTTGCAGCAGGGTCCATTTTGGTGGACCCTCCATACACTGACACATTTGCCATGATGTTCAGCATCTGTTTACATCATGGGATACTAGTGGCCAGAATCTTCTGTTTAGCCAGGCCAGGGTCTTGCTGTGACAAAGTAGCCTACAGTTGGAATGTGGGCCATGTCAATTTGCAAGGCTCTATATATTTGGGGCACTAAAACTGTTTTGTGGCTCTCCAGGATTCCTGGAGGGACAGCATTGAGATAAAAATGTACATACTTGTATCACTGAAGAATGATGCACCTGTCTGAACTCCCCCTTGTTCACCTTTCCCAAGTCAACCCCATTCAATATGTCAGTGGTTTGCTAGCCAGTCACACATGATTGGTGGTGCTACACCCCCCTGTGGTTCAGTAGCTGCTGGTGTAGAACTGACATGGCTCTTGGCTGTTTCATAATAATGAAACAGCCAAGGAATTTCTGGGCAAAACGTGTCACCAACCCACTTCTCAAATCATTTTCCAAAAATCACTTTGGTGGGCAAGCCTCCCATCACCCATCACCCTCCACAGGGCCAAAGTCCATACCCCAGTCCAAATGCACCTGAGCCACCAGAATGTCCAGCACCTTTCCTCCTGCTGTGGCACCCAGATCCTTTTTTGGGGAACTTTTCTTATTTCAGGACCAAGTCAGGCTCTACCAGTGTGAGTGAGGCACCTGAGTGCCTCAGTCCCCCACACATATGCATGCATATACCCCTGTATGTTCCTGAGCATGCATCTCTCCTCCCCCACTACCACATTCACCTGGTACACTAGCTCCCACCCCTCAGGTGCATTAAGATATTGGGTCTGCACCATCTCCCTCACCCCCAAGCTGTCTTCTTGATAATATGCTGCCAAAACTGGTTTAGTGAAGCAGCTCTGGGTGCAGAGACAGTTTTGCTCCATATGCACCAGTTGGTTGCAAACTTAATATAGCCTAGGTTGGGGCTATTGTGTAACCTATGGTCGCTTGGTATTTGTTGGTGGAGCTTGGTTGCATTGTGGGGCTAATTGGGGCAGCTGATTGTGACACTCCATCTTGGTCTGTTGCCCATTAAATCATTAACAAAACCAGGTTGCTGTTTCTGGGGTGTCAGGTTTCTTGTCTGACACAAACTCTCAAATCTCTGGGGTCATTTTATGGAGAAACTGCTCCAGGGTAAACATGTCTAGGATTTGCTCTGCTGTCACTGAAAGGCCCTCCTTAATTGATTACAGAAGTTAGTGAGTGAGTTGCTCTCCCTTTTCAACAGTGTTCTAAATTTGGACTGGTACTGTTCAGGGGTAACCTTAATGCGGGAAAACAGTGTTCTCCCTATTTGGCTGGGGCCCATGTACCTGGATCATTCCAAATCTTCCATACCATGCACTACCACAAGATTTTCAAAAATTTGCAGTTGTGTGTCAATGTCCTCTTCCACTCTCCATTCTCTCTGATCTTGCCCTATAGTTCCAGGGCTGGCAGCATAGGCACTTTTAGTAAACCCTGCAAAACACCAGCCCTTTCTTTCTCAGTCACGACCCTAGCTCACCATATCCAACAACAGTTTTAAAAATACTACAGAGGACTTGATGTTGTCTGACTCTCCATCTGATGATCTGTGGCTCGGTCCTGTCCAGTTCCTTTACCATTCACCATTGCTGTCCTCGCCCATGCCATCAGGGTGACCTATGTCCCACTCCAACAGTCTCACTATCGGGACCTCTCTCACTTCAATCTCATTGCATGGAATGCCCCTGAGCTAGCATAGTCCTTGCAGGTAGTTTTTCCTGGATCGTCTGTAAGGTTATTCTCGCTCTTGGATCTCCACAAAATCGAATTTCAAAGACATTATGACCCAGCTATACCATTTCTGGTAAAAGACCATAAAAACTTAGTCTTAGTTTGCTTTTACCAATTACCATGCAGAGCCTTGAACATATCAGTGCAGGATTCCCCTAGTCTTTTACCCCACTAGGATCGGGAACTTGGTGACCCCACTGCTTGCCACCAAATGTCAGGAGGCCTGACAATGCAAATTAGCAAAACATTTTCTAATTCATTTGGCTTGTGGAAAGGAAATTCTGAGTACAATTTAATTTCAAGGTTTTGTTAAAAATGTACATATAATAGATCAAATAATAGGACAAATGAAGTGAATAACATTGATTATCTCATTACAATGGCACCTGTCAAGGGGTGAGATATATTAGGCAGCAAGTGAGCAGTCAGTTCTTGAAGTTAATGTGTTGGAAGCAGGAAACATGTGCAAGCATAAGGATCTAAGTGACTTTCACAAGGGTCAAATTATGATGGCTAGATGACTGGGTCAGGGCATCACCAAAACAGCAGCTCTTGTGGGGTGTTCCCGGTATGTAATGGTAAGTACCTACCAAAATTGAAAGGACAACCGGTGAACTGGCAACGGGTTCATGGGCGCCCCAGGCTCATTGATGCATGTGGTGAGCGAAGGCTAGCCTGCTTGGTCCAATCCCACTGAAGACCTACAAATTGCTGAAAAAGTTAATGCTGGCAATGATAGAAAGGTGTCAGAGCACAAAGTGGATCACAACTTGCTGCATATGGGACTGTGTGTGTTAGGGATTTTAAACTGTAAGCTCCAATGGGGCAGGGACTGATGTGAATGAGTTCTCTGTACAGCCCTGCGGAATTAGTGGCGCTATATAAATAAATGGTGATGATGATGATGACTGTGTAGCCACAGACTTGTCAGAATGCCCATTCCAATACCTGTCCATTGCTGAAAGCACCTACAATTGGCACATGAGTGCCAGATCTGGACCATGGAGCAATGGAAGAAGGTGGCCTTGTCTGATGAATCACATTTTCTTTTACATCATGTGGACAGCTGGGCTAGTGTGCATTGTTTACCTGGGGAAGAGATGCACCAGGATGCATTCTGGGGAGAGGAAATGTGCTCCGAAAAATGTTCTGCTAGGAAACCTTGAGTCCTGGCAGTCATGTTCATGTTACTTTTAAATGTACCAATGTGGCAGACTATGTATACCCCTTCATGGCAACAGCATTCCCTGATGACAGTGGCATCATTCAGCATGATAATGCGCCCTGCCACACAGCAAAAATTGTCCAGGAATGTTTTGAGGAACATGACAAAGAGTTCAAGGTGTTGACTTGCCCTCCAAATTCCCCATATCTCAATCCCATCGATTTATAGGACTAAAGGACTTGCTGCTAACATCTTGGTGCCAGATTCCACAGGACACCTTCAGAGGACTTGTGGAATCCATGTCTTGACACGTCAGAACTGTATTGGCGGCACGAGGGGGACCTACACAGTATTATATACATTCCCTGCAAAGTTGTAATTATTGATATGATATGTGAGAGAAGCACAGTAAAAGTGGTAGATGGTCTGCAGGTGTGTCCAATATTTCTATCCTATGCTTTTAAATCTCCAGGGAAAACATTTTATGATGGAAAGTTGGCTTTCCAAAAGGCTCAGCTCAAGTAAAAGTCGGGCTAAGGTTTCCCTGGAGTGAATGGAGAGAGAGACCGGCTTCATTCCTGATGCCATATTCAGTTTGTCTGGACTCCCAGCCAAACAGCAGTATAATTAGCTGTTGAGTCTGGAAAGGCTAAATATCAGGGTGTGTCGGACTGTGGGCGGTTATCAAAACCTGGGAAAAAAAGCAGGAAACATGTACATAAGGAGCTACATGGCTTACTGCAAGTGAGGCTAACCTGCCTTTATCATTTGTGGTTGTGGGTTGGACTTATTCGGTTCCAACACTTAGAGAGGGACAATAATGTTAGCTATAGCCGGATAGGCTAGCATTTACAGTACTTAGTCTTGCCATGGTGTATGACTTGAGACCAGAAATTGTCTTCCACAACCTCAACTTTGCAGCAGAGTTTGGCTGTTCCTCAACCAGTTTTAAGCATTCAACACAGCTGTTTCTATTTTAGTTAATGGCTGTGTTTCAACCTATATATGAAAATGATGATCACCTGTTTGGTATGATTTGTTAATCATACACCTGACTATAATCCTAAAAAAAGTCACTGAAATTGTGCAAGTGTACCTAGAAGAATGAATACTGTTTTGAAGGCAAAGGGTGGTCACAACAAATATAATTAAATTTAGATTTCTCTTCTGATCATTCACCTTGCATATTGTCAGTTGTTAAAATAAATATCAATTAAGTATCAACATATTACATGTAAGCTGATTGATACTTTTCCCAGAAAGTCTGCATTTTCTGTGCTGAATAAGGACTTCTTTGGCTTATACAATATTGACATCCCGAGTTTCTTGTGGATATACTAACTGCCAAGATATCCATTGCTATTCGGTAGGAGTGTATGACTTTTTCGTTGTGGGATTTTGTTTGTTTATTTAAAATGTGAGCGCATCATAATTGTGTGAATAAATTTCCTATTTTTATTAAAGCAATATCACACTAGATGCACTTTATTTTCCTTTTATTCCATGTAATCATGATGAGTCCCTTTTGACACACTGGAATATGCTATAAAGAGCAAGAAAACAATCTTCAGACTGATGTGCTAATTTTACATCGAATTCTAGTAAGTAGCCCTACATGAGGGGCGATGAACTAAGAAGATATTACAAATAACACAGATATATGAACTATATGTGGGACTATATTACAATACATATATATATATGTTAAACTATATTACACTATTGTGATCTTTTTTTTTCTATGTGGAAATTGAGAGAGTGACTATAGAGAGACATCAACTCACAGTATGCTACATCTGACAATATAAGTATACCTTTCTATCCCTACATTATCTGTATAAATATATAATAGCGCTTGTAAGGTTTCATATTATTAGCACTTATTTTTTTTTTGGGTGTTTTGATGTATATCCCGAATTGAAACCTATCAGGCAGCAGTCAGAAGTGGGGCGCTGTTGAATTTTATATATATCTTTGAACGATTTTTTCCACACCTGACTAACACTTTTGCACAGTATTGTATTTTGCTGCTGTATCATTATTTTCTAGTCTAATAAAACTGACTGCGGCTACTTACACCATAGTTTGGACTTTTGGCACTGTTTACTGCCTACTGCTTAGTAAAATGCCGCCTTCTATCAGACAGCATTTGCTACCTATTCCTGTGACAGATAGTTTTTTCCATGATGTCTGTTTTAAACTGGCAATGTAAAAAAAATGTCAGTACTTTTTTTTTAGTTATCCAACTTGTGGACCGGCTTAATTTAATTTATTCATAATGTAGATATACTCTTAGTATACATCACAGTGGAAACCTGGCTTGGAGAAATAGCAGTTGGATTTGTCCAACCCTTTCCTACACAATGTTTGTAAAAGTAAGGAAAGCCCAGTAATCAGTCATTATGGCAGACCTAAGAGAAACAATATATAGAATATAAAGAAGGCGTTGATTTCAATCCGGCACAAAAAGAAATTCACATTCTAACTAAACACATGACGTGGCTGTAATTACGATATGTACTGTTGCTGTGGCAGAGACAAAAAATATTTACTTTACAAAGTCAAAAAGAGATGCTGTTTGGAAGCAGGGCATGCAAGCTAACAGTCGCAAGAAAGGCTGAATGAAAACAGATGGTGTTTTCTACAGAAAAGATTTTGCATACAAGTGTAGATAACCAACACAGGTAGTATAGTATACTTCCTGTAGCTAAGCAGGCCAAACAACTGTCCCTCGCTTTGGTTCAAACCCCCCTTTTCCTGTCCTTACCATCTTTAATGAAAAAATATATTTGATCCATTACATTTATAATAGTTTTTTTGGTCTTTATTTTTTCTAACAATACTTAGCATACATTTTTCTGCGCAGAGACAATTAATTCTGTGCATGTTTATGGATTTGAGTAATATACCTGAAATGATAATACTTAACTAAACATGGCTATCATGAGCTCAGTCTCACCCCTTACCAGGAGCCGACTTTGCATCTGTCCCCAGGTCACTACAATTTTAGTATTTTGGAGCCACCAGCTGTCTAAGGTCGCACACTGCATGCACATATCTGGTGGCCAAGAGGCAAGCAGAGGATGCTCTTCAGCCACTCTAATTATGTTTTAAACACAACTGAAGTGGCTGGGCAGCATCCTCAGCTTGCTTCTCTGCTGTCAGCCATGCAGTATGTGGCTCACTATTAATAGGTATAAAAAGCTCTGTCATACCCAGTAGATGGCTGCTAGCACACAGATTGGTGGATGGTGTTGATTGTTCACCAATTAGAGTGATGGGAGGACTCCACACACTGATTGGTGAATGGCTGGAACTATTTACAAACCAAAGTGAAGAATGCTGTCACATGACTATACAGTGCGCTGAGGGACCGTAGGAAGATTAAACAAGCTAATGAGGTCATTTCCAAAGATCTGAGGTGTGATTTTTAAGGAGAGGGGGTCTACAGATGTCAGCTGAGAGAGGGTTATGTCACTAGACTGGGGTCTAATTTTTTTTCAATTAATATAGACTGGGAGAGGACATGTATAGTAATGACAACAGATATCTTGGGTCAGATTTGGTATTACTATAGAGCTTAGGGTGGGAGGTGGTATTTATAATATTGCCACTACATATCTGGATTCTGATTTTTATCACCAAAGATATTAGGGTGGGAGGAGTATGCATTATAAAGATACTGGAAAACTTGGGGTCTGCTTTATGTCCAAATATATATTTACTCTCCCTGAGATCATGCATATTAAATGCGTACAATAGTGTTGTTTTCTATACATTACTACTTGACTAAAAAATATATATAAATATATCAGTGTATGCAGGCTGAATCGATGCAGCAATATGAATCTAATGATCAAGTTTTACACTAAGCCCATAACAGTATCAACTTCAGCTGGGCCAGAAAGTACGACTTACACCAGGTCAGTTTTATTATCAGGATTAAGTAAGATTATACTTATATCATTAGTGTTTTTCAATAAAAATGTCTCTCTAATGGATAATTGGCCTCATGCAGAATTAACCCCTCCACCCAAAAGTCAAACAAGCACTGGAGCTGCCAGCCTAGGCTGCTCTCTGCAAATCTGGGGGGACAAAAAGCATGAAGTCCCTTTGCAAAATGCCAGTACCAGCAATAGGCTATGCCAGCAATACTGGAAGCACTATGCCACAAGCCCTAGTGCTGGGATCTATATTTTTGTGGGACCCTTGTTTTCGTCCCCCAATTTTGCCTATGACAGCATAAACTGGCAGAACTAAAGCTGGTTTGACTTTTTAAGGGATGGGCATGCGTTATTAATATTATTTATTTATTTCATAATAACAAGACTGTATTGACAACAGGCACTAACATCACATGTATGCTACAAGTGTAGCATATCCTGTCTTAAGCAAATCTTACTCAAATGGACACAATTTGCTTACTATCTTAAAATACTTACGTACTTTTTATGGACTCAATTTAAGTCTGCGTTTTTGTTCTAAATTACGTCCAACTCTGCATGAGGCCTATATGAGGATTGCAATATAGGCTGATTAACTGCATTTCACACTGACTAGGATACTCTTTATATTGTAAATTGGTAAATAGAATGCTGTCTGTTTTTCTATATGTTGCTAGAATGCTCTCTGTAAAAAAGCTGTTTTAGATCCAAGAATTTGCATTCTTTTACATACAATTGTTTATGGAAAAAAACATTAAAGTAATAATTTATTAAACACATATCTTTCACACTAATGCAGCACATCACATTTGTCCCACAAGTTATTTATTTTTAAACCATACTTGCCTACTCTCCCGGAATTTACAGGAGGTTCCCTAATTTCGGAGAGTCCTCCTGGACTCCCGGAATAGTAGGCACCCTCCTGGGTCTTGGAAGAGGCGGGGCTTAATGACGCAATTTGCAATAAGATCCGTCCCACTATGCACTGCCATGAATTTTGGTATTTCAATTGTCACCTGACCTCCCCTCTGGGATCACCTGGAGGGAAGGTTTTAAAAGTGGACAAGTATGTTTTAAACATAAAGGACCACTAAACCCCCAAATGATAGCTTTTAGATATTAAACATAAAGGTGAAATACTTTGTTCAGTGGTAATCTGACATCCTACTGCAACTGTGGTAAGCAAATTATTGCCATTCCCTCCATTACAAAGAGCTGAAGCTCCTCCCACATCTTTAGATAAGATTTTACACAGCTTAAAAAGCTGAGAAAAATTGCTATGACATCACTGGCTCTGTGTATGAATCAACCAATTCATATTGCAAGTAGGGATGAGCGCACTCGGATTTATGAAATCCGAGCCCACCCGAACGTTGCGGATCCGAGTCGGATCCGAGACAGATCCGGGTATTGGCGCCAAATTCAAATGTGAAACTGAGGCTCTGACTCATAATCCCGTTGTCGGATCTCGCGATACTCGGATCCTATAAATTCCCCGCTAGTCGCCGCCATCTTCACTCGGGCATTGATCAGGGTAGAGGGAGGGTGTGTTAGGTGGTCCTCTGTGCTGTTTAGTTCTGTGCTGTGCTGTGTTCTGCAGTATCAGTCCAGTGGTGCTGTGTGCTGTGCTCTGTCCTTCTGAGGTCAGTGGTGCTGCTGGGTCCTGTGCTGTGTCCTGTTCAGTCCAGTGGTGCTGTGTCCTGTGCTCTGTGCTTCTAAGGGCATAGTTATTTCCCCAATATTCCCCTGTGTTTAAAAAAATAAAAAAAAGTTTTTTTAAAAAATACCAAAAACTACTTTAATTTTTTTTAATTACCACAAAATTTGCACAACCAATCCTGCAGTATAAGCCCATTGGTACTGCAATATTACCAAGTTCACACATTCAGCAGTAAAAGTCCAGTGGTACTGCAATATTACAAAGTTTACACATTCTGCAGTATCAGTCCAGTGGTGCTGTGTCCTGTGCTCTGTCCTGCTGAGTTCCGTAGTGCTGCTGGGTCCTGTGCCGTGTCCTGTTCAGTCCAGTGGTGCTGTGTCCTGTGCTCTGTGCTTCTAAGGGCATAGTTATTTCCCCATTATTCCCAAGTTTTTAAAAAATAAAAAAAAAGTAAAAAAAAATAAAAAATTTAAAAAAAAAAAAAAATATATAATAATTATAGCCAAATTTGCAAAACCAATCCAGCAGTATAAGTCCATTGGTACTGCAATATTAGCAAGTTCACACATTCTGCAGTATCAGTCCAGTGGTGCTGTGTCCTGTGCTCTGTCCTGCTGAGTTCCGTAGTGCTGCTGGGTCCTGTGCCGTGTCCTGTTCAGTCCAGTGGTGCTGTGTCCTGTGCTCTGTGCTTCTAAGGGCATAGTTATTTCCCCACTATTCCCAAGTTTTTAAAAAATAAAAAAAAAGTAAAAAAAAATAAAAAATTTAAAAAAAAAATAAAATATAATAATTATAACCAAATTTGCAAAACCAATCCAGCAGTATAAGTCCATTGGTACTGCAATATTACCAAGTTCACACATTCTGCAGTATCTTGTGCTACATATAATGGAGACCAAAAATTTGGAGGATAAAGTAGGGAAAGATCAAGACCCACTTCCTCCTAATACTGAAGCTGCTGCCACTAGTCATGACATAGACGATGAAATGCCATCAACGTCGTCTTTCAAGCCCGATGCCCAATCTCGTAGTACCGGGCATGTAAAATCCAAAAAGCCCAAGTTAAGAAAAAGTAGCAAAAAGAGAAACTTAAAATCATCTGAGGAGAAACGTAAAGTTGCCAATATGCCATTTACAACACGGAGTGGCAAGGAACGGCTTAGGCCCTGGCCCGTGTTCATGACTAGTGGTTCAGCTTCACCCACGGATCTTAGCCCTCCTCCTCCCTCCCCCCCCTACAAAAAATTGAAGAGAGTTATGCTGTCAGCAACAAAACAGCAAACAACTCTGCCTTCTAAAGAGAAATTATCACAAATCCACAAGGCGAGTCCAAGGATGTTGGTGGTTGTCAAGCCTGACCTTCCCATCACTGTACGGGAAGAGGTGGCTCGGGAGGAGGCTATTGATGATGTAGCTGGCGCTGTGGAGGAACTTGATGATGAGGATGGTGATGTGGTTATTGTAAATGAGGCACCAGGGGGGGAAACAGCTGATGTCCATGGGATGAAAAAGCCCATCGTCATGCCTGGTCAGAAGACCAAAAAATGCACCTCTTCGGTCTGGAGTTATTTTTATCCAAATCCAGACAACCAATGTATGGCCATATGTAGCGTATGTAAAGCTCAAATAAGCAGGGGTAAGGATCTTGCCCACCTAGGAACATCCTCCCTTATACGTCACCTGAATAACCTTCATAGTTCAGTGGTTAGTTCAGGAACTGGGGCTAGGACCCTCATCGGTACAGGGACACCTAAATCCCGTGGTCCAGTTGGATACACACCAGCAACACCCTCCTCGTCAACTTCCTCCACAATCTCCATCAGATTCAGTCCTGCAGCCCAAGTCAGCAGCCAGACTGAGTCCTCCTCAATACGGGATTCATCCGAGGAATCCTGCAGCGGTACGCCTACTACTGCCACTGCTGCTGTTGCTGCTGTTAGTCGGTCATCTTCCCAGAGGGGAAGTCGTAAGACCGCTAAGTCTTTCACAAAACAATTGACCGTCCAACAGTCGTTTGCCATGACCACAAAATACGATAGTAGTCACCCTATTGCAAAGCGTATAACTGCGGCTGTAACTGCAATGTTGGTGTTAGACGTGCGCCCGGTGTCCGCCATCAGTGGAGTGGGATTTAGAGGGTTGATGGAGGTATTGTGTCCCCGGTACCAAATCCCCCCGAGATTCCACTTCACTAGGCAGGCGATACCAAAAATGTACAGAGAAGTACGATCAAGTGTCCTCAGTGCTCTTAAAAATGCGGTTGTACCCACTGTCCACTTAACCACGGACATGTGGACAAGTGGTTCTGGGCAAACGAAGGACTATATGACTGTGACAGCCCACTGGGTAGATGCATCCCCTTCCACAGCAACAGCAACAGCTGCATCAGTAGCAGCATCTACAAAATGGCTGCTCATGCAAAGGCAGGCAACATTGTGTATTACAGGCTTTAATAAGAGGCACAACGCTGACAACATATTAGAGAAAATGAGGGAAATTATCTCCCAGTGGCTTACCCCACTTAGACTCTCATGGGGATTTGTGGTGTCAGACAATGCCAGTAACATTGTGCGGGCATTAAATATGGGCAATTTCCAGCACGTCCCATGTTTTGCCCACACCATTAATTTGGTGGTGCAGCATTACCTCAAGAGTGACAGGGGTGTGCAGGAGATGCTTGCGGTGGCGCGCAAAATTGCTGGACACTTTCGGCATTCAGCCAGTGCCTACCGCAGACTAGAGGCACATCAAAAAAGCATGAACCTGCCCTGCCATCACCTCAAACAAGAGGTTGTGACGCGCTGGAACTCCACCCTCTATATGCTGCAGAGGATGGAGGAGCAGCAAAAGGCCATTCAGGCATACACAGCCACCTACGACATAGGCAAAGGAGTGGGGATGCGCCTCAGTCAAGCGCAGTGGAGACTGATTTCCGTGTTGTGCAAGGTTCTGCAGCCATTTGAACTTGCCACACGAGAAGTCAGTTCCGACACTGCCAGCTTGAGTCAGTTCATTCCCCTGATCAGGCTGTTGCAGAAGCAGCTGGAGAAAGTGAGGGAGGAGCTGGTAAGCCATTGCGATTACACCAAGCATGTAGCTCTTGTGGATAAAGCCCTTCGTACGCTTTGCCAGGATCCGAGGGTGGTCACTCTTTTAAAGTCAGAGGAATACATTCTGGCCACCGTGCTCGATCCTCGGTTTAAAGCGTATGTTGTGTCTCTGTTTCCGGCGGACACAAGTCTACAGCGGTGCAAAGACCTGCTGGTCAGGAGATTGTCCTCTGAAGAGGACCGTGACATGCCAACAGCTCCACCCTCATTTTCTTCCACATCTATGGCTGCGAGGAAAAAGCTCAGTTTTCCCAAAAGAGGCACTGGCGGGGATGCTGATAACATCTGGTCCGGACTGAAGGACCTGCCAACCATTGCAGACATGTCTACTCTCGCTGCATTGGATGCTGTCACAATAGAAAAAATTGTGGATGATTACTTTGCTGACACCATCCAAGTAGACATGTCAGACAGTCCATATTGTTACTGGCAGGAAAAAAAGGCAGTTTGGAAGCCTCTGTACAAACTGGCTCTATTTTACCTGAGTTGTCCCCCCTCCAGTGTGTACTCGGAAAGAGTTTTTAGTGCAGCGGGGAACCTGGTCAGTGAGCGGCGAAGGAGGTTGCTTCCTCACAACGTTGAAAAAATGATGTTTATAAAAATGAATAATCAATTCCTCAATGAAGTACAGCACTGCCCTCCAGATACTACAGAGGGACCTGTGGTTGTGGAGTCCAGCGGGGACGAATTGATAATGTGTGATGAGGAGGAAGTACACACTGTAGGGGGAGAGGAATCAGAGGTTGAGGATGAGGACGACATCTTGCCTCAGTAGAGCCTGTTTAGTCTGTACAGGGAGAGATGAATAGCTTTTTTGGTGTGGGGGCCCAAACAAACCAATCATTTCAGCCAAAGTTGTTTGGTAGGCCCTGTCGCTGAAATGATTGGTTTGTTAAAGTGTGCATGTCCTATTTAAACAACATAAGGGTGGGTGTGAGGGCCCAAGGACAATTCCATCTTGGACCTTTTTTTTTTGCATTATATGACCAATCAACAGTCGTTTGCCATGTTCAAAAAGTAAAACCAAATTTAAAAAAATACAAGAAATTAAACCAAAAGTAAAATGCTGTGTCATAATTTAAAACAAGAGGTATTGACGTGCTCTAAAACTACTGTATTGTTGTTTATATTTTATAAACACTACACTTGAAAGCTTGAGTCTTTCAATAAAAAAGTAACTGTCCATTGCACGAATATTTGCAACAGGGACAATTTTAGGGTTAAGAAAGTCAACTAATAACACTTCGACGCTGTCTGTCTTTATAAACACTACACTTGGAAGTTGGAGGAGGTATTGTGGCCCCGGCACCAAATTTACTACTGGGGCCACTCCACTGTGCAGTCCATATTTAGGTGTATCAGATATTAAACAACGGTGACAGTTGATGCCCAATTTTTTAATTATATTGTGGCCTCGGTACCAAATTGTGTACCGGGGCCACCACACTACGCAGTCCAGATACTTGTTTGGTGGAATTCAGACCAGTTGAGGGTTTTATTATTATATTGTGTGGACCACTCTATCTATACCACACTACAACTCTATACCACTCTATTTCATACTTTAATTCTATTTCATACTTTAATTCTATTTCATACTTTAATTCTATTTCATACTTTAATTCTATTTCATACTTTAATTCTATTTCATACTTTAATTCTATGACTAATTACCATAAAGAGGAACAAAATAAACCAATTTTACCAAAAGTATAATATGACTTAGACTTACAAACACTACACTTGAAAGATCGTGCCTTTAAATGAAAAAGTCAGTCTTCATTGCACGACTATGTGCAACAGGGACAGTTTTTTGGGTTTACAAAGTCAACGAATAACACTTCGACCCTGTCTGTCTTTAACATACTTGATGGGATCTCAATGACGAATTGTCTGTACCATGTTTGGAGGAGGTATTGTGGCCCCGGTATCAAATTGGGTACCGGGGCCACCCCACTATGCAGTCCAGATACTTGTTTGGTGGAATTCTGACACGTGGAGGGTTTTTTAATTATATTGTGGCCTCGGTACCAAATTGTGTACCGGGGCCACCACACTACGCAGTCCAGATACTTGTTTGGTGGAATTCAGACCAGTTGAGGGTTTTATTATTATATTGTGTGGACCACTCTATCTATACCACACTACAACTCTATACCACTCTATTTCTTACTTTAATTCTATTTCATACTTTAATTCTATTTCATACTTTAATTCTATGACTAATTACCATAAAGAGGAACAAAATAAACCAATTTTACCAAAAGTATAATATGACTTAGACTTACAAACACTACACTTGAAAGATCGTGCCTTTAAATGAAAAAGTCAGTCTTCATTGCACGACTATGTGCAACAGGGACAGTTTTTTGGGTTTACAAAGTCAACGAATAACACTTCGACCCTGTCTGTCTTTAACATACTTGATGGGATCTCAATGACGAATTGTCTGTACCATGTTTGGAGGAGGTATTGTGGCCCCGGTACCAAATTGGGTACCGGGGCCACTCCACTATGCAGTCCAGATAGAGGTGTATCAGATATTAAACAACGTTGACTGTTGATGCCCAATTTTTTAATTATATTGTGGCCTCGGTACCAAATTGTGTACCGGGGCCACCACACTACGCAGTCCATACCCTTTTTTGGTGGAATTCTGACACGTGGAGGGTTTTTTAATTATATTGTGGCCTCGGTACCAAATTGTGTACCGGGGCCACCACACTACGCAGTCAAGATAGATAGATGCGTATCATAGATAAAGTTCATTCAGTGGTGTGGGGCAAATTGAAAAATATTCAAAATGCACTGACATTATCAAAAACAAGAGGTTGTCACACGCTAAAACTCCAACATGTATATGATGGAGAGGATGGAGGAGCAGCCGTATGTGTAGTGTAATGCAGACCTGTTGAAGGTTTTTTATATATTTTATTGTGGTGCCCAGTGCCCACTCCTCTAGGCAGTCCAGGTACATTTATTGGTGCGAATCATAAAAGTTCAGGGTTTTTAATATATCTTGTGGTGACCCACTCCTATACGCAGTCCAGGTACATTTATTGGTGCGATTCATAAAAGTTCAGGGTTTTTAATAGATATTGTGGTGACCCACTCCTCTACGCAGTCCAGGTACATTTATTGGTGCGAATCATAAAAGTTCAGGGTTTTTAATATATCTTGTGGTGACCCACTCCTATACGCAGTCCAGGTACATTTATTGGTGCGATTCATAAAAGTTCAGGGTTTTTAATAGATATTGTGGTGACCCACTCCTCTACGCAGTCCAGGTACATTTATTGGTGCGAATCATAAAAGTTCAGGGTTTTTAATATATCTTGTGGTGACCCACTCCTCTACGCAGTCCAGGTACATTTATTGGTGCGAATCATAAAAGTTCAGGGTTTTTAATATATCTTGTGGTGACCCACTCCTCTACGCAGTCCAGGTACATTTATTGGTGCGAATCATAAAAGTTCAGGGTTTTTAATATATCTTGTGGTGACCCACTCCTATACGCAGTCCAGGTACATTTATTGGTGCGATTCATAAAAGTTCAGGGTTTTTAATAGATATTGTGGTGACCCACTCCTCTACGCAGTCCAGGTACATTTATTGGTGCGAATCATAAAAGTTCAGGGTTTTTAATATATCTTGTGGTGACCCACTCCTATACGCAGTCCAGGTACATTTATTGGTGCGATTCATAAAAGTTCAGGGTTTTTAATAGATATTGTGGTGACCCACTCCTCTACGCAGTCCAGGTACATTTATTGGTGCGAATCATAAAAGTTCAGGGTTTTTAATATATCTTGTGGTGACCCACTCCTCTACGCAGTCCAGGTACATTTATTGGTGCGAATCATAAAAGTTCAGGGTTTTTAATATATATTGTGGTGACCCACTCCTCTACGCAGTCCAGGTACATTTATTGGTGCGAATCATAAAAGTTCAGGGTTTTTAATATATCTTGTGGTGACCCACTCCTATACGCAGTCCAGGTACATTTATTGGTGCGATTCATAAAAGTTCAGGGTTTTTAATAGATATTGTGGTGACCCACTCCTCTACGCAGTCCAGGTACATTTATTGGTGCGAATCATAAAAGTTCAGGGTTTTTAATATATCTTGTGGTGACCCACTCCTATACGCAGTCCAGGTACATTTATTGGTGCGATTCATAAAAGTTCAGGGTTTTTAATAGATATTGTGGTGACCCACTCCTCTACGCAGTCCAGGTACATTTATTGGTGCGAATCATAAAAGTTCAGGGTTTTTAATATATCTTGTGGTGACCCACTCCTCTACGCAGTCCAGGTACATTTATTGGTGCGAATCATAAAAGTTTAGGGTTTTTAATATATATTGTGGTGACCCACTCCTCTACGCAGTCCAGAAAGATACCTTGTTGCAACGTTTTGGACTAATAACTATATTGTGAGGTGTTCAGAATACACTGTAAATTAGTGGAAATGCTTGTTATTGAATGTTATTGAGGTTAATAATAGCCTAGGAGTGAAAATAAGCCCAAAAACTTGATTTTTAAACTTTTTATGTTTTTTTCCAAAAAAATCCGAATCCAAAACCTTAAATCCGAACCGAGACCTTTCGTCAAGTGTTTTGCGAGACAAATCCGAACCCCAAAAATAACGAAAATCCGGATCCAAAACACAAAACACGAGACCTCAAAAGTCGCCGGTGCACATCCCTAATTGCAAGTCTACCAATCTGTCAGTCACTGTCTACTGTCTGATTTCTTAGTTAGGAGGGGCCGGTTCTCTAACATGGCAACCTGCTGCAGAGGAGTGAATTAGAGTATGCGTTTTAGTATAAATGCTCCAGTTTGCTGAACCCCTGTTCTCCAGTAGCAAAGCTGACTAGCAGAGTGCAAAATAATCTAAAAGCAATAAAAGAAACAGTTTGCAGCTTCAGTTTGGGGATTTCATTCAAAATATCTAATAGGAGAATTCATGAAGATGGCAATGCAGCTTCAAGGCACACTTTAATTGAGTGAATGATTGTCATGGCAATCCAGTAGCTTACTATGTAGCCCCCTTACCAAAAGTTTCTTCCTAATGTAAGCTCTTGCAATAATCACAACGGGCCCCCAAGATCATGGGCCCCAGACATGTGTATTCCCTGTCCGTTTTTCCATTGAGCAGCTCAGGACACCTTTACGCCCTTTTCAGGTGGGAGCAATGGGCTGTAACTGTGTGATGCATCATTTTCAAGTCTACTTATAGATAAGCATATTTGCTTTTCACTCTTCTTAACCTAACATTAAATGGTCTGATTAATCAGCTAACATTTCCACTAGTTTGCTAAAAATGTTTTCACTTGACCACTGTGAGATGCCGATGGAGCCACTGTAATATCATCTACTGTTGAAGTAGTTGACAGACACTTTTTTTTAAGGCTAGAAGAAAAAAAACATGTTACATATGCAGGCACCATGAAAACAGCTACAGAATGTCTAAAACGCATTTGGAATGGGCAGCACGGTGGCTTAGTGGTTAGCACTTCTGCCTCACAGCACTGGGGTCATGAGTTCAATTCCCGACCATGGCCTTATCTGTGTGGAGTTTGTATGTTTTCCCTGTGTTTGCGTGGGTTTTCTCCGGGTGCTCCGGTTTCCTCCCACACTCCAAAAACATACTGATAGGCTAATTGGCTGCTATTAAATTGCCCTGGCCTGTGTGTGTGTATGTTATGGGATTTAGACTGTAAGCTCCAACGGGGCAGGGACTGATGTGAGTGAGTTCTCTGTACAGCACTGTGGAATTAGTGGCGCTATATAAATATACAGAGGACGATAGATGAAATATCGTTTCACCATACTGCAGTTCGTTGTGAGAGAGCAGCACCTGTTGGTTTCGTTACTAGGTCTCTTGCCTCAGATTAGAAGTTACAGTGGATTGTTGTGCCTAACTTTACAAACCACTTTTTAAAAACATTATGACAATGCAGAAAATCTATCTAATATTCAGTGATCAGTGCCCTGCCAATGCCAATGTGTGGCAAAATTAATTATAATGTATAAAAGAATTTAACTGACATGGAAATTATAAATATACAGTCACTTTGTTATACAGAGTCACCTTTTTATTCATATCACACTATCTTGTAACACATCACAACAGTTTAATTATTTAAGGCAAATAAATTTGAGATTAACCTTGATTAAGTCACTTAGTTGGAGAACAATAACAATGAATATTTATTATTGTTGCCAATCATTATCTTTTGGACCTATATATCTGCCAAATGAGAAAGGATTTATGAGTAGGGATCAGAATAGACACCTTGTTATTTTTGAGAATAAGAGCATTAAGCACAACTAATAACAGTATATGGAAAAGTACGGTTCCCAACTTACAATAATACTATACTTACATGAGGATACCTTAGAAATGACTATATATAATCGGTATAGGAGCGATCCATGTGGAAAATTAGATAATATAAACAAACAAAATACATTTTTACAAATAAGTATATAAAATAGATCTCATAGAAAGGACAGAATACACCAACTTACAATAATTTATTGAGAAAATATAATACTTCTCTTGTGCCATGCTAACATTATTTTGAATTTCTGGCTTTGACAATGGGGTATTGCAATCTTAAGAAGTATATATTATGATCAGCATATATGTGATGCATTAGAACGAAAAGAGATCGTTCTTTAGCCAATAAGAATTCTAAGTGGGTGGGACCAAATACAGTCTCAATTGGCAGTGAATACTGTCAGTCAACAGATCCTTAGTCACCTCCGATTGGCGGAATACACTGATGTCACTCTGGGGGTGTGTTCTATACTGTATATAAGACCTGTCAAATCATTTAATTGGTTTGTCTTTGACAAAGCATAGCGAAACGCGTGTCGTAAATTTCGCTGGATGCACTTTCTACTCGAGCCAATACAAAAAAAATGTTTACTATAGATATATAGCTCCCTAAATCCAGAGTTAGTATGGAGCGACTAAGAGGTAGATAGCAATTCACCCCCCATATGAAGCATACATCATGGCAACTAAAATATAGGAATAGTCGCTACCAAATACCTATATATAAGATGACAAATATGAAAACTCACTGTAGCTAGATATAAGGAAGCGCACTCCTATTCTGTGGAGTAAATGCTTCACAAGAGTGTCCGGTCACCACCTATTAGATATATATAAGAGAGAGATACAGATCTCTAAATTAATTATACAGCCTATCTGGCAGAGATATATTGGATAGCCTGTCACTTGATATCTAGAGAAAACCACAGGGTGTGGTGCAGGACATAGCAGCTACTTGTTAACTGTTAGATTGGACTAAGAAGGGGCTATATAAGTGTAAGATCATTACAACAGTATAACAGCGAACAATATAATCTCAACCAATCTAGTGAACATCTACCTAACAGCTATTTAGAAGTTTTAGTGCATGCAGCATTTTAATTTATTACTTTTTATTCACAAACACTTTTATATTTCACTATTTTTATCCATTATTTTAATATGGTTAATAAAAGTTATATTTTATTTTATTTATTGACGTCCTTCTAAATTGAATACTTCTAATTGAGAAATTTCTAGTAGTTTCTATGGACCAATTTTGCACAACAACTTCTGGTTCTTTTTTGTATGTATATAACATTTTTTGGTTGCACCCCTTATACAATTAATTAGAGGAATCTGAGAAAGATGCGAGAATAAGGCTAACTTCCTCCAATCAGTGGAACAGAAATATCTTCTTTTTTTTCCAGGGAAATTATACAGTCAGCCTTGTTTTAGCACATGACGTTACTTTGCATTTCATATTTTTTTATTGATTATTTGAATATTATTAAACAATATTGCCTTGTGTGGGTTGCAAGCAGCACAGAATATTATAACACTCTTAATAGGGTAAGTTGCTTTTACCATATAAGCAAAGTATTAAGTCAGTAAAGTTGAGGGTAGTGAAAATGCTTAGCATGAGTTATCTCACAATGCATATTCATATGCATTAAGAAATGTACCCTATAACTAGATTTAGTGATGAAAATGTAATAATCAAGTCCAACATTGTAAATATACATGCTGATATAAAATACTTGCCTCTGTAAAATTCTATTTACTCTAAAGCATTAATCCCATCCATTAAATCAGATTTCAAAGCATTCAATAAAAAAAATGTTTTACTTAATTTATTTGTATTTTAAATAATGGAAGTGGAAAAAATGCACTCTGGCATTTTTATTTGTGCACATGTACCTATTTAGCTGTCTTACACACTCACAATTTTGGGGCCTATCCCCATAAAATCTGGACTTCACTTCGAAGGACTGCCTACTGGCACTTTAAGACTCTCTTCATTAAACTACTCCTAAAATGCTGTTGATTTCAGTTTAATTTATGTCTTCAATTAAGAGTGAGGGTACAGTCTTTATTATGTTTGTCACTTTTGTGTGTGTCAATATTTTTATTATTGTTTGAACAGATGCCAAGCACTAATTGATTTCCTAGAACTGGCTAGGCAAGGTCTGCACCTATAGCAGCTGCCATTCCCATAGATGCACTATAAGTTTTCCAGTACTTGGATGCCCCCAGGACTTAACTTACAGTAGTAGAAACTTAAGTATGTGCCGGCTCTGTGAGGATATACTGGAAACTAGTTTGGTTGATAGTAAGATTTCCAGGAGTGACTGTAATGGTTGTGTAGCAGATGTTGTGGCTTATGTAAAATGACAGCAGAAGGAATGTACACAAAAAGAGGCAAAGATCAAGCTTGGGAGTATATCAAAACACAGCCCAGAGTAAGGACAGGCAGCAAGCAGAGAAAATACAGAAACTTTCTGAAAGTCAGGACAGGCATTGGACAGAGATAAACCCAGTGAACTAGCCAAGGAGAGGAGAGACAGTGGTCAGGGGTAAAGCCAACAAACTTAGCCAAGGTCAGGACAGGCAGTGGTCAAGAACAATCCAGAAACAATCCATAGTCAGAAACCAAGAGAAACAGCATGCAAAAATTCAGGATCAGCATTGTGGATAAAATTCTGTCACCAGCTGTGAGAAACAGATCTCTGTGTTATATAAAGAACAGGGAGCCAATCAACAGCCAGTTCAAGGATATTCCCCCACTCTGCCTCAGCACAGAGTGCGATCGCCTGACGCTGGGGGACTCTGAGCTTGGCTGCCTAGTAATGAGCCCCCTCAAAGATGAGGAAGATGACAGTGTGAGTCGCCACAGTATTGAAGTTAGAGGTGACTCCTTATAAGTTATTTCATTTGTGCTCATTATATTCATTTACTCATTTAAATCTCATTCAAAATTTACCTCCTGCAAAATGAAACATTGTTTTTTCATTTAAGTGCAATTCGAAGCACATTCATGTGTCCAGTATGCATTTAGCTCGGTACAGAACAATGCACCAATCTTATGTATGACAAAGTGCTAAATGCTGCTGGCATCTTCATGTACAAACTAATGCACTTTTTTTTAAAAACAGGTGCTTGGTAGTATGACATAGCCAATCAGCAAATACGTAAGGGGTGTGCATTTTTGCACATTTATATATTACTTTTTTCTATAAGCCATTTTATAGTGGAACTTCAAATGCTTGAGTCAAACAACAAGATGAGCGAATTGAAAGATATGTTAACATTAATTATGCAAAATAATATATAAACCAAAAAAACATACATTGACATTTTATGTGAAAATGTAATGCAGAGACCGGGTATAAATTGCAGTGATATATCTTTATGCAAAGGGTCTCCTATCAGCTGCTTATTTACATCAACACTGTAGCCTTAACAGCATGTGGTCTATGTCAAGGATATATTTCATTCTTTAACATAAAGTGGGTGAATGAATCCTCAGCTCATATGGATGATGCGTTGGACATCACAGCTATAGCTCCATGTGTCTCATCACATATTCCATTTGATCATCATTTGGCACACTTAGTCATTACTGTGTGGGTGGACTTCTGCTGCCAAGTTGGAAGCATCGGGTAGAAAAATCTGAACAAGTGAAGCACAGTCACAAATCAAATAGGGAACCTACAGTATGTTATGATTAAAGAATAAGCTGTCCATTGACTGGCTTATTAGGAATGTTTTGTATATTTGTTAATATTGCTTTTGTGCTGTTGTTTTTGTGGTTTAATCTTTATTTTCACACTTGGCTGCATGTATTATTTTCATTGCATCTTTTCTTTCTCATCTTATTTTTTTCCCATTATTTTCCCCCTATTTTATCCATAGAATATGCTCAATAAGTTGTTACTGACCATTGTATATGTTCATACAGCCATAAATTATCTGGACCGATCAACTACCCTTTTCAGGTAGGTAGCTTTGCATTTGATGGCATAATTTAGCCTCTGAGGGTAAGATATGACACAAAATAGTATGTAGCAGCACAAAAATGAGCACCTATTGTGCATCTCACGTGCTCTTTGTATGTGTTCCATGAGATACATATAAACACAAGCGCAATGAGCGTGATTTAGGGTCAAATGTAAAAGCTCTCAGTTTGGGTACATGCAGATATAAATCTGCACACTCATCAGAGTTTTGTGTTACACTCATGCAAACTTAAATATAACATACAGATGCACCCGGAGCAGATATACATTAATCATCATCCTCAACGCGAAAACAGCACACATTTTGTGTAGATGCATAATTTATTCCTGGTGAGAAACGCATTTCAAAGATACGTGTAAATAAATTAGACGTTTCTCTAAGGGACTGCTTATTTTGCAACTGCACATCCTTACTGTACTTGGCTGACACATAAACGCCCTTGATTGTGAATCAAAAAACTTACAACACCCCAATGTGTTTACATCCAACCCTAAAATCAACCCCAATTTGCACTGGTGTGTCCTAGTTTCGAGGATGTGTCTTCTTCATGTGAGGTAACTGCAATCTATGCAATGCTGGTGTAAATGTTTAATGGTCTTAAAGTATTGACTTCCTCTAACTACCTATGTTACTATGAACTTCCACTCTTATTAGGGCAACTTTTCCACACTTCTATTGCTTGTTTGTTATTACTCAGGCTAGAAAAGTGAGGAGACAAAGGCCATATCATTCATGTGTTTTGTCTGTCTGTGGTAATCTGTCAATAGTAGATTATTAGATAATTTCCTGAGGACACATCTGCACACCAAGTGCTTTGTTTGCAGCACAAGCTTCTCAATGAAAATGTACATACCTTCTAAACAGGCATAAAACTCCAGCCTCTTTGGTTGGATAAAATGCATAGCGGGGAAGTTTTCACCAAATAACACACTTGTGACATTACCTTTTACCAAACCAAATAAAGACACTAGGGATGTGCACCGGCGACTTTTGAGGTCTCGTGTTTTGTGTTTTGGATCCGGATTTTCGTTATTTTTGAGGTTCGGATTTGTCTCGCAAAACACTTGACGAAAGGTCTTGGTTCGGATTTAAGGTTTTGGATTCGGATTTTTTTTGAAAAAAACATAAAAAGTTTAAAAATCAAGTTTTTGGGCTTATTTTCACTCCTAGGCTATTATTAACCTCAATAACATTCAATAACAAGCATTTCCACTAATTTACAGTGTATTCTGAACACCTCACAATATAGTTATTAGTCCAAAACGTTGCAACAAGGTATCTTTCTGGACTGCGTAGAGGAGTGGGTCACCACAATATATATTAAAAACCCTGAACTTTTATGATTCGCACCAATAAATGTACCTGGACTGCGTAGAGGAGTGGGTCACCACAATATATATTAAAAACCCTGAACTTTTATGATTCGCACCAATAAATGTACCTGGACTGCGTAGAGGAGTGGGTCACCACAATATATTAAAAACCCTGAACTTTTATGATTCGCACCAATAATTGTACCTGGACTGCGTAGAGGAGTGGGTCACCACAATATATTAAAAACCCTGAACTTTTAGGATTCGCACCAATAATTGTACCTGGACTGCGTAGAGGAGTGGGTCACCACAATATATTAAAAACCCTGAACTTTTATAATTCGCACCAATAAATGTACCTGGACTGCGTAGAGGAGTGGGTCACCACAATATCTTAAAAACCCTGAACTTTTATGATTCGCACCAATAAATGTACCTGGACTGCGTAGAGGAGTGGGTCACCACAATATATATTAAAAACCCTGAACTTTTATGATTCGCACCAATAATTGTACCTGGACTGCGTAGAGGAGTGGGTCACCACAATATCTTAAAAAAACCCTGAACTTTTATGATTCGCACCAATAAATGTACCTGGACTGCGTAGAGGAGTGGGTCACCACAATATATATTAAAAACCCTGAACTTTTATGATTCGCACCAATAATTGTACCTGGACTGCGTAGAGGAGTGGGTCACCACAATATATTAAAAACCCTGAACTTTTATGATTCGCACCAATAAATGTACCTGGACTGCGTAGAGGAGTGGGTCACCACAATATCTTAAAAACCCTGAACTTTTATGATTCGCACCAATAAATGTACCTGGACTGCGTAGAGGAGTGGGTCACCATAATATATATTAAAAACCCTGAACTTTTATGATTCGCACCAATAAATGTACCTGGACTGCGTAGAGGAGTGGGTCACCACAATATATATTAAAAACCCTGAACTTTTATGATTCGCACCAATAAATGTACCTGGACTGCGTAGAGGAGTGGGTCACCACAATATATTAAAAACCCTGAACTTTTATGATTCGCACCAATAAATGTACCTGGACTGCGTAGAGGAGTGGGTCACCACAATATCTTAAAAACCCTGAACTTTTATGATTCGCACCAATAAATGTACCTGGACTGCGTAGAGGAGTGGGTCACCACAATATATATTAAAAACCCTGAACTTTTATGATTCGCACCAATAAATGTACCTGGACTGCGTAGAGGAGTGGGTCACCACAATATATATTAAAAACCCTGAACTTTTATGATTCGCACCAATAAATGTACCTGGACTGCGTAGAGGAGTGGGTCACCACAATATATTAAAAACCCTGAACTTTTATGATTCGCACCAATAATTGTACCTGGACTGCGTAGAGGAGTGGGTCACCACAATATATTAAAAACCCTGAACTTTTATGAATCGCACCAATAAATGTACCTGGACTGCGTAGAGGAGTGGGTCACCACAATATATTAAAAACCCTGAACTTTTATGATTCGCACCAATAATTGTACCTGGACTGCGTAGAGGAGTGGGTCACCACAATATATTAAAAACCCTGAACTTTTATGATTCGCACCAATAATTGTACCTGGACTGCGTAGAGGAGTGGGTCACCACAATATATATTAAAAACCCTGAACTTTTATGATTCGCACCAATAAATGTACCTGGACTGCGTAGAGGAGTGGGCACTGGGCACCACAATAAAATATATAAAAAACCTTCAACAGATCTGCATTACACTACACATACGGCTGCTCCTCCATCCTCTCCATCATATACATGTTGGAGTTTTAGCGTGTGACAACCTCTTGTTTTTGATAATGTCAGTGCATTTTGAATATTTTTCAATTTGCCCCACACCACTGAATGTACTTTATCTATGATACGCAATACGCATCTATCTATCTTGACTGCGTAGTGTGGTGGCCCCGGTACACAATTTGGTACCGAGGCCACAATATAATTAAAAAACCCTCCACGTGTCAGAATTCCACCAAACAAGTATCTGGACTGCATAGTGGGGTGGCCCCGGTACCCAATTTGATACCGGGGCCACAATACCTCCTCCAAACATGGTACAGACAATTCGTCATTGAGATCCCAGACAGACAGGGTCAAAGTGTTATTGTTTGACTTTGTAAACCCAAAAAACTGTCCCTGTTGCACATAGTCGTGCAATGAAGACTGACTTTTTCATTTAAAGGCACGATCTTTCAAGTGTAGTGTTTGTAAGTCTAAGTCATATTATACTTTTGGTAAAATTGGTTTATTTTGTTCCTCTTTATGGTAATTAGTAATAGAATTAAAGTATGAAATAGAATTAAAGTATGAAATAGAATTAAAGTATGAAATAGAATTAAAGTATGAAATAGAATTAAAGTATGAAATAGAATTAAAGTATGAAATAGAGTGGTATATAGAGTTGTAGTGTGGTATAGATAGAGTGGTCCACACAATATAATAATAATAAAACCCTCCACGTGTCAGAATTCCACCAAACAAGTATCTGGACTGCATAGTGGGGTGGCCCCGGTACCCAATTTGATACCGGGGCCACAATACCTCCTCCAAACATGGTACAGACAATTCGTCATTGAGATCCCAGACAGACAGGGTCAAAGTGTTATTGTTTGACTTTGTAAACCCAAAAAACTGTCCCTGTTGCACATAGTCGTGCAATGAAGACTGACTTTTTCATTTAAAGGCACGATCTTTCAAGTGTAGTGTTTGTAAGTCTAAGTCATATTATACTTTTGGTAAAATTGGTTTATTTTGTTCCTCTTTATGGTAATTAGTAATAGAATTAAAGTATGAAATAGAATTAAAGTATGAAATAGAATTAAAGTATGAAATAGAATTAAAGTATGAAATAGAATTAAAGTATGAAATAGAGTGGTATATAGAGTTGTAGTGTGGTATAGATAGAGTGGTCCACACAATATAATAATAATAAAACCCTCCACGTGTCAGAATTCCACCAAACAAGTATCTGGACTGCGTAGTGTGGTGGCCCCGGTACACAATTTGGTACCGAGGCCACAATATAATTAAAAAATTGGGCATCAACTGTCACCGTTGTTTAATATCTGATACACCTAAATATGGACTGCACAGTGGAGTGGCCCCGGTAGTAAATTTGGTGCCGGGGCCACAATACCTCCTCCAACTTCCAAGTGTAGTGTTTATAAAGACAGACAGCGTCGAAGTGTTATTAGTTGACTTTCCTAACCCTAAAATTGTCCCTGTTGCAAATATTCGTGCAATGGACAGTTACTTTTTTATTGAAAGACTCAAGCTGTCAAGTGTAGTGTTTATAAAATATAAACAACAATACAGTAGTTTTAGAGCACGTCAATACCTCTTGTTTTAAATTATGACACGGCATTTTACTTTTGGTTTAATTTCTTGTATTTTTTTAAATTTGGTTTTACTTTTTGAACATGGCAAACGACTGTTGATTGGTCATATAATGCAAAAAAAAAAGGTCCAAGATGGAATTGTCCTTGGGCCCTCACACCCACCCTTATGTTGTTTAAATAGGACATGCACACTTTAACAAACCAATCATTTCAGCGACAGGGCCTACCAAACAACTTTGGCTGAAATGATTGGTTTGTTTGGGCCCCCACACCAAAAAAGCTATTCATCTCTCCCTGTACAGACTAAACAGGCTCTACTGAGGCAAGATGTCGTCCTCATCCTCAACCTCTGATTCCTCTCCCCCTACAGTGTGTACTTCCTCCTCATCACACATTATCAATTCGTCCCCGCTGGACTCCACAACCACAGGTCCCTCTGTAGTATCTGGAGGGCAGTGCTGTACTTCATTGAGGAATTGATTATTCATTTTTATAAACATCATTTTTTCAACGTTATGAGGAAGCAACCTCCTTCGCTGCTCACTGACCAGGTTCCCCGCTGCACTAAAAACTCTTTCCGAGTACACACTGGAGGGGGGACAACTCAGGTAAAATAGAGCCAGTTTGTACAGGGGCTTCCAAACTGCCTTTTTTTCCTGCCAGTAACAATATGGACTGTCTGACATGTCTACTTGGATGGTGTCAGCAAAGTAATCATCCACAATTTTTTCTATTGTGACAGCATCCAATGCAGCGAGAGTAGACATGTCTGCAATGGTTGGCAGGTCCTTCAGTCCGGACCAGATGTTATCAGCATCCTCGCCAGCACCTCTTTTGGGAAAACTGAGCTTTTTCCTCGCAGCCATAGATGTGGAAGAAAATAAGGGTGGAGCTGTTGGCATGTCACGGTCCTCTTCAGAGGACAATCTCCTGACCAGCAGGTCTTTGCACCGCTGTAGACTTGTGTCCGCCGGAAACAGAGACACAACATACGCTTTAAACCGAGGATCGAGCACGGTGGCCAGAATGTATTCCTCTGACTTTAAAAGAGTGACCACCCTCGGATCCTGGCAAAGCGTACGAAGGGCTACATCCACAAGAGCTACATGCTTGGTGTAATCGCAATGGCTTACCAGCTCCTCCCTCACTTTCTCCAGCTGCTTCTGCAACAGCCTGATCAGGGGAATGACCTGACTCAAGCTGGCAGTGTCGGAACTGACTTCTCGTGTGGCAAGTTCAAATGGCTGCAGAACCTTGCACAACACGGAAATCAGTCTCCACTGCGCTTGACTGAGGCGCATCCCCACTCCTTTGCCTATGTCGTAGGTGGCTGTGTAGGCCTGAATGGCCTTTTGCTGCTCCTCCATCCTCTGCAGCATATAGAGGGTGGAGTTCCAGCGCGTCACAACCTCTTGTTTGAGGTGATGGCAGGGCAGGTTCATGCTTTTTTGATGTGCCTCTAGTCTGCGGTAGGCACTGGCTGAATGCCGAAAGTGTCCAGCAATTTTGCGCGCCACCGCAAGCATCTCCTGCACACCCCTGTCACTCTTGAGGTAATGCTGCACCACCAAATTAATGGTGTGGGCAAAACATGGGACGTGCTGGAAATTGTCCATATTTAATGCCCGCACAATGTTACTGGCATTGTCTGACACCACAAATCCCCATGAGAGTCTAAGTGGGGTAAGCCACTGGGAGATAATTTCCCTCATTTTCTCTAATATGTTGTCAGCGTTGTGCCTCTTATTAAAGCCTGTAATGCACAATGTTGCCTGCCTTTGCATGAGCAGCCATTTTGTAGATGCTGCTACTGATGCAGCTGTTGCTGTTGCTGCGGAAGGGGATGCATCTACCCAGTGGGCTGTCACAGTCATATAGTCCTTCGTTTGCCCAGAACCACTTGTCCACATGTCCGTGGTTAAGTGGACAGTGGGTACAACCGCATTTTTAAGAGCACTGAGGACACTTGATCGTACTTCTCTGTACATTTTTGGTATCGCCTGCCTAGTGAAGTGGAATCTCGAGGGGATTTGGTACCGGGGACACAATACCTCCATCAACCCTCTAAATCCCACTCCACTGATGGCGGACACCGGGCGCACGTCTAACACCAACATTGCAGTTACAGCCGCAGTTATACGCTTTGCAATAGGGTGACTACTATCGTATTTTGTGGTCATGGCAAACGACTGTTGGACGGTCAATTGTTTTGTGAAAGACTTAGCGGTCTTACGACTTCCCCTCTGGGAAGATGACCGACTAACAGCAGCAACAGCAGCAGTGGCAGTAGTAGGCGTACCGCTGCAGGATTCCTCGGATGAATCCCGTATTGAGGAGGACTCAGTCTGGCTGCTGACTTGGGCTGCAGGACTGAATCTGATGGAGATTGTGGAGGAAGTTGACGAGGAGGGTGTTGCTGGTGTGTATCCAACTGGACCACGGGATTTAGGTGTCCCTGTACCGATGAGGGTCCTAGCCCCAGTTCCTGAACTAACCACTGAACTATGAAGGTTATTCAGGTGACGTATAAGGGAGGATGTTCCTAGGTGGGCAAGATCCTTACCCCTGCTTATTTGAGCTTTACATAAGCTACATATGGCCATACATTGGTTGTCTGGATTTGGATAAAAATAACTCCAGACCGAAGAGGTGCATTTTTTGGTCTTCTGACCAGGCATGACGATGGGCTTTTTCATCCCATGGACATCAGCTTTTTCCCCCCCTGGTGCCTCATTTACAATAACCACATCACCATCCTCATCATCAAGTTCCTCCACAGCGCCAGCTACATCATCAATAGCCTCCTCCCGAGCCACCTCTTCCCGTACAGTGATGGGAAGGTCAGGCTTGACAACCACCAACACCCTTGGACTCGCCTTGGGGATTTGTGATAATTTCTCTTTAGAAGGCTGTCACTCACCGGACCGTGAGTGCCTCTTCCCGGACATTTAGGAACCGTGGCCGTCCTCCATCCTGAGGGTCTGCGCATGCGCAGCCCTTTCCTATACTTCAGTGTATGTCCCTTTAACTCAATTGGCAGATCAGGCAACACTCCCTATATTAAGCACCTGTGGTCAACACCACGTTGCCTGATCTTGGAGTCTCATTTCCTATGAGTCTCTGAAGGTGTTCCTGTATTCCTCGTGTTTTCAGCGCTGCTGATTCCTGTGGTTTCCAAACCACTTCTACCTCTGTGGTTCCCATACCACTTCTACCATCATCTGTATCATCGTGACTGTTAGCTGATTCCTATCCGCTGCCTCCGTGCACTACAGTCTTCCAAACCACTTCAACGCTATTACTTATCATTGTGACTGTTTGCTGATTCCTATCCGCTGCCTCCGTGCACTACAGTCCTCTAATCCACATCACGCTATTATATTTCACTGTGACTGTTTGCTGGTTCCTACCCGCTGCCTCTGTGCACTCCAACCGTTACTTTACATCCACTCACCTGTTCCTCATCAAGTCCGTGAGCTGATTCCTATCCGCTGCCTCCGTGCACTACAGCCTCCAGCCTACAACTCGCCTGTGTTCATTATCGTGACTGTTAGCTGATGTCTATCCGCTGCTTCCGTGCACTACAGCCTCCAGCCTACAACTCGCCTGTGTTCATCATCGTGACAAGTTAGCTGATTCCTATCCGCTGCCCCTGTGCACTGCAGTCTCTTCTCAGCTCTCCTGTGTTTCCTCGAGACTGCTGCTCTCATTGCCATTTGCTACTCTCCGTGATCAACAGCCCCTGGTCTACTCTGCTCTCCCGTGTTCCATCGCTACTGACAACTATTGGTTGCTACTGGTTACCTCCGTGTACCGCAGAGTCCTGCTGCTGCTGACCGCGCTATCACCCATCTTCTGCTGATCCGCTCTCCACGCCTTCACGTGTCCCGCAGGTCTACCCTCCTGTCTGCATTGGAGTTATATCTCATCAACTACTCCTCTGCTGGATCATCTCCACTCTCCTGGGTCCTCCTTGAGTCCAGTTCCACGTGTTACTGATTCCTGTGGATTCGTGTCCCTGTTGGTCTACTGATCTGGGCGCTGCACCTACTAGACCGCTGCCTCATCTATCCTGGGACTTCTCATCCAGCCGGCCTCCTGCCGCTCAGGTATCGCTGCACTCCTATCTGACTGCCTGCTTCTGAACCACGGTATGCATACTTCTCATTGACTGTGCTGGTGTATTGCATATCTTGCTGGACTGTGTTGGTTCTCCTCTGGAGTCTGCTATCCGCTGAGTCTATTGCCATCATTGACTGTGTTAACTTGTGCTGGACTACTTCAAGAGACTTTCTATATTTGCAGACCTGTTCAGTCATTTATATATATATTGTGCATGTTACTGTGGATCGTATATAAGGTGCCTGTGTATATCCTGTGTTGCAGTCTCTCCCCGTGCACCTCCTCACATATATATTCAGTGGTACAACTTGCTGGTAGCAGACCACTGATCCCTGTTTCCAGTATCACCTGTTCCAGTATCCTCTCACATAGCAGTGGTACAACTTGCTATCGCAGACCACTGACTCCCCGGATACCTCCACTTGGATTCCACTCCTTCACTCAGACAGCGGTACCACTTGCTATCCGCAGACCGCTGACTCTCATCACCTCCTCGTTTCTGTTGGACATTCCCCCTCACTATAGCAGTGGTACAACTTGCTACCGCAGACCACTGACTACCTTCACGTGTCCTTGTCCATACAGTTCCTCGTGTACTATTACCTCCATATTACCAGTGCTGCTAGTCATAGACTTTCCTGAGCATCTCATCATCTGCTGCTTCCTGGTCCGTGATCACCCAGCTACCAGAGTACCCTATTACCATCTACATTGCTCTGGTAAGCCTACCACCTGGTGATCCCTGGGTAAAGACTCCTAGTGCCCGTGACAGTAAGATCAGGCCATGACAGACCCAGATACGGAACCTACAGCCAAAGAGATGCTGCAGCATCTGGTCAGCCGTGTGGAGCAACAGGATGCCCGCCAACAGCTGTTACTTCAGTGTTATCAATCGTTAACCTCCCAAGGAACATCTGGACAGACAGTGACAGCTACTACTGAGGCTTCTGTGCTTTCCTCCGTTTCCCCAGTGCCATCCCAGGTGTCTACAGCTTCCACGCTTCACCTGCCTACTCCGTCAAAGTACGATGGAGACCCCAAAACTTGTAGGGGTTTCCTTAACCAATGTTCAGTCCATTTTGAGCTCCAACCTCAAAATTTTTCTACCCATCGTTCCAGAGTGGCCTATCTTATCTCTTTGTTTTCAGGACAAGCCCTGGCTTGGGCCTCCCCTCTGTGGGAGAGAAATGATCCTATATTGCAAGATAGTGCCAAATTCATTTCTACATTTCGAAGTGTGTTCGATGAACCAGGTCGTGTGACCTCCGCTGCTTCCAGCATCCTCCGTCTGCGACAAGGATCTCATACAGTAGGACAGTACGTCATTCAATTTAGGATCTTAGCCTCTGAACTTCAGTGGAACACTGAAGCCCTAGTTGCCGCCTTCTGGCAGGGGCTCTCCGATAAAATTAAAGATGCACTGACTACCCAGGAGCTTCCTTCGTCACTTGAAGATCTGATCTCTCTTTGCCATCGTGTTGATATGAGATTTCGTGAAAGAGAGGCTGAGAAAACAACTTCTGCTAAAGCACCTCTTCGTTCTAACCCTCAATTTCGTCCAGTTTCACCCTCTGTGATTCCCATGGAGATAGGACGTTCCAAATTATCTTCAGAGGAGAGGAAACGAAGAGTAAAGAATAGACTCTGTATCTATTGTGCTGATTCCACTCATATGCTCAGCTCTTGCCCTAAGAGATCGGGAAATGCCAGGCCCTAACTAGTTCTGGAGAGGTGAAGTTAGGGTCCCTGGAGTCCTCTCCATCTTCCATGAAATCTAAAGTCTGCGCCTTTGATGTTACAATTTCCTGTGCTACCAAAACCTTTGAGTCACAGGCATTGATTGATTCCGGAGCAGCAGGAAATTTTATTTCCAAATCATTAGTAAATCAATGGTCTCTACCAGTGATTACCTTAAAAACACCCATTACTGTGACGGCTATAGATGGATCACGTCTCATCAACGGTCTCATCACCCAGAGTACGTCTCCAGTAACCCTTCTGATTGGTGCTCTGCATCATGAAGAAATATCGTTTTTAATCCTTCCTGTTACGACTAGTCCAATTGTCTTAGGCCTTCCATGGCTTCAGTGTCACTCTCCCCAGATTGACTGGCGCACCCCTCAAGTCACGTCTTGGGGGTCTGAATGTCACCATCGTTGCCTTTCCCAAGTCATTCCTCTCAAAGTACAGCAATTGTCCATCTCATCTACCTCACCGGGACTCCCTCCTCAATATGCTTCATTTACTGATGTTTTTGATAAAGCCCAGTCTGAACGTCTTCCTCCTCATCGTTCTTGGGATTGTCCGATCGATCTTCTACCTGGCAAGACTCCCCCCAGGGGCCGGGCCTATCCACTCTCGTTACCTGAAACTCAAGCTACATCTGAGTATATACAGGAGAACCTCCAGCGTGGGTTTATTCGACCTTCCACCTCTCCCGCTGGAGCTGGGTTCTTCTTCGTTAAAAAGAAGGATGGATCTTTACGCCCTTGCATAGATTTTCGTGGACTCAATGCCATTACTATTAAGAATCGGTATCCCATTCAGCTGATCACTGAGCTATTCGATCGCATCAAGGGAGCCCGTATCTTTACTAAATTGGATCTTCGTGGTGCCTACAATTTAATCAGAATCCGTTCCGGTGACGAATGGAAGACAGCGTTTAACACCAGAGATGGGCATTACGAATATCTGGTAATGCCTTTCGGGCTGTGTAATGCCCCCGCTGTTTTTCAAGGTTTCATCAATGAGATCTTCCGGGACTTATTATATGTATGTGTCGTCGTCTATCTGGACGACATATTGATCTTTTCACAGGACCTGCCTTCTCACCACCAACATGTGGCAGAAGTCCTTTCCAGGCTACGGAAAAATTCATTGTTTTGTAAATTAGAAAAATGTTCATTCGAATTACCCCAGATTCCATTCTTGGGGTATATAGTTTCCGGAGTTGGCCTGAAGATGGATCCAGACAAGGTGAATGCTGTACTACATTGGCCCCAGCCAACTACTCTTCGTGCTATCCAGCGTTTTTTAGGTTTTGCCAATTACTATAGACGCTTTATTCAAGACTTTTCTTCCATTGCATCTCCTATTGTGGCCCTGACTAGGAAGGGGGCTAATCCTAAGCAATGGTCACCTGAGGCTCTTCAAGCCTTTCAAACACTAAAAGAGTCCTTCTCTTCGGCTCCAATCCTTCGACAGCCTGATGTGACACTCCCCTTCTTCCTGGAAGTAGACGCCTCTAATGTGGGCTTAGGAGCTATTCTCTCTCAACGCTCGGAACAGCAAAAATTCCATCCTTGTGCCTTCTATTCTCGGGGCCTCCTGCCCGCAGAGAAGAATTATACTATCGGGGACAAGGAGTTACTAGCTATCAAAGCTGCATTAGAGGAATGGAGATACTTATTGGAGGGAGCTCGCCATCCGGTGACGATCTTCACGGATCATAAGAACTTGTCATATCTCCAGTCTGCCCAATGCTTGAACCCTCGTCAAGCAAGATGGTCTCTTTTCTTTTCCCGTTTTGAATTAATAATAACCTTCAAACCAGCTGCCAAGAACAAAAAAGCTGACGCTTTATCTAGAGCCTTTGTGACGTCCTCTGATATAGAAGAGGTTTCCAACCATACCATTCTAGACCCCAAATGTATCTCACTGGCTGCTTCATCCACCAAAACGCTACCATTTGGGAAGACCCTCGTGCCTCCTACTCTAAGGAGGAAAATCCTTTCGTGGTTCCATGCCTCTCGTTTTTCTGGACACGCCGGTGAACACAAGACCTTTGAGATTCTCTCTCGAAGTTACTGGTGGCCCTCAATGAGGAGAGACGTCAAAGAGTTCATTGCTTCCTGTGAGCTATGTTCCCAGTTCAAATCCTCCCGCAGAACTCCAGCAGGGTTGCTGCGACCACTACCCATTCCGTCCAAACCGTGGACCCATATTAGTATGGATTTCGTTACTGACTTACCACCTAGTAAGAATCATAACACTATTTGGGTGGTGGTGGACAGATTTTCGAAGATGGCTCATTTCATTCCTCTATCTGGTTTGCCTTCCTCGTCTACTCTGGCTGAATATTTCATTAAAGAGATCTTCCGTATCCATGGATGTCCTTCTGAGATTGTGTCGGATAGAGGAGTACAATTCGTTTCCAGATTCTGGCGAGCCCTTTGTAAAACCTTGGGCATACGATTAGCACTCTCATCGTCTTACCATCCGCAATCTAACGGACAAACTGAACGTGTCAATCAAGATCTTGAGACTTTTATAAGGATGTTCTCTTCAGCCAATCAAGACAACTGGGTAGAGTTGCTTCCTTGGGCTGAATTCGCCCATAACAACATGTACCATGAGTCATCATCCAAAACTCCATTTTTTGTGGTCTACGGTCACCATCCGTCTTTTCCGGAATTTCCTGCCCTCCCGCCCACCCAAGTTCCTGCGGTGGAGATTGCTTGTCAGACCTTTAAAAATATCTGGTCTCAGGTCAAAACCTGTTTAAAGAAGACATCTATCAAATATAAATCTTTCGCAGATAAGAAGAGGCGGGCTATTCCACCACTAAAAATTGGAGATCGTGTCTGGTTATCTACTAAAAACATTCGTTTGAAGGTTCCATCTATGAAATTCGCCCCTCGTTTTATTGGTCCATATAGGATCATTCAAGTAATCAATCCAGTATGTGTGAAACTTCTTCTTCCTAAGAATCTTCGGATTTCTAATGCCTTCCATGTGTCTTTACTCAAACCTCTTATTATCAACCGTTTCTCAAATCCTCCCTCAGCTCCGCAGCCAGTTCAAGTTCATCAGGAGGAGGATTTTGAGATTACTGAGGTACTAGACGCAAAAATTTCGCGAGGAGTCCTCCGTTTCCTCGTTCATTGGAAGGGCTTTGGTCCTGAGGAGCGCTCTTGGATCAAAGCTGAAGATCTTAATGCTCCTGCCCTTTTGAAGAAGTTCTACTCCAAAAATCCGGACAAGCCCGGTTCCAGGCGTTCTGTGCCCACCTTTAAAAGGGGGGGTACTGTCACTCACCGGACCGTGAGTGCCTCTTCCCGGACATTTAGGAACCGTGGCCGTCCTCCATCCTGAGGGTCTGCGCATGCGCAGCCCTTTCCTATACTTCAGTGTATGTCCCTTTAACTCAATTGGCAGATCAGGCAACACTCCCTATATTAAGCACCTGTGGTCAACACCACGTTGCCTGATCTTGGAGTCTCATTTCCTATGAGTCTCTGAAGGTGTTCCTGTATTCCTCGTGTTTTCAGCGCTGCTGATTCCTGTGGTTTCCAAACCACTTCTACCTCTGTGGTTCCCATACCACTTCTACCATCATCTGTATCATCGTGACTGTTAGCTGATTCCTATCCGCTGCCTCCGTGCACTACAGTCTTCCAAACCACTTCAACGCTATTACTTATCATTGTGACTGTTTGCTGATTCCTATCCGCTGCCTCCGTGCACTACAGTCCTCTAATCCACATCACGCTATTATATTTCACTGTGACTGTTTGCTGGTTCCTACCCGCTGCCTCTGTGCACTCCAACCGTTACTTTACATCCACTCACCTGTTCCTCATCAAGTCCGTGAGCTGATTCCTATCCGCTGCCTCCGTGCACTACAGCCTCCAGCCTACAACTCGCCTGTGTTCATTATCGTGACTGTTAGCTGATGTCTATCCGCTGCTTCCGTGCACTACAGCCTCCAGCCTACAACTCGCCTGTGTTCATCATCGTGACAAGTTAGCTGATTCCTATCCGCTGCCCCTGTGCACTGCAGTCTCTTCTCAGCTCTCCTGTGTTTCCTCGAGACTGCTGCTCTCATTGCCATTTGCTACTCTCCGTGATCAACAGCCCCTGGTCTACTCTGCTCTCCCGTGTTCCATCGCTACTGACAACTATTGGTTGCTACTGGTTACCTCCGTGTACCGCAGAGTCCTGCTGCTGCTGACCGCGCTATCACCCATCTTCTGCTGATCCGCTCTCCACGCCTTCACGTGTCCCGCAGGTCTACCCTCCTGTCTGCATTGGAGTTATATCTCATCAACTACTCCTCTGCTGGATCATCTCCACTCTCCTGGGTCCTCCTTGAGTCCAGTTCCACGTGTTACTGATTCCTGTGGATTCGTGTCCCTGTTGGTCTACTGATCTGGGCGCTGCACCTACTAGACCGCTGCCTCATCTATCCTGGGACTTCTCATCCAGCCGGCCTCCTGCCGCTCAGGTATCGCTGCACTCCTATCTGACTGCCTGCTTCTGAACCACGGTATGCATACTTCTCATTGACTGTGCTGGTGTATTGCATATCTTGCTGGACTGTGTTGGTTCTCCTCTGGAGTCTGCTATCCGCTGAGTCTATTGCCATCATTGACTGTGTTAACTTGTGCTGGACTACTTCAAGAGACTTTCTATATTTGCAGACCTGTTCAGTCATTTATATATATATTGTGCATGTTACTGTGGATCGTATATAAGGTGCCTGTGTATATCCTGTGTTGCAGTCTCTCCCCGTGCACCTCCTCACATATATATTCAGTGGTACAACTTGCTGGTAGCAGACCACTGATCCCTGTTTCCAGTATCACCTGTTCCAGTATCCTCTCACATAGCAGTGGTACAACTTGCTATCGCAGACCACTGACTCCCCGGATACCTCCACTTGGATTCCACTCCTTCACTCAGACAGCGGTACCACTTGCTATCCGCAGACCGCTGACTCTCATCACCTCCTCGTTTCTGTTGGACATTCCCCCTCACTATAGCAGTGGTACAACTTGCTACCGCAGACCACTGACTACCTTCACGTGTCCTTGTCCATACAGTTCCTCGTGTACTATTACCTCCATATTACCAGTGCTGCTAGTCATAGACTTTCCTGAGCATCTCATCATCTGCTGCTTCCTGGTCCGTGATCACCCAGCTACCAGAGTACCCTATTACCATCTACATTGCTCTGGTAAGCCTACCACCTGGTGATCCCTGGGTAAAGACTCCTAGTGCCCGTGACAGTAAGATCAGGCCATGACAGACCCAGATACGGAACCTACAGCCAAAGAGATGCTGCAGCATCTGGTCAGCCGTGTGGAGCAACAGGATGCCCGCCAACAGCTGTTACTTCAGTGTTATCAATCGTTAACCTCCCAAGGAACATCTGGACAGACAGTGACAGCTACTACTGAGGCTTCTGTGCTTTCCTCCGTTTCCCCAGTGCCATCCCAGGTGTCTACAGCTTCCACGCTTCACCTGCCTACTCCGTCAAAGTACGATGGAGACCCCAAAACTTGTAGGGGTTTCCTTAACCAATGTTCAGTCCATTTTGAGCTCCAACCTCAAAATTTTTCTACCCATCGTTCCAGAGTGGCCTATCTTATCTCTTTGTTTTCAGGACAAGCCCTGGCTTGGGCCTCCCCTCTGTGGGAGAGAAATGATCCTATATTGCAAGATAGTGCCAAATTCATTTCTACATTTCGAAGTGTGTTCGATGAACCAGGTCGTGTGACCTCCGCTGCTTCCAGCATCCTCCGTCTGCGACAAGGATCTCATACAGTAGGACAGTACGTCATTCAATTTAGGATCTTAGCCTCTGAACTTCAGTGGAACACTGAAGCCCTAGTTGCCGCCTTCTGGCAGGGGCTCTCCGATAAAATTAAAGATGCACTGACTACCCAGGAGCTTCCTTCGTCACTTGAAGATCTGATCTCTCTTTGCCATCGTGTTGATATGAGATTTCGTGAAAGAGAGGCTGAGAAAACAACTTCTGCTAAAGCACCTCTTCGTTCTAACCCTCAATTTCGTCCAGTTTCACCCTCTGTGATTCCCATGGAGATAGGACGTTCCAAATTATCTTCAGAGGAGAGGAAACGAAGAGTAAAGAATAGACTCTGTATCTATTGTGCTGATTCCACTCATATGCTCAGCTCTTGCCCTAAGAGATCGGGAAATGCCAGGCCCTAACTAGTTCTGGAGAGGTGAAGTTAGGGTCCCTGGAGTCCTCTCCATCTTCCATGAAATCTAAAGTCTGCGCCTTTGATGTTACAATTTCCTGTGCTACCAAAACCTTTGAGTCACAGGCATTGATTGATTCCGGAGCAGCAGGAAATTTTATTTCCAAATCATTAGTAAATCAATGGTCTCTACCAGTGATTACCTTAAAAACACCCATTACTGTGACGGCTATAGATGGATCACGTCTCATCAACGGTCTCATCACCCAGAGTACGTCTCCAGTAACCCTTCTGATTGGTGCTCTGCATCATGAAGAAATATCGTTTTTAATCCTTCCTGTTACGACTAGTCCAATTGTCTTAGGCCTTCCATGGCTTCAGTGTCACTCTCCCCAGATTGACTGGCGCACCCCTCAAGTCACGTCTTGGGGGTCTGAATGTCACCATCGTTGCCTTTCCCAAGTCATTCCTCTCAAAGTACAGCAATTGTCCATCTCATCTACCTCACCGGGACTCCCTCCTCAATATGCTTCATTTACTGATGTTTTTGATAAAGCCCAGTCTGAACGTCTTCCTCCTCATCGTTCTTGGGATTGTCCGATCGATCTTCTACCTGGCAAGACTCCCCCCAGGGGCCGGGCCTATCCACTCTCGTTACCTGAAACTCAAGCTACATCTGAGTATATACAGGAGAACCTCCAGCGTGGGTTTATTCGACCTTCCACCTCTCCCGCTGGAGCTGGGTTCTTCTTCGTTAAAAAGAAGGATGGATCTTTACGCCCTTGCATAGATTTTCGTGGACTCAATGCCATTACTATTAAGAATCGGTATCCCATTCAGCTGATCACTGAGCTATTCGATCGCATCAAGGGAGCCCGTATCTTTACTAAATTGGATCTTCGTGGTGCCTACAATTTAATCAGAATCCGTTCCGGTGACGAATGGAAGACAGCGTTTAACACCAGAGATGGGCATTACGAATATCTGGTAATGCCTTTCGGGCTGTGTAATGCCCCCGCTGTTTTTCAAGGTTTCATCAATGAGATCTTCCGGGACTTATTATATGTATGTGTCGTCGTCTATCTGGACGACATATTGATCTTTTCACAGGACCTGCCTTCTCACCACCAACATGTGGCAGAAGTCCTTTCCAGGCTACGGAAAAATTCATTGTTTTGTAAATTAGAAAAATGTTCATTCGAATTACCCCAGATTCCATTCTTGGGGTATATAGTTTCCGGAGTTGGCCTGAAGATGGATCCAGACAAGGTGAATGCTGTACTACATTGGCCCCAGCCAACTACTCTTCGTGCTATCCAGCGTTTTTTAGGTTTTGCCAATTACTATAGACGCTTTATTCAAGACTTTTCTTCCATTGCATCTCCTATTGTGGCCCTGACTAGGAAGGGGGCTAATCCTAAGCAATGGTCACCTGAGGCTCTTCAAGCCTTTCAAACACTAAAAGAGTCCTTCTCTTCGGCTCCAATCCTTCGACAGCCTGATGTGACACTCCCCTTCTTCCTGGAAGTAGACGCCTCTAATGTGGGCTTAGGAGCTATTCTCTCTCAACGCTCGGAACAGCAAAAATTCCATCCTTGTGCCTTCTATTCTCGGGGCCTCCTGCCCGCAGAGAAGAATTATACTATCGGGGACAAGGAGTTACTAGCTATCAAAGCTGCATTAGAGGAATGGAGATACTTATTGGAGGGAGCTCGCCATCCGGTGACGATCTTCACGGATCATAAGAACTTGTCATATCTCCAGTCTGCCCAATGCTTGAACCCTCGTCAAGCAAGATGGTCTCTTTTCTTTTCCCGTTTTGAATTAATAATAACCTTCAAACCAGCTGCCAAGAACAAAAAAGCTGACGCTTTATCTAGAGCCTTTGTGACGTCCTCTGATATAGAAGAGGTTTCCAACCATACCATTCTAGACCCCAAATGTATCTCACTGGCTGCTTCATCCACCAAAACGCTACCATTTGGGAAGACCCTCGTGCCTCCTACTCTAAGGAGGAAAATCCTTTCGTGGTTCCATGCCTCTCGTTTTTCTGGACACGCCGGTGAACACAAGACCTTTGAGATTCTCTCTCGAAGTTACTGGTGGCCCTCAATGAGGAGAGACGTCAAAGAGTTCATTGCTTCCTGTGAGCTATGTTCCCAGTTCAAATCCTCCCGCAGAACTCCAGCAGGGTTGCTGCGACCACTACCCATTCCGTCCAAACCGTGGACCCATATTAGTATGGATTTCGTTACTGACTTACCACCTAGTAAGAATCATAACACTATTTGGGTGGTGGTGGACAGATTTTCGAAGATGGCTCATTTCATTCCTCTATCTGGTTTGCCTTCCTCGTCTACTCTGGCTGAATATTTCATTAAAGAGATCTTCCGTATCCATGGATGTCCTTCTGAGATTGTGTCGGATAGAGGAGTACAATTCGTTTCCAGATTCTGGCGAGCCCTTTGTAAAACCTTGGGCATACGATTAGCACTCTCATCGTCTTACCATCCGCAATCTAACGGACAAACTGAACGTGTCAATCAAGATCTTGAGACTTTTATAAGGATGTTCTCTTCAGCCAATCAAGACAACTGGGTAGAGTTGCTTCCTTGGGCTGAATTCGCCCATAACAACATGTACCATGAGTCATCATCCAAAACTCCATTTTTTGTGGTCTACGGTCACCATCCGTCTTTTCCGGAATTTCCTGCCCTCCCGCCCACCCAAGTTCCTGCGGTGGAGATTGCTTGTCAGACCTTTAAAAATATCTGGTCTCAGGTCAAAACCTGTTTAAAGAAGACATCTATCAAATATAAATCTTTCGCAGATAAGAAGAGGCGGGCTATTCCACCACTAAAAATTGGAGATCGTGTCTGGTTATCTACTAAAAACATTCGTTTGAAGGTTCCATCTATGAAATTCGCCCCTCGTTTTATTGGTCCATATAGGATCATTCAAGTAATCAATCCAGTATGTGTGAAACTTCTTCTTCCTAAGAATCTTCGGATTTCTAATGCCTTCCATGTGTCTTTACTCAAACCTCTTATTATCAACCGTTTCTCAAATCCTCCCTCAGCTCCGCAGCCAGTTCAAGTTCATCAGGAGGAGGATTTTGAGATTACTGAGGTACTAGACGCAAAAATTTCGCGAGGAGTCCTCCGTTTCCTCGTTCATTGGAAGGGCTTTGGTCCTGAGGAGCGCTCTTGGATCAAAGCTGAAGATCTTAATGCTCCTGCCCTTTTGAAGAAGTTCTACTCCAAAAATCCGGACAAGCCCGGTTCCAGGCGTTCTGTGCCCACCTTTAAAAGGGGGGGTACTGTCACTCACCGGACCGTGAGTGCCTCTTCCCGGACATTTAGGAACCGTGGCCGTCCTCCATCCTGAGGGTCTGCGCATGCGCAGCCCTTTCCTATACTTCAGTGTATGTCCCTTTAACTCAATTGGCAGATCAGGCAACACTCCCTATATTAAGCACCTGTGGTCAACACCACGTTGCCTGATCTTGGAGTCTCATTTCCTATGAGTCTCTGAAGGTGTTCCTGTATTCCTCGTGTTTTCAGCGCTGCTGATACCTGTGGTTTCCAAACCACTTCTACCTCTGTGGTTCCCATACCACTTCTACCATCATCTGTATCATCGTGACTGTTAGCTGATTCCTATCCGCTGCCTCCGTGCACTACAGTCTTCCAAACCACTTCAACGCTATTACTTATCATTGTGACTGTTTGCTGATTCCTATCCGCTGCCTCCGTGCACTACAGTCCTCTAATCCACATCACGCTATTATATTTCACTGTGACTGTTTGCTGGTTCCTACCCGCTGCCTCTGTGCACTCCAACCGTTACTTTACATCCACTCACCTGTTCCTCATCAAGTCCGTGAGCTGATTCCTATCCGCTGCCTCCGTGCACTACAGCCTCCAGCCTACAACTCGCCTGTGTTCATTATCGTGACTGTTAGCTGATGTCTATCCGCTGCTTCCGTGCACTACAGCCTCCAGCCTACAACTCGCCTGTGTTCATCATCGTGACAAGTTAGCTGATTCCTATCCGCTGCCCCTGTGCACTGCAGTCTCTTCTCAGCTCTCCTGTGTTTCCTCGAGACTGCTGCTCTCATTGCCATTTGCTACTCTCCGTGATCAACAGCCCCTGGTCTACTCTGCTCTCCCGTGTTCCATCGCTACTGACAACTATTGGTTGCTACTGGTTACCTCCGTGTACCGCAGAGTCCTGCTGCTGCTGACCGCGCTATCACCCATCTTCTGCTGATCCGCTCTCCACGCCTTCACGTGTCCCGCAGGTCTACCCTCCTGTCTGCATTGGAGTTATATCTCATCAACTACTCCTCTGCTGGATCATCTCCACTCTCCTGGGTCCTCCTTGAGTCCAGTTCCACGTGTTACTGATTCCTGTGGATTCGTGTCCCTGTTGGTCTACTGATCTGGGCGCTGCACCTACTAGACCGCTGCCTCATCTATCCTGGGACTTCTCATCCAGCCGGCCTCCTGCCGCTCAGGTATCGCTGCACTCCTATCTGACTGCCTGCTTCTGAACCACGGTATGCATACTTCTCATTGACTGTGCTGGTGTATTGCATATCTTGCTGGACTGTGTTGGTTCTCCTCTGGAGTCTGCTATCCGCTGAGTCTATTGCCATCATTGACTGTGTTAACTTGTGCTGGACTACTTCAAGAGACTTTCTATATTTGCAGACCTGTTCAGTCATTTATATATATATTGTGCATGTTACTGTGGATCGTATATAAGGTGCCTGTGTATATCCTGTGTTGCAGTCTCTCCCCGTGCACCTCCTCACATATATATTCAGTGGTACAACTTGCTGGTAGCAGACCACTGATCCCTGTTTCCAGTATCACCTGTTCCAGTATCCTCTCACATAGCAGTGGTACAACTTGCTATCGCAGACCACTGACTCCCCGGATACCTCCACTTGGATTCCACTCCTTCACTCAGACAGCGGTACCACTTGCTATCCGCAGACCGCTGACTCTCATCACCTCCTCGTTTCTGTTGGACATTCCCCCTCACTATAGCAGTGGTACAACTTGCTACCGCAGACCACTGACTACCTTCACGTGTCCTTGTCCATACAGTTCCTCGTGTACTATTACCTCCATATTACCAGTGCTGCTAGTCATAGACTTTCCTGAGCATCTCATCATCTGCTGCTTCCTGGTCCGTGATCACCCAGCTACCAGAGTACCCTATTACCATCTACATTGCTCTGGTAAGCCTACCACCTGGTGATCCCTGGGTAAAGACTCCTAGTGCCCGTGACAAAGGCAGAGTTGTTTGCTGTTTTGTTGCTGACAGCATAACTCTCTTCAATTTTTTGTAGGGGGGGGGAGGAGGAGGAGGGCTAAGATCCGTGGGTGAAGCTGAACCACTAGTCATGAACACGGGCCAGGGCCTAAGCCGTTCCTTGCCACTCCGTGTCGTAAATGGCATATTGGCAACTTTACGTTTCTCCTCAGATGATTTAAAGTTTCTCTTTTTGCTACTTTTTCTTAACTTGGGCTTTTTGGATTTTACATGCCCGGTACTACGAGATTGGGCATCGGGCTTGGAAGACGACGTTGATGGCATTTCATCGTCTATGTCATGACTAGTGGCAGCAGCTTCAGCATTAGGAGGAAGTGGGTCTTGATCTTTCCCTACTTTATCCTCCAAATTTTTGGTCTCCATTATATGTAGCACAAGATACTGCAGAATGTGTGAACTTGGTAATATTGCAGTACCAATGGACTTATACTGCTGGATTGGTTTTGCAAATTTGGTTATAATTATTATATATATTTTTTTTTTTTTAAATTTTTTATTTTTTTTTACTTTTTTTTAATTTTTAAAAAACTTGGGAATAGTGGGGAAAAAACTATGCCCTTAGAAGCACAGAGCACAGGACACAGCACCACTGGACTGAACAGGACACGGCACAGGACCCAGCAGCACTACGGAACTCAGCAGGACAGAGCACAGGACACAGCACCACTGGACTGATACTGCAGAATGTGTGAACTTGGTAATATTGCAGTACCAATGGACTTATACTGCTGGATTGGTTTTGCACATTTGGTTATAATTATATATATTTTTTTTAATTTCTAATTTTTTATTTTTTTTTACTTTTTTTTTATTTTTTAAAAACTTGGGAATAATGGGTAAATAACTATGCCCTTAGAAGCACAGAGCACAGGACACAGCACCACTGGACTGAACAGGACACAGCACAGGACCCAGCAGCACCACTGACCTCAGAAGGACAGAGCACAGCACACAGCACCACTGGACTGATACTGCAGAACACAGCACAGCACAGCACAGCACAGCACAGCACAGCACTAAACAGCACAGAACTAAACAGCACAGAACTAAACAGCACAGAACTAAACAGCACAGAACTAAACAGCACAGAACTAAACAGCACAGAGGACCACCTAAAACACCCTCCCTCTACCCTGATCAATGCCCGAGTGAAGATGGCGGCGACTAGCGGGGAATTTATAGGATCCGAGTATCGCGAGATCCGACAACGGGATTATGAGTCAGAGCCTCAGTTTCACTTTTGAATTTGGCGCCAATACCCGGATCTGTCTCGGATCCGACTCGGATCCGCAACGTTCGGGTGGGCTCGGATTTCATAAATCCGAGTGCGCTCATCCCTAAAAGACACGGACACCAAATTAAAGTTGGAATGAATGACGGTATTTATTTATATTTAAACTAATAAGACTGTAAGGCGGACGAGAGCAGGGCAGTCAGGAACGCAAAACCAATAAGGTGGAAAGGTCAGACCATAGTACCACCAACCCAGGATCATACCTTATCTATTGGCGGGTGCTAAGATCAAGTCCAACGGCAAGACTACGCCCCCTATTTAACTCCGCCAGTATAAACCATACAAAACTGGCCCAATGGTCCTCCTAACAAACGGACCAACCATGGTATGACACCATAACCACAGAGGGGTAGTGACCTATGACAAGATCACCCGAGCACCATATGCACAGTTACAGACTGCACTGCTCTCCTACTCTAACCAACAACAATACAAGTTATCTCAAAAATTGCAGGGAGGGCGGGAGGAATCCGGAAGCAGAAAGGACTGTAACCTCTAAGCACTGACTTATAACTGTGTATAAGTCCCATCCCCTTCCTGTTCCCATTGGCTGAAATTCCAGGAATCTACATAACATAGGTTCTTTGGCAAGTCACTCACCTGCATGATTTTAACTGCGTTTAGTCTAAGGGACACACTTCTCAAAAGTTGTGCAACTCCTTGAAGAACACAGTTCTGAGTTTGCTTTCAGTTAACTCCTCTTTTCTGTGGTTTAGCATTATGCCAGGCATATAAATGGTAACCAAGACTATTTTAAGCAATTTCATCATAATTTATGTACATTATTTTACAACCCTTCTACTATGCATACAAGTGACAGGTCAGTTTACATGGATAGAATGCCTTTTGCTCTTCAGCTATACCAACAATACATTCAGTTTGATTATTGAGCAGGACTTATAAAGTAAAGTTATAGTTAAACAGGATGTTTATTCTTCATTAAAGCTATAGTTAAAAAAAACAAATCGCCCACCCAATTTTCCAATTGTAACCATGGACACATACTTACAGTTGCAGTTCCATTGTGTCTCGCAACTCAAAAGTGCATTTTCAGGGCTATTTTACTTACTATGTTATGATTGGCTGGACTTTTTAAATGAGGGATGCAATGAAGTAAGAGCTCAGAACTGGATAGTTGCTGTGGATATAAGTGGTGTGTGCTTGTTGAAGAGCTGGGGGCTAAAAGCTATGGTATATTTATCCTTAATACAAGGGAGTTGAATAACAATCACAATTATAACTTTCTATAATGTGCATGCATTTTGCATACATTTTTCTATACATAATAAAAAAAAATTCTTTGTTTGCTATTTTAATGTATATATTATACAGTATTTCTTGATTAAACATGAATATTCTCAGAGCTGAAAAATTAAGCAAAAATCTGGGAACATTTTTTGATGGAATTCAGTAAAATCTTATTTGCGTAGAGTGAAGGAGCTCCTACATCACCGCTGATGATGCAGTCGCGGTGGGCAGAGCTTGAGCCAGGCATAATGGCCACTAGCATTCCACTGCAGTCTACATGTGCTGAACTTATGCACAGATTAAGATATGAACTGGCTGAAAGCCAGAGCATTTCAACCAAATAAATTGTCTCTCATATATGGCTCCACAGTAAGTTAGGTTCAAACAAAGGCAAGACATGTGCTCACAAGAGAGAAAGTTAAACACAGAGCAGTGAGTCATCATTGCAGGCAGTGTTGAGTTGTGGGAGGTGTGGCAGAGGTCAACAACTCCCAACTGAAGCAATTCATTCTGGGTAAAGGTTTATAAGCCACTGAAGCAGACAAATCACTCTCTTTTGACCACACCACATGCACACTTGGAAGTTGGGACATCACTTCCACCTGGAGCCCACAGGACACACACACTCCACAGTAAGCGCATACCTTATCTGTCTGCATCTTTTCTTCTAATATCTGCCTGTATATCTTCTTATTATATGTCCATCTATTTCTATTAACTTTCCTCTGAATCTTTATCTGTTTTATATCTATTTTCATGAACTTTACTTTGAATCTTTATCTGTTTATTTACCTTATATGTATTCTGCCTGCAACTTAAAACTTCTCTGAATCTTTAAGTAACCTTTTACAAATGCTAGCTTCTCAGGAATGCTTGCTATCTACAATACAATGGACTCTAGCTCCCATCTCCCTTTCTCTCTCTCTATGCTATCCTTTCTGACCACATGTTACACACACATGCACTATGTATCTCATATCTTTCTCTGTCTCTCATTTAATCTTTCTTTATCTACCACTTAAACACATGTTCTTTACACATTTACACACACACACACACACACACACACACACACAAACATGAGCTTGCTTAAAACACATTCTCTTCATAAATGTTCTCTCTTTCTCTTGTAACATCTAAACACACACTACACAAAAGCGCAAAACTGACCATACACTCATACATTTCTGTCTTACAGCATATACACTAGTACATACATATTTATGATTAGGATATTATATATTTACTTCTGAAGTTTTAACATTGTCTGTTGAATCAATAATGTATTATCTGTATTGTATGTATGCATTTATGTATTGTATGTTTGATTATCTTTGTAAAGTAAAAGAATTGTATCTTTATGCCTGTTTTGTATGTTTAGATAACTGGAATAATTAGGATGAATGGATGTTTATATAGAGAATGCAGTATAGTGTGATAAATGATAGATTGGTATTTATTTAGCGATTAACACATAATGGTGGGCTATTTGACGGTGGAGGTCAATAGATGTTAAATGCTTAGGTGATATATTTATAGCCTTGCCTAACACAGGGATTGCGTAAGTCGCTCTTACGAATTTCTAGTTGAGATGCGCAAGCATAACAACTGAGATATCTTGTTTATGGTTGGCATGGTACAAGGCGAAAGCTCAAAAGGTTGAGTGAAATAATGTTTCTAACGAACATCTGAGATGTCACGGGTGAGTATTATTCGACGTAACTAAAATAGGGAAAAATACACAAATTGCATTATATCCCATTAATTAATGAGATTAGTTATTAATAAGATCAAAGGCATTGTATCATTATTATGGCGGAACACAGGCTACTGCTATACGTAGTGTACAGGATGCATACTGCATGCCCCTTTATTTTTCCATCAGTGTGCCTATACGGCTCCCCTTGCGAACTTCACTTTAAATAACTTTTCACAACTACATTACATAATTGCAGATGCCTCTGAAAATGAAGGGTGCCTTTCCTAGTGGTAAGGCAACACAATCTTAAGAGGTGCACTGTGCACAGTGTAAATGTCCTAATTCCTAAAATTCTGTTCTGTTAACCCTCACTTTGGTTTAAATTAATCATGAGTTAATGGACATATACTCCTGATAAGAGTACACAAGAAATGTGCTTCTCCACCAAAATGCAATATGAAGGAAGAAAATGGATCGTTGTCACTGTGGAAATTCTAAAGAGAAGTGAAGAAAGAAGAAAGCACATGGGAAATTGGAGAAGAGAGAAAGAGTCAAATCAGAAAGTTTACAAAAGAGAAAGGAAAGTAAAACGAGAGAATAAAACGAGATAAGAAAACTGTCTATAGTAGTCCTTGTAGAAGTAGATCGAAATGCATTTAGCCACCGATTAGTGCCTTCCTCAGTGTGTATCTGGCAAAAGCAAAACATTTATTATATTTGGGATTGCAGATATAATTCCAAGATGTACATATTGTATGGCAACACAATTTGAAGAATAAAAGGCAAGCAATACAATTAAACAAGAAAGTTTTAAATGTGATAAGGGTAAGAATGAGAGCATTTTAATTGATAAAACAGAAAGGTCTGAAACTTAATTATAGAAATATATGAAATGAAGCAAAGTATGTAAAAAGTAGACTGGAAGAAGCTGAAAAACAAATAGCTAATAATAGGAATGTAATCCTAAAATGTTTTTCAAGAACTTTAACAACAAGAAAAATGAAAGTGATGATGATAAACTAGGAAATCATTATCACTGAATGATAAAATAAGAAAAATAATTTTGGAAGATAAAGATCTATTACATTTGTTTTGTCTGTATTCACAAAGAAGGAAAAATACCAGGAATTAGGTTGTTTGGCAAAAGTCTATGTACACCATTAAATGTTACTTGTTTAACACTGGAGGTGCTGCACTTACGCCTAAAAAAAATTAGGATCCAAAAAGCATCTGGTCCAGATGTCACCCATCCACGTGTTCTTGAGGAACTAAGTTCCTTCATAGAGCACTATTTCTTATATTTCTGAACTCCTTGATAATCATGTGGCTTAGTGGTTAGCACTGCTACCTCACATCACTGGGCTCATGAGTTTAATTACTGGCCATGGCATTATCTATGTGGAGTTTGTATGTTCTCCCCATGTTTGCGTGGGTTTCATCCAGGTGTTCCAGTTTCTTTCCACACTCCAAAAATATACTAGTAGGTTAATTGACTGCTATTAAATTGACCTTAGTCTCTCAGTCTGTGTGTGTGTATATTTTAGGGAATTTAAACTGTAAGCTCCAATGGGGTAGGGACTGATGTGAGTGAGTTCTCTGTACAGTGCTGCAGAATTAGTGGCGCTATATAACTAGCGGATGTTCCAGATAACAATTTTGTACATAAGTATGCACATGTGTAGACAACTGGTTGAAGCATAGAAGACAAGAGGTAGTTATAATTGGGACATATGAAAACTGGGCTACAATTCTTAGTCATTTTTGAAAGGGATCAGTATTGGGACCTGTCATTTTAAATCTTTTTACTAATGACCTTATAGGTGGCCTAGAAAGTAAGATGTTAGACTGTAAGCTCTCACAGGACCCTCTCTACCCTCCCATTTCTGCACCTTCCTTGTCAACCTCATATGAACTTCTTCTGTTTTTATGCATGATTTGTATTTTGTATGATTTGTTATTCAACAGTCAAGTGCTATGAAATATTTTGGCGCTTGACAAGTAAACAATGAAGATGATGATTAATATTTGACACAGCACTACTGAGATGGACAGTAACTTTCGACATAATTATTTATATAAAATGGCAAAGTACTGTGAAATGGCAGATTAAATGAAATGCAGATAAAAGCAGCCTGTGGTGAAATCTATATTTATTACACTTTAAATGGGATATAATTAGGGAAAGCTAAGAAGGAAAAGGCCATAGGAATACTAAAAGCTCAGTAAGTTTATTTACCTTGTTAAAAAAGACAGATTACAGGTGACCTAATTTATATATATATAAATACACCAATCATCCACAAAATTAAAACCACTGACAAGTGAAATGAATTACATTGATTATCTTGTTACAAAGGCACCTGTCAAGGGGTGGGATATATTAAGCAGCAGGTGAACAGTCAATTCTTGGAATTGATGTGTTGGAAGCAGGAAAAATGGGCAAGCATAAGGACCCGAGCGAGTTTCACAAGGGCCAAATTGTGATGGCTAGACCACTGGGTCAGAGCATCTCCAAAACGGTAGGTTTTGTGGGGTGTTCCTGGTATGCAACCGGTGAACCGGTGACATGGTCATGGACACCCAAGGGTCACTGATGTGTGCGGGAGGGCTATACTGTCTGGTCCAATCCCACAGAAGAGCTACTGTAGCACAAATTGCTAAACAGTACATGCTGGCCATAATAGAAAGATGTCATAACACACAATGCATCGCAGTTTGCTTTTTATGGGGCCGCGTACGAGCAGAACGGTCAGAAAGCGCATGCTGACCCTTGTCTACTGCCGACAGAACCTATAAAGGGCATGTGAGCACCAAAACTGGAGCCTGGAGCAATGGAAGATGGTGGCCTGGTCTGTTTTCTTTTACAGTTCGGTGCGTGTGCATCATTTGCCTGGGGAAGAGATGGCACCAGGATGCACTATGGGAAGAAGGCAGGCTGGCAGAGGCATTGTGATTCTCTGGACAATGTTCTGCGGGGAAACCTTGGAACCTAGCATTCATGTAGATGTTGCTTTGACACGTACCACCTACCTAAACGTTGTTGCAAACCAAGTACACCCCTTTAAGGCAACAGTATTCCCTGATGGCAGTGACCTCTTTCAGCCGGATAATGCGCTCTGTCACACTGCAAAAATTGTTCAGGAATGGTTTAAAGAACATGACAATTAGTTCAAGGTGTTGGCTTGTCCTCCAAATTCCCCAGATCTCAGTCCAATCGAACATCTGTGGGATGCACTGGAAAAACAAGTCCAAGCCATGGAGGCCCCACCTCACAACTTGCAGGACTTAAAGGATCTGCTGCTAATGTTTTGGTGGCATGTATCACAAGACACCTTCAGAGGTCTTGTGGAGTCCATGCCTCGACGGGTCAGAGCTGTTTTAGTGGCACAAGGGGGACCTACACAATATTAGGCAGATGGTTTTAATGTTGTGGCTGATCGGTGTATATCCAAAGTCAGCATAAAAATGTGTTAATTAACTTTTCACACCAAGGACCTTACTGAGGCCAAAGGATCATGAGTTATGAATAGAACAAAGGTTAAACCATCATCCTTGGTGAGTTTTTTAACTGTAAGGGTGGTTAAGCTGTGAAATTCCTTACCACGTGAGGTGGTAATGGCAAAGTCACAGAATTTAAAATAGATTGGATGCCTTTCTTGTAAGAAATAGTATCTGTAGCGATAATTAAAGAACAGTATGGGATGGATTCATTGATCCAGGGAATTTATCTAATTGCCATTTTTGTGATCACAAAGGATTTTCTTTTTCTCCTTGCAAGGCTAAATTGGCAACTAAATAGGAAAGAAGTAAACAGCACTGGGTTAATCCCATACTCCACGGGGTATCGACTACATGGCAATATTAATGCTCTATATGTATACAAAATAAAGATAGTTGTTGTCAGGGCTTATCTTTAAAGAAAATAAGCCATCAACCTTGTTACATATGTAAGCCTTTGTACCTGAGAGGCGAGTGCATTTCATTTTTTAGTGTAGGACTAGCAAGAATGAGGTCCCTTGCTGCTCTGCTGTATGATTAAATATTTTAATTAAAATATGACCTAATACCTCATACTTTCCTTTTGCTAGATACATACAAATTTCCAATAGTAAGGATAAGCATTGACAATACCTTTTTTTTTAAAATTAGCATCTATCACATGGAGGTAGGGGAGAGTTGCCTTCCTCTGGATCAACACAATTATTTAATTTATGAAAAGTTGAATTTTATGTGTTTCTGTGGCTTTTTTCAATTTTAGAGAAAGCAGAGGGCACATAGTCCCATATCATTAGAAGTGTAATTGGACATTAAGTCTATAGACAGCACCAGGTAGGCTCAAAAACAATACAGACACCGCCTTTACTGTTCTTCAAGAATAGTTTGTGGATATTACAGTTTACAATATATGCACTGTGCATACTGGGTAAAAAACACACGCATTAAGAGCATCCTTGGGTCCCCAGCCATTAGCAATTTAATCTGCACTTCTTTATTAAAATAATCCCAGATTCTACAGTACAGTCATGCATAATGTGGTGCCCATAGCCCCAACTTTCCTAGAGCTATGAAATCTTTTGCAATCAAGTGATTAACTTCCGTTGTAAACTTGTTTTTGGCATGCTCAGATAATACCCTACAAAATTTCATATTGTTCATCATATGCTTCTCAATCACATCCATAATTGTCCTGGGGACATAATGGAACTCTAACCAACCCTTGCAACCTTTTGTGTAGTTTCCACTGGTATGCAGGACTTTTCAACACAGAGCAGCTCTGATCTTGCCTGCACTGTGGCTCACCTCATTATATCCAAGAAAAAAAATACTCCTATACTAAAGCTCACAAACCTTTCCAATTTCACTGGCCACTTAGGGCTCCCTATGTAGAGCCACCATTATGGTTGAGGCTCGGAGCAACAGATGTTGTAGTGCATAATTTTCTCCATAATGGGGGGAAATGGAGAATCAGAGGTACTGGACTTGTTAAGATTGTCTGGTGCAATGATTTAGATGGTACTGCAGAGGGATGTATAGGAGAAGAAGGTTTCACCTTCCCATCTCTATCTGGACATACTGAACTGATGACCTGAATACTGATGTCTTTCAGCCACTGGTTAGCATCGGAGTCAGTTACAACTCTTACTCGCACTGACAACTGCAATGTCCTTCTGATGGGACTGCCCACTTCTGCTACCTTGTTTCACCCTTCTGATTTACATGGGTTCCAGTTAAGCAGAGACTCTGAAATCGTCTACACTAGTGTCACTCTTGGGCATACTATCAGGAAGGTCAGGTTTCGTGTCCAGTCCATTACCAGGTCTCTCAAACTGTGATCATGCTGCTTTGCAAATAACAGTTGCTGGTACTGTCCACACAATAGCCAAAGCTGTAGGACAGTGGTCACTTAACCACATCTCAGGTATACTGTTCAGACTTCTTCATTCCCTTTACAGCAGAATTTTTCCAATCCTTCTTGATTATCAGACTTCGACACAATTAGTCAATTAGACCTGATATGCGATCAGTATCTATTCCACCCTTCTCACTGAGAAGCTTCCCAAGTAAATCCCTGTGGATACCAAGCTCACTCTCTGTTAGAGTGTAAAGTGGATAACAGACCCTCATCAGGTTCTCTTATATAAAACCAGAGTAGGACGATAACGAGATCCTAGTTTTCCTCTACGTATTTGGGCCACTGATCCTTCACCCAATCCAGGCAATTGATCCAACATGTAGCATCAGTAACCTCTTTGTACCACTGCGGTTTTGGTGATGCCAACTTAAAATCTACAAAATCCATTATTTCCTGTACCTCACTATCAAACAGAGTGACAAATTCGGAGACTGTGGCTGCACAAAATCTTTCAATGGTGCAGATGTTAGTGTGCGCTGTGAGGAGAAATGTCACCAGTATAGAGTGTTGCGTGTTTAGCTTCTTCCTTTCTTCATTGCTTTTCTAAAGGTGGCAAGGAGAATTCTTCATAACTCAAACTCAATGTTTTTTTAGAACTTTATGATAGAAACAAACTTTTCTTTCTTTGTGATGTTAGTGTGTGTAATCTTGTAACAGGAAGCTGCAGTAGGGGTGTCAGTATATAATTCTGAAGCCCCATCCGAGCAATCCTTTGCCAAACTTTCTGTTGTAGCTCTCCTTGAGAAATATAGTGTAGTCTAACGGACCTTCAGCTTGGACTACTTTGTATGAGATGCATGCCCTTTCAGAGATTCATAGAGGCCCAGGGAAAACCAAATGATGTTGCCCTCAACCCCGTTTTCTTAAATAAAAGAAAAACACATTAAAATGTATTTTAATGCTAAGCTATATTCAAAATGACAAATAAATACTGTATACATATACTGATGTTCTGGATTATTGGAGAGTACAAATTAGAAGTGCTTTCCTAGCTTTTCTTTTGCTGGAAATCCAGCAATCAATTTGGAAAACTCGTCACAATTAATATTGAGCATGGTGAGCCCACTCAATCGCTCCTGTCCCATAGTTGAGTGATGATAGTTTTTTACGTTCTTCAGCACACTGAACATTCACCAGAAGCAACAGATGCTGACAAACCAAGGAAAATGCAGAAAAAAACTGTGATTATGGGAAACACCCCAGAAAATCCTAATTCTAGGATTTCTGTAAGAAGTTCCTTTGGCTTGCTTTCCAACTTAAAATTTGTACTATAAACTCACTTCAGCAAAATTAGTGTGTCACTGAAATCTTGGGCAATATCTTTCTTGTATTGTTGCTGAAAGTTTTCAGCAGCGGAGCACAGACCTTCAGTACTCGTTTTGTTGAACTCTCAAAGAAACTTAAACAAGTTACAAATACTTCTAATAAAGTAAATGGACGATGAAGACCAGACAGAATGGGGTCTACGACTACATAGAAAAGTTAACCCTATAGTGCTTTTCAGAATTGGATTGATTGGGTAAGTGGTGACTGGTGGAGAACTCGGAAGGAATCTCAATGTTTTTTTGCTACAATTTTTCACTCTATGATGATCTCAACCCATTTATCTCACATCTGTTCAATGTCTTTGATAAGACATTTCATGTTGTCCAGCTCAACATCCAATGTAGAATTGCGTGTTACAATAAGGAGGGTTGTGGGGAGTCTATACCCAGTGAAGGTTATTCAGTGAACCCGCAGGCTGTGGAGGCAAGTCGCCAACATCTTACCATCTCACTTCACATAGGAGTAGTTACTCTACATGTCTGTATTTTATCAAGTGGGGGTAAGAGTACATTTACACAGGGATTGGAGATTATATGCAAATTTGAAGCTTGGCTTTTTTGAAGTTTTTATCCAGCTGTCGTCTGGTAATAAAGCATATGTTTTTCATTTGATTTGTGCTGTATCATATACAATAAGAGAGCTTCCATTATCAATACATTTAGATATGCAAACTTGGTTGTTTTTTCGATTAAGAGAAAAAAATAATTAAGTATAATCACCTTTAAGAAATTGTTGTGATCAATTTATTTTCATATTATCTTTCAAAAAAGAGAGTGGAATATTAATTCATTTAAGATTCATTATCATCATTGTAGATAAAATTTGTTTGATTGAAACATTGGAATTAATTATAAGGAAATCTACATATAGGGCCTGATTCATTAAGGAAAGTTAAGCAAAAGTAAGTAAGTAAGACAAAAGAGGGGCATTGGAGGGGCAGGTAAATTTAAAATGTGATGGCAGATTTATATTTGGTCTAGAGCATGTCCTAGATCAGCTTTAAAATTCAGTGTACAAATAAGCTATCAAGTACTTGTGTGCTACATGAAAAAACAGCCAGTATTTTCCTTCTGTGCAAAATAATAATCTAATTTGCACCCCTTGCATTGCAGCATGGTTTTGTACAGAAAATTTGAGTAAGAAAACTTACTCAAATTTTGGTTAACTTTCCTTAATGGATCAGGCCCATGTTCAGTGTGTGTTCTAAAAAAACTTTTGAAAAGTGAATACAATTAAGTTAATCAGACTATTAGTGACAACTTGAAGTGTTTTCACTAAAAAACAACAATTTATGCAGATTTCACTATGATGGTTTTTGTTTAATTGTTTTCACATGTTATATCTGGGAAAAAAGAAGAATATCAATATTTAGAACAAGAGAAGAATCTCATCACCCACAATTTATTTTTTCACTTTGTAACACTGGACATTGTGAATTTTGGTATTTCAATGGAATTATGTTTTAATTTATATATGTTGGTAAAAGCGCAAGCGCAATTTACAATATTTATTTAGATTTTAAATATGGAGGGTCAATCATTTAAGTAGCGTTATCCACAAAGAAGACATAAGAACAAATTCAAATTTCGACAAGTATTTCTTAATGGACTGAATTTCTGATCAAGTTTATGCAGTGACATTGAAAATTCCAATGTTTCATAAAGCTGTTCCCATAGAATACAAATGATGTGCAACTGGTTTAACATAATCAATGCCTGCAGATCATCTAGTTGTGGATACATTATGATGTGAAGCAGGAAGATGCTCTTTCAGAATTTTCCACCTTTGTGGAGAGGAACTGAAGATATTGTACATTTGTTGCACAGTTCCACAGTAAGTAATTGTATTCTTACAGGATATAGAGCAGTCAACACCCACAAGGTTTACTGTGTAGTTTCACAGCTGGAGAAAATACAGTCACAAATTACTTCCAATATAGTAATTCGACAATTAAGACCAGACAGAATGGAGTCTGCAACTACATAGACAACGTTGACCCTATAGTGCTTTTCGGCATTGGTTAAGTGGCGGCTAGTGAAGAACTCGGTTGGAATCTCAATGTTTTGTGCACTCTATGACAATCTCACCCTGTTTTTCGAGTGTCTGTTAAATGTCTTTGATAAGACATTTGATGTTATCCATCTCAACGTCCAATGTAGCATTGCGAGCTACAATAAGGAGGGTAGTTTGTCTGATTATTGTAAGTAGTATTGCATTGTTTATCCACAAAGATGACTTTAGAGCAAATTCAAATTTCGACACTTCTTAATGGACTGAATTTCTGATCAAGTTTGTGCAGTGAGATTGATAATTTCAATGTTGCATAAAGCCGTTCCCGTAGAATGCAAATGATGTGCAACTGGTTTAACAGAATGAAAACATGCAGACCATATAGTTGTGGATATATTATGAAGTGAAGCAGAGAATTTCTCACGTTTGTGGAGAGGAACTGAAGATATTGTACATTTGTTGTACAGTTCTACAGTAAGCAATTGCCTCATTACAGCACAGTCAACACCGACAAGGTTTAATGTGTGGTTTCCACAGCTGGAGAAAATACAGTAGGAGTCCAGTCCAGTTTCCTAAATATAAACAATCTATTCTCTTGCGAAGTTGCGAATTACTCATCCTGGCAACTCTCAAGGTCTGTGTGGACAGATGCATCATGCACACAGAGAGCAATATACGCATGCACCACTGTGTGTTATGCCAATTTACATGCCAACATGTTTAGGCACTAGGTTTGAACTTTTATTACATGCCATATAAGCAAATGGGTAACTATAAAACACAAAGACAATAAGTCGGATAATTTTGAGGCCCCCTGCCAGTTGGAGGCCCAGGTAAATTTTCCCTTCTGGTAGGGCTTGATGAAATGCACACATACTATTTATAGTGCTGTCTAAAATCAAGCCACTGCTTAAAGTTATACAAATACATACTAACATCTAACTATCAGACAGGTCAGTTCGAATGTTAGGGCAATATCCAGCTGGTTTAAAAATCATTTGCTGCGGCAACTGTTGGTCAGGGGTGTATCAAGACTTTTTATTAGGGGTCACTGTCACTGTGAGACCCTATCCTTGACTCCTAGCAGGGGCTGGCTACCTATGGCCACACTTTATGTACATGTGTCTGGCGGCCAAGTGGCAGAGGGGTTGATTGCCCCGATTGCCACTCCTCTGAATCCACCACTGCTGTTGGGTGGGGTGTCTTACTCAGTTGTGCTGTGTGCACATGCCACCAGTGCTCACAGTAATGTGGAGGTGGTTTTAGTGGAGGGGAGAAAACATTAGAAAACATGCCCAATGTGATGCATTCATGCTCTCTGTCAATCAAACAAAAACTAATCAGGAGACATCCAGCTCTCTCCAGTGAGGGCCCTGGGGATCAATGTATCAATCTGCACAATCTGTAACTTGCCAATTTTGCCGTTTTAAACCTGCCTGCAAAGTTGCTGAATATCGGCGACTTGCAGAACGCGCAGATTGATACATTTACCCCCTGGATTGCCTCATGTAGACAAAGAAGAAAATATTAAGACTTACTGACTATGGCAGGTGCAGATCCTCTTAGGGAAACATCAGCACACAAACAAAGCAAAAGAAAGCATGTCCTCCTGGCATGGATAAGTTATACACTACTAGCTGTAGTAATTGGTAACAATAATATCAGTGATAATTGTATACTGTAAGTAAGGAAAACAAAATAATACTATTATTAAAAAAACTTTCTCAATAATTATATTTCAAAGTGAAATAATATTTATCATACATTATATAATAATTAAAGTGCTAAACTTCTGAAACACTGTCGGGCTCTTGTAAAGTGGGTAAGGATAAGTCCCTATGCAGACTCAGGCAGTGTCGGACTGGGTCATGAAGGGCCCACCGGGGGACTGCAACGCTAGGGGCCCACCAGAGGTGGTGTGGCCAGCCATCATAGAGGAGTGACCAAACACTAGAGGGGGGAGTGGTCAGTCCATGAAGGACAGCTAGCACCATAGTGTAGTATGTACAGAATGCAGTGTGTGTATAATGAGTACACAGTGTGGACCTGTCCCTTAGATTGGGCACAACAGTCACCAAAAATCAGGATTGTCCCACTAGAACAGGCTTGGCTAACCTGTGGCACTCCCGGTGTTGTGAAACTAAAAGCCCCAGCATGCTTTGCCAATATATATAGCAGCTTATTGCTGTAAGGGTATGCTGGGACTTGTAGTTTCACAACACCTGGAGTACCACAGGTTAGCCAAGCCTGCACTAGACTCAGAACATTTGACAGACTGTCCTACCTGTTCTTGTCACTTTTACCACCTGTAGCTGCTCGTTTCTTTAGTTGTGGCATGTCTGGATCCTGGAATGTTGAGGGCTCTATTTGAAAAAAATAATGGGTACATTTAGAAACGCCAACCATCCCTGCCATTAAATCAACAGCACCCATATTTAATAATTAGGCCTCTCTCCAGCCTCAACATTAAAGTAATAGTGCTCACATTTGATAAATAGATCTATTTCCCTCCAACCAACCCCAACATTAATGTTCTCTGTGCAGCCCCCCCACTATAGTTTAGCATAGGCAGCCCCCCTCAATATAGTTTAGCATAGTTAGCCCCCCTATAGTTTAGTATAGATAGGCAGCCCCCCTATGCCACATAGTAGTGCCCCCTTACAACATTATGCCACACAGTAGTGCCCCCAAGCAATGTTATGTCACACAGTAGTGCCCCCAAACAACATTATGCCACACAGTAGTGTCCCCAAACAATGTTGTGCCCCAATGTTATGCCACACAGTAATAACCAAAATTCACATATGCCATGCTATTGTGTCCCCAATTAATATTATGCCCACAGTAGTGCCCCCCAAATCACATATTCCATATGCAATAGTGCCCCCAATTCACGTATGCCATGCAATAGTGCTCTCAAATCACACACACACACTATATATATATATATATATATATATATATATACACACACATATATATACATATACATACATACACACACCATATATGTATATATATATATATACATGTGTGTGTGTATATATATATATATATATATATATATATATATGTATATATACATATATATATATATACACACACATGTATATATACATATATGGTGTGTGTATGTATATATACATAGTGGTAGCACAAACAATATAAACAAGTGGTTAAAAGTCTACTTACCCATATGTTGAATGCTGCAGCCTCTCTGCTTCTTCTCCCTTCAGCGGCGGCAGGAACATCATCACAGGAGGAGGGGGCAGGTCACATGATCGCAGCTGCGATCGTATTTGAAAGATGACTGGTTGTCACTGACAGCCAGTCATCTGCAGCAGCGGGGACTGCGGAGAGGACTGCGGGCACCCTGGATGATGTCAACGGGCCTCCAGGTAAGCTCCGCCCACTACTAAAAGGGGGTGTGGCCGTAAGGTAGCGGGGCCTATCGCTGGTTTTACCGGTAGCCCGCTGGGCCAGTCCGACACTGGACTCAGGCAAATCTTACACTTAGCACTCCTATTGAGGGGGAATGGGGGAGGGAAGGGATACTTCCACATAATGTCAGTAACGTAAAGGTGTTTTCATGTACTTGCTACTTATGTAGAGGTTGAAACAGATGCAGATACGAAATCAGTACAACCAAGGTGTGTTTCTTTAAATCAAATTAATGAAATGTGTCCTTCTGCCAGGACAATAAAGACTACTGTGTATGTGATAACAAAGTTAGCCTGGAGCTCTAAAACAAACAATATATAATCTACTATGTGTCACCATATCCATAAATACGAGAATTTTGTGCACAATATAGCTATATTTGACAAAGCTCACTTGCCAACCTCAAGGCATCTCCTGTAGGTAAGTGGGCTAGTGACTCTACATCAGGGAGACCCACAGTATGGGCTCCCCCTGTCATAATGTCAACCAGCCCTAGCCTGTTGTTCAGCATGAGGCTCAGTTCCCTAGGACCCTAGGAGATCCACCCCCCTCCCATTTAGGGATAACAACCTAATGCTGAAGGTACAAGGACTCTTTCAACAACTACGGGGTGGTGACTGTGGGGTAATAAATAGATCATTCATATAAATGCATTTTTCTGCTGGTGCACTACTGGTCCCTCTAAGCCCTGGCTGGCCTAAACTACTTAAGCATGGTGGCGCTTGTAGAAGTACAAGTGCCAGCATAACCAAGGCTGCCAAATTGTCCTGTAATGCACCTGTAAAAAAATACACAGAAATAAACACACACACACAGACACACACAGACACACACATACACACACACACACACACACACACACACACACACACACACACACACACACACACACACACACCGTGATACAGTCCTTTGTTAAAAAAAAGACATCCCAACACAGACCCTCTCTTACCCATGTATTGCTCACCTAAATCCATGGGGAATTCTCTACTTTCTTCCAACTTTCAATCCTTTGGGATAAAAACTCCCCACATGGATGATGAGGAACTGCTCCTTGCGGAGCCGCAACATGAATGACAGGCAAAGCTGCCTGTAAGCTACTATTAAATACAGAGCGGCTTCACTCTGATTGGTCGGTGGTGGAAACCCGCTCTGTATTGGCCAGTGGTGGTGAGACTACTAACTGCAATGGTTTAAACTGATACAGTGTAGTTTATTGATACAATGTTCTTAATTGATAAAATGTATCAATGAACTACATTGTATGAAGGTAGCCACACATCACCATTGTATTTTTTATAAGATGCAACAAACCGCCACAGAGCCGGACAGTCAGTATAACAAATCATCAAGTAATGACAAATGGTAAGGCCTCAAGCTAAGCTTGAATTTTGGCTATATAAATAAATAAATATAAATATATATATATATATATATATATATATATATATATATATATATATATATATATATAAAATATACCAGACTTATTTTTTAACGTGATGTTTTCTCTGGGATTTTTAAATGTTAAAAAAAGACTCCAAATCAACATAATCTTCTTTCTTCCTTGTACAGTCTCAGTTTGTGTTACTCATCTGTAGCAATGACTTCATAATAGAAACATTCTGTTCTTAGTATAAATGAATAAAACTAGTAATGATGAAGAAGCCACATCATAAGATCAGTTTTTCAGTCAGGTTGGAACAGGCAGATCTGTCATGGTTAGAACTGTAATATAACTAAATCAAACTTTTCAATTCTTTATAGTTTTAGCAAATGGAGCATGTACAAAGAGTTGCTAAACTAAAACAAATAAATACTGATTTCCATCAGCAGCTACAGTTCCTACTGATTTGTTTGTTCTCGTACAAATTATTGATAGTCAATTATCCATAACGTGATTTTATCTGTGTACTTTGTACGGCAGTCTTTTCTTCCAGGTTCCATATCATATTTAAACTAGCTGCTATCTGATATGCCTTCTCTTGTTAACACCTGAATGTGAGAGGGCAATGAAACTGGTGTTCCTTAGGGCTTACGGAAAACTTTGTTTTTAAGTAAAGCAAGCCCAGAGGGGGGTTGCATCTGTCAGGAATCCATGCTAGGCCAGGAATACAGCAAAATGATTATATTTAAATATGGCTGCAATGCTATTATTATTATTATCATTTATTTGTTAGGCGCCACAAGGTATCCGTAGCGCCGTACACAGTACAAACAGTGGACTATACAGGGTGAAACAGTACAGAACAATAAACAAAAATACCAATACTTCAGAAGCTCCACACAGGCTAATACAATAAGCATGGAGTAGAAGAACAGGTGAGGAGACAGGAGGGAAGACGTCCCTGCTCATGTGAGCTTACATCCTAAGGGAGGTTAGACAGAACAGGCACAAGGGGAGCCAGAAGAGAGACGGGAGAGCGAGTGGAGGAGGTGAGGTGGTTAAGTAGATGGTTGGTAGGCTTTACAGAAGGGGTGAGTTTTGAGTGCATGTTTAAAGGAGCACAAAGTAGGAGAGAGACGGATGGAACGAGGGAGGTCATTCCAGTGAAGGGGGGCTGCCCGGGAAAAGTCCTGGATTCTGGAGTGGGAAGAGGTGATGAGAGTGGAGGAGAGGCAGCGATCATTGGCTGAGCGCAGGGAGCGGGCAGGCCTTGATTTCCAGTTTGTGTCTCTCCAGGCATCCTTTTATGTGCCACCCTGAAGACCCAATTAACGCCATGATTCCTCATGGTTCTAATGCCCTCTGCATCACATATGTATAACATAGATGTATGCAAACAAGCTCAAACTGATCCCATAGTTATATTGTTTTAATATGTCCGTAATAAAGATTAATATAGAAATTAAACACAGAGGAGGTCATTTAGAAAGCGCACTTGAAGCTCAGTGCAAATCACCTTGGTTCTCTTTCAAAATATGTCTTAGTAAACTACAAATGTGCCTATGTGTGGAAAAAAGCGAAGAAGGGCACTGAGCAAAAGTCAGCTGCCTAAGGTGCCGGGCTTTTGGGTGCACCATTGAAGGCTCATGACACCCAGAAAGAAAATGTTCTAGGTTAAGTGCCCCACTCGAAGCACATTGGGCACAGAGCACATCCCACAAGGAGCGCAACAGGCAGGGAGCGCAAAGCCCCTACCTCCCCCCAACTGGCTGTTCACAGTGACAAGCAGCTATGGAAGTGAAAATACACATAGGGGAATTGACATGGGATCAGTTCCCCTCTGACTTATGGTGGGTCAGCAACAAGTAAGTGGGGATGGAGGGAGGATTTAATATACTTGGTGGGAAGCTGAAGTTGAAGGGTGTGACGAAACTGGGGTCCCACTTAATTGAGGAATTTTTATTCATCATCCGTTTCTCACAGTTTAATGTACTTTTTAATTCTTGGCCCAGTCTAAGTATATACACCAGAACATCGGTGTATTATGTGTACTGTTATATCATGTTATTAGGTACATTTTGCCCTTGCTATTACCTGGAATATTGTATGTAGTGGAAATATAAATATTGTTGCTATAGTGTGTGAAAATAGCAGGACAGCAGATGCCATATTGCATGACAGGATGGAGAACTAGGCAGTTGTATTAGCTAAGGTGATTACCATTTGTCTCAAATGTCCACTGTTATGTGGTGTTGTGTAGATCTGGGATGTTAGTAATATAATCAGAATGATGTCTGAGTGACTGTAAAAATATCTAGCTGGCAGCCCAAGTTAATTATCTAGGTCAACAGGTAATCTGGGAGGTAATTAGGTTAGAATTTAAAGGTGATATGCAACGTGCCCCCACAGTACTATGCTGCCTGAAATAGCATTGGGAAATAAATTAACATTTAACAATATAAATGTTATTGTATCAAAATGTATCTCAGACTTAGATATTGTAATGCCGCAGATACAATGTGTCAAATGACTTAATGTTTCACACAAGTGTAAAGTGTTATGTTACTCCCTGATGTAATATTGTAACCCTTTGTTAAGTGTATCCAGCCAAAAGCTAATTCAGTCAAGCCATTCCATTGTATATTGATGGCAACAGAAATGGCATGTCTAACAGTTAAATAATGTAAGTATCCACTGATAGACTCCTGCTGAAAGGGGAAGGATTGGGACATCTTGACTCTACTCCCTGAGTAGACAGCCAGGAATTTAAGGAGATCAATATGTCATTTGAGTTATTCTTCAAGACATCAGCACAAAGGACTGTGCTGCCGGAGGAAACCCTATCAGAATGTGTCTGTGTCAGCCAGTAGCCCAGGCTGGGGGACACAGGACTGTCTAGAAAAATGGTAGTTGTAATACTGTGGGAGGATAAGACCCTGAAGGATACTGAGATTGTTACTTTGAGGTGCTAACTGCAAGAGGCTGCTGGAGGACACATGCTACCATTTACCCTGTACCTTGTGCCTTGTGAACATCTTATGGTATTGTGCTGTCACAATAATGCCTTTCTTTTTGGATATATATTCTGGTGTCCCACAGAGAGTAACCACCGTCCCAGCTAAAGGTGTTTTCCTCACAAAGGGGTTAGGCATAATGATTGGGATTTAATTGTGAGGGTGAGGTGGTTAATGATCTTAATGGGGTTAATGAATATAAAAGTGATTTTTTTAATGATGTTAGAGTTAATTATGGGGATAGGGGTTTTAATGATTATAAAGCAGTTAATAGTGCTGAAGATGTTGTTCTGATGAACCTAAAGGATTTAATGATTATAAGAAGTAATTCATTAATTATCAGGGGAGTGATGTGGGAGCAAAATATTATAATTGGGTTAATTTGTTAATGATGGGGAGATTCATGTTGATAAAGATGTTAATTATGATGAAGACAGATTTAATGATTTGGGAAAGTTAATGTTGATAAAGAGGCTCATTCTGATGATGAGAGATATAATGATTTTGGGGAGGTTAATGACAGGGTGTGGGGATTGATTGATGAGGAGGTTAAGGATTATTATGTGGGCTTATTTATGAGGATTTGGGGGTTACTTATGATGGACCAATGCTATGTGCTTGCCATCACACTAATATTTGCCAGTCAGCCTCTTGTAGGGGTAGCATTGGTGTAATGTGGAGAGAGAGGAGTGGCTGTTGTATTGGTGTCATGTGTAGAGAGAGGAGTGGGGGTTGTATTGCTGTAATGTGTGGGCAGAGGGGTGGCAGTGGTATTGGTGTAGTGTGGGTGAGAGGGGTGGTGGTGGTGGTGGTGGTGGTGGTGGTGGTATTGGTGTATTGTTTGGGGAGAGGGTTGGTGGTGGTATTGGTGTAATGTGTGGGGAGAGATGTGGTGGTGGTATTGGAGTAATGTGTGGTGAGAGGGGTTGCAGTGGTATTGGTGTAATGTGTGGGAAGATATGTGGTGGTGGTATTGGTGTAATGTGTGGGGAGAAGGGTGGCGGTGGTATTGGTGTATTGTGTGGGAAGAGGGCTTGTGGTGGTATTGGTGTAATGTGTGTGGAGAGGGGTTGCATTGGTGTAATGTGTGGGGAGATGGGTTGCGGTGGTATTGATGTAATGAGTGGTGAGAGGGGTGGCAGTGGTATTGGTATAATGTATGGGGACAGGGGTGGTGATAGTAATAGTGTAAAGTCTGGTGAGAGGGGTGTGGTTGGTATTGGTGTAAGGTGTAGGGAAAGGGGTGGCGGTGATATTGGTGTAATGTGTGTGAAGAGGGGAGATAGTGGTTTTGGTTTAATGTGTGGGGGGAGCGGTGGGGCTATTGCCAGCTTATTGTCACAAGTTCTTTTCTGCTTTGCTTTGAAATCTAACATGTGGACCTCCCATCTAGAAATCCTGCCTTTGCCCCTAGGACAGCTTTCACTATTATTATTATTATTATTATCATTTATTTGTTAGGCGCCACAAGGTTTCCGCAGCGCCGCACATAGTACAAACAGTAGACTATACAGGGTATAACAGTACAGAACAATAAACAAAAGTACCAATACTTCAGAAACTCCAGGCAGGCAGATGCAATAGACACGGAGCAGAAGAACGGGTAAGGAGACAGGAGGGAAGAGGGCCCTGCTCAAGCGAGCTTACATCCTAAGGGAGGGTTAAACAGACCAGGCACAAGAGGAGCCAGTTGAGGGAATGGGAGAGAGGGGAGAATGAGTGGAGGAGATGGGGGTTAAGTGGATGGTTGGTAGGTGTTGAGAAAGAGGTGAGTTTTGAGTGCACATTTGAAGGAGCACAGAGTAGGAGAGAGGCGGATGGAGCGAGGGAGGTCATTCCAGTGAATGGTGGCTGCACGGGAAAAGTCCTGGATTCTGGAATGGGAAGAGGTGATCAGAGTGGAGGAGAGACAGCGGTCATTGGCCGAGCGCAGGGAGCGGGTGGGAGTGTGAATGGAGAGGAGGTTAGAGATATAAGGGGCAGTAGAGTGGGAGAGAGCCTTGTAAGTGGTGGTGAGGAGTTTGAAAAGAATTCTGTAGGGGAAGGGGAGCCAGTGTAGGGCAAGGCAGAGAGGGGAGGCAGAGGAGGAGCGGCGTGAGAAGTAGATGAGTCTTGCGGCCGCATTGAGTATAGAGCGGAGGGGGGAGAGACGGGAGTGGGGGAGGCCGGTGAGGAGGAGGTTGCAGTAATCCAGGCGGGAGATGATGAGTGCGTGTATGATGGTTTTGGTGGCCTCCTGAGAGAGAAAGGGACGGATGCGGGCGATGACTATCAGACAGCAGTGCATCTGGACCACAATTCTTGTATGTTGGTGATGCGCACTCTGGTGGCATTTGTCCCTTACTCCACAATGCTAGGAGCACCAGGACACCTACTTAATATTTAGCAAGGAACACCCTCACTACCCAACTACTCGAATCATTCTCTGAAAACTTCTGCTCCTCTGCAAATGCTGCTCACTCCTTCTGTAAACTTTGGTGTTTTCTTAGAAATCTAATTGCACTTGCACAAATCAAAGTCAATGGCACTGCCAAAGGAGAGTTTGCACTGTGCTGCAGCTGGTTTGTGCTTCAGATATTTGCAAAATATGCAGACTGCTGATCAGTCGTATACTGCCACCGAAGGTCGATATGGTCTTTTCATAAATCCAGTCCTGAATAGAGGGCTAGTACTAGAATTTCCAGCCCCCATCCCTTTGGAGTTTGTACATGCACAACTCTCCCATACCTGCGCTTATTCTGATACCTGCTCTGTTCAGAGGGGCCCCGTAATATAAGGGTGCATGAGCCCAGTCCAAACAAAATATATGTTTTTCCGCAGGCAGGCTGGTGTAAGCGGAGTATCCTCCTGCTGCACTTACCAGGCTTACTATGTTCCGTGGTCCTGTCTGAATGCTGTGTTTGATCAATTGACAGCTGTTTGTGTTAGCTTCTCTGTGCAGCAAAGTAGAATTTCTTAGAGCTAAATAATATTTAAATCAGCTAAAATTTTGAGTCATTACCTAATTTGAACAGCAGAGCTTGGCCTTTCAACAATACAAAAAGACAATAATGTTTAACCTCTTTCTCAGCCTCTTTGGGGAAGATTAAATTCAAAGCGACGTGTTGCCGTACATCACCATGATGTTTGGCTGTGCACATTGCCATCTATTACAGTAAGAAATCTCTGCTCATTTTTCTGCAGACAAACAACCCCTGCCACCCTTCTTTATGAATTGAATCTCCCCCTTTGTATTACATGCTACCATTCTGTTGGTAAATTTTAAACAAGTACCTCCTAATGTGCACACCTCACAATATTTAAAAAAGCTAAATCTGGATGCATAAGAATTGACAAACCATGCCCCTAATTTGTTTAATCCAAATTCACAATAATGTAAAGCCATACCTACTTTTCAATAAGCCCCATATCTTATGGGGTTGAAGAATCTGTAAAGTCCTGCTAAAATTGGGACTATTGGGAGATATATATTGCATGCCACTTTTCTAATAAGTGCCTTTGAAAGTGTGTACATTAATTTGCAGTGGGGCTGCAAATTAATCTGAGCAGGCAAACTTATTATGTACCTAGTGTAAAACATGGTATGGTGCGTTAAAAAGGCATGCTCAACTACATTCACTCCATTGTAAATGTTTGATATATATTGTATATACTGTGTATATGTGGATAATGAATAATTTATATTGCATACATTTATTAATGGAGGTTAATGGAAAATAAGTTCCTCCACTGATACAATAATAAAATGGACAAACCAAAACACAAGAAAAACAGATGATCTAATTGGCGCACCATATGAACTGGCTATAGAAAGATATATCAAAATGATGAGAAAATTGTCCCTTGTGATTACGTCTTAAAGGTATGTTAGTAATATTAAATGAATAACTTGATTAGAGACACAGCTGTCCAGGGTTGTGTGACCCAACAAGGAATAAAAGCTGTATGACAGCGCTGAGACTAATCAAGAACAAGCACGATGCTAGAAGAGTGTAATGTTAAATAAGTTTTTTTAATGCACACCTACTAAGTGTAGTATGAAAACATGTATATAATACTGTCAAAAAATCAAGATACTATGCAATTAAAAAATACCAACTATTGTAAATGATATACAAAAGTTATCTACACCACAGTGCACCTGGCACTCTGTCCACTTGATGGAAACAATATAAATGAGCTATAGGTCCAGATAAAGTCACTGCACACAGTCTATCATACCACAATGTAGTGAAGTTGAAAATAGCACACACCAAAATGTCAAGAGTCCGCTGTTGGCAGACGCTGAACTCGGAGATAGCAATGGGTGAAAATAACCAATAGCATCCAACTCACGGATCCAGATGATATGTGTTGGTAGTCTTTTCCACCTATGGATAACACAGCCCCAACAGTTGCTGCCCCAATGAGAAAATGACAATATAATATAATATCTGGACGTTGAGTTTAGCCTGTAATCTCCACACATTAAAGGATATTACAACTGCTCCATGTTGAGGAGATGACAATAATCTCCAGACATTGAGCTTAGCCAGCCAACCTGTACATGGGTGACTTTGAAGACGCCCATGTACAGTGCTCTATGGTCGTTCCATCGATAACCTTTTCTTCATTCGGAGAGGTGGCCCATTAAGAGCACAGTCTCTTGTTGATACATTGAATCAAAATGAGTACAATTTGAAATTTGTGCATACATATGATTCTACTTCTATAGACTGTTTAGATCTCTCTCTTTGAGTGGTCAATGGTCCCATCTTGATTAGTCTCAGCGCTGTCATACAGTTTTTTCCTAGTAATACAATGGAGCAGGCAGGTTTAGCGCGGTATGATCATGCTTGTCTTCCTCATTTCAGGAACAGATGCATTAAAAAATTACTTCCATCTAGTGTTGATCCATCTGTATGGACAATACAATCTACATAAGCACAGTACACTCTGAGGCTTGGGAAAATTATTATTGTCACCTGTGAATCTGAACCTGTCTGATTTCCAAACGATCAGATCTAGTTCAATTTTGGCCAGAAACATGTGCGACCGATTTGAACAAATCCAGTGGTTTAGTGTTCAACCTGAAGGTCATATCCTAGGGTGGCCCAATTATTGCAGTCAACTGATCACTTGCAGAATGACTGGATTTTCCATCAGTGCCAATCAACATTCATTCAATCCTAATTGTCTGTATGTATGCACTCATGAAAGTCCCCTCCCACTTCATTTGACTGGCTTTGAAAGTAATGCACAAAGAAAAGTATAAACAAATTAAAGTCAAGATATAAGGCTTAGCTCATTATAAAAAATATTATATTACTGTTAATGACCATGTAGCTAGAGATAAATACAATTTTCAAAACTGTTCTGCAAATTATTTGGCTCGTACCATGTTGGGTCATTACATTTTGCACATTCCGCCGACGGAATTTTCCCAGTTCTGCTTCAGCAACACCATATAGCAAAATAAACTGATCATTGGCATCCTGGCTCTAATCATAGGTGGGGAATGCAATTGCTTGCCATGTGCCACAGAGTGCCTCCAGAATGGTCATGATGGCACTCCGCAACTCGTGCAATTTCGCTCACCTCTACATGTAAAGTATTATACATTGATGGAAGCAACATTTCAGATACCAAATGGGTTAAACTAATTTACATAAACTCTGTTTCATTCTGACAGATACAATTACAAATGGCTTTTATCTTTTTCTTCTTTCTTCCATGTGCTGCCACTGTGAAGCACATCCATTAATTATTTTCTGCTTTAGTTTTACTGTCAAATAGAAGAAATCTAGTGATGTTTAATAAGCTTCACATCCGTTTCTAAGATGAGCACAACAAATAGGTAGGAGATTGAAGACAAATAACAGTACAACACTGAAAAACATTTAAACATGTAGAGCCACATCAGCCTGTCTTCTAACAGTCAGTGTCATAAACACGCAGATTACCTTTTATTATAAGAATCACAGGCAATTAGACACTGCTATATATAACAACCAGCTGCACACACAAGCTTATATAAATAACTGTCTTATAGAAATGACTAAAGTTGGATACAGTGATCACCATAAAGCTTCACGCTGAGCGATACCTATGAAAATCTTCTTCCGATTCCCTATTTAGTCAACTTCCTCATAGACTAAATAATTGCACAATATTTTTCACTTAAGAAAAATACTATTATACCGTATGGGAGGTTCTATTTTCATAATTGTGGGAGATATTTCTTGGGAAATGTTGCTAGTTAGTACTAGTTAGTACTGTCTACAAGCCCATTGTTAATATTGGAAAATGGGATGCAAACCCTTAGAAAAAGCAACAAAGTTAATTAAAATACAATTTTATGTGCTGCCATTCCAATCCTAAAATGAGCTGGGATCTCTAGCGCTGCCCTGCCAGAATTTGGGCATGTGCAGTGAAGCCCCTTTAACTGCACATGCCCCGTTCCCCCATACCCCTGTGGTTATCCAGATCCTTGCCTTGCTCTGTACAGAGTGTGGACTAGGAACATAAGGGGGCATGTCGCCAAAAACATATATGTTTTCTGCGCAGAAGGCCACATTTTTATACATTGATTATACTCAATGCAGTCAAAAATACAAAAACATGCATAGAACAGCACACAGTATATATGCAATTATAAATGAGCCCCCTCAAACAATGTTTTCCGCATTATATTTAACTCATCTTTCTCTGCAGCTGTATACATTACATGTGCAATTTCAATTACTTTAAAGGTTTACTGCCAATAAGATTTTTTTTCATCCCTCTCTCTCTCTTATGTTTACTTTTGTATTGTATAGCCTACAGATGTCACTGATGTCTATGATGTGTTTTTTAAGTAGATGTTGAACACTTAACTTTGTCTGCAAAAGCAACAGTGACCTCTAGATGCCTTGAAACGGTACAGCATAGTATGTACAATATATAGGAATGATAGAAGCATCTATGATCAAATTTACCATTGGTTCCAAAGAAGAAACTCATAATAAATGGTCCCGTCTAGAGTTAGAATCAAATCCAGCTAAAGGGAGCAAATTTACACCCGGACAACCAATATTGCAATGCAAGGGCTGCAAATGCAATTCTATTTTGCTTACAAAGAAATTGCTGCCTGATTTTGCAAGTAGCACACAAATACTATACCGATTTATTTTAACACTGTGATTTAGAGATGAGCTATGACGCACCCCTTTCCGAACTCTGTGGGCCTGAGTCATTAAGGAGAGCAAAGCATAAAAAAGGTGTAACTTTGCATCTGGGAAAAACCATGCTGCATTGGAGGGAGGAGGTAAATTTAAAAGGTTGGAACAGATTTATATTTGGGATAAGTCATGTCCTAGATCAACTTTAAATTGCCGTGTAAAAGTAAAGCTATCAAGTATTTGTGTGCTAAATGAAAAAACAGCCAGAATTTAACTTATGTGCAAAATATTATACTAATTTGCACCCTTTGCATTCTAACATGGCTTCCCCTGGAAAACATTTATTCATTTTTTTACCTTACTTTCTTTAATGACTCAGGTCCTGTATCTGCACATTAAATTCGATCCCATGCAGTGCAACATTTGCCAAGGTGCAAAATTGGGGCCCAAAGACATTGAAGTTGAACATCACACTCAAAACTGTATTTTGATAGGTTTTCCTTTAAATGAAGATGCAAAAACTTTTTATGCATAGATGTGTGAGTGCTACAAAATGTTCTTTCAAATAAGAGCAACTTGTATTTTAGGTAAAAGCAGGAACATAGATAAAGTCCTTTATTAAATTAGTACAGTCACTGACAAGAAAAACTGTCATAGCTCAAGATGCCTCTCTGACGAGGTGACAAAGGAATTTGCCACTGTTTGATTCAATGCAGCCACACAAATAATTTGATAGTTGTGTTATTCAACCCATCTCAGTACAAAGCGAAATAGGATTATTTTCTCAAGATGTCATTGTTGAAAGCCATTCACACAAGGACCAAAGACAGAGTGAAAAAGCTTGGGCATTATATATTTCTTGCATTACATTCACTATATAATTATAGTATATTCTCCTTCTTTTGGCAGCCACTCATAAACAAATGAATTTGAAATAGAAGGAAATAACTCTTTTTTTATTTTGCTGTGATTGGCAGCTTGCAAATGGGTGCTTCTGTGCTTTGCAACTATTCAGTGCAGTATGCCAATTAGCAAAGACAATAATTAAATAAGTAGGCCCCCAGATGTTCATTATCAATGAGCAGATTTGTCAGAAAAAGTGGTATTAGTGCAAGCTTCACTCACTGGGAACTCTTGTTGTCCAGCTCTGCTTTGCTAACAAAAATGAAACATTTCATCACTTAGATCTTGTTAAAACTTGATGGTTGACAGACTTGCTTGAAGTTTCTCTGTTTGGGTTGAGCTCTTGAGTGAAAACTTTAGGTGACACGAGCAAACCATCTCTACCACAACATCTCTAAACATCAGACTCTTTAGAAGTGAAACAATCTGTCCAGGAGAAAAATATAAAAGACAAAAATGGTAAAACAAAAGATTGAATAAAATAAGACAAGACAAAAACACGCATAATACATTGACATTTATTACTTTCAGGAGATCCAGAGGAAAAGATGAAGTGAGTGGGGCTTGATGACACGGTTTGTGGCCAGTGTTTCTCAATCTGTGGTACCACATGCCTCGCTTCTTGTTAAAAGTGGGTGTGACTGGGGGTGTGACCATGCAAATCAATAGAAAATTATTGTTCCACACATTCACCTTCCCTGTCCACAATATAGCTCATCCACCTCCATAATTCATGCCACTGCTGGGCTTCAAAAGCCCAGATATATTTCAGAAAGATTAAAAGTTACTTCAGCTTGCTAAACAAGAAAAACAACAGTTAAATGTATTAATGGTGCACTAACTTCAAATGTTCTCTTTCTTTGTTTGTATTATGAGCGAGAGAGTAAATGTGAAAATACTGTGTCTTTTTATGTTCTCTCTTTGGACAAATATTTGTCTGTGGGAGACTATGGTCATTTACAAACTGCAAAAGAGAAAAACTGCAACACAAATGCTTTTTAATGATGCCTGTGCCTGCTTTTGTGCTAGTGCAGTTAGCTTTATGGGGACACAAAAACGAAACAAGATCAGATGACAGCCAGTGGCGGATCCAGGGGGAAGAGGTGGGCGATCGGGGCGATCGCCCCCCCTAGCAGGGGCTTGCTGCCGGCGGCTGCACACTATGTGCAGATCCGTTCAACAGAGAGAGTTAGGGAGAGAGTCCTGCCCAACTGCTCTGATTGGCACAATCAGAGCAGCCGGGCAGGACTCTCTCCCTAACTCTCTCTGCTGAACGGATCTGCACATAGTGTGCAGCCGTCAGCAGCCTTAGGTGTCAAAAAGGGGGCGGGGCTAAATCGCCCCCCCCTAAATCGCCCCCGGTACAATTAACTTCTGGATCCGCCCCTGATGACAGCAGGCAAAAAAAGACCTCTAGGGGCTAGATTTACTAAGCTGTGGGTTTGAAAAAGTGGAGTTATTGTCTATAGCAACCAATCAGATTCTAGCTGTCATTTTGTAGAATGTACTAAATAAATGAAAGCTAGAATTTGATTGGTTGCTATAGGCAACATCCCCACTTTTTCAAACCCGCAGCTTAGTAAATCTAGCCCCTAATTTTAATTTGAAAGCTGACATTGTTACTCTCATTGAGTTAGCACAATCCTATTAGTGGAAGCACCTTGAAAGCACTGGATGGCTTACACAGGTATTTGCAAATCATAGAGAAGTTTGTATTATTATTTTAGTGACAAGTTTTACTTACTTTTTTACTTGCAGTGACACTCCTCTTATTTACATGAGGAGGGGCGGAGGGGGTGGGGTCAGAAATTGTTGGAGGCATGGCCAACCTGGGGAGTGGCTGCACCTCTTTGGACATGAAATATTATATATTAAAACTGTATTGCGCTCACCTAAGTGTTATTGCAACTGGAATCTTATATGGATCCTGGAATGTTGTGAACTGATTGCAAAAACGAAACATACACGAAATATAGAAAGCCGAGCAATAAGTGAATACAGTACATAACACAGATCACACAGTATATCAAACCTACATTATGATATAACATTACAGTCATGGCCAAAAGTTTTGAGAATAACACAAGTATTGGTTTTCACAAAGTTTGCTGCTTCAGTGTTTTTAGACCTTTTTGTCAGATGTTGCTATGGTATACTGAAGTAAAATTACAAGCATCTCATATGTGTCAAAGGATTTTATTGACAATTGCATTAAGTTTATGCAAAGAGTCAATATTTGCAGTGTTGACCCCTCTTTTTGAAGACCTCTGCAATTCGCCCTGGCATGCTGTCAATCAACTTCTGGACCACAAACTGACTGATGGCTGTCCATTCTTGCCTATTAAATGCTTGGAGTTTGTCAGAATTTGTGGGTTTTTGTTTTTTCCACCAACCTCTTGAGGTCAAACAAGTTCTCAATGGGATTAATGTCTGAGGAGTTTCCCAGCCATGGGCCCAAAATTTTGATGTTTTGATCCCCGAGCCACTTAGTTACCACTTTTGTCTTATGGCAAAGTGCTCTATCATGCTGGAAAAGGCATTTTTCATCACCAAACTGTTCTTGGATGGTTGGGAGAAGTTGCTCTTGGAGGATGTTTTGGTAGCATTCTTTATTCATGGCTGTGTTCTTAGGCAAAATTGTGAGCGAGCCCACTCCCTTGGCTGAGAAACACACATGAATGGTCTCAGGATGCTTTACTGTTGGCATGACACAAGACTGATGATAGTGCTCACGTTTTCTTCTCCGGACAAGTGGTTTTCCAGATGCCCCAAACAATCTGAAAGTGGATTCATCAGAGTAAATGACTTTACCCCAGTCCTCAGCAGTCCAATACCTGTACCTTTTGCAGATTATCAGTCTGTCCCTGATGGTTTTCCTGGAGAGAAGTGGTTTCTTTGCTGGAGGTGCCCCGATCCCATAGCTGAATCAACTCTAGGAAACGGTCCTGGCAGTTGCTGGACATTCTTGGGTGCCCTGAAGCCTTCTTTACAACCTCCTTAAAGTTCTTGATGATCCGATTAATGCTTGATTTAGGTGCAATCTTACTAGCAGCAGTATCCTTCCCTGTGAAGCCCTTTTTGTGCATAGCAATGATGACTGCAAATTTTTACTTGCAGATAACCATGGTTAACAGAGGAATTATTAATTTCAAGCACCACCCTCCTTTTAAAGCTTCCAGTCTGTTATTCTAACTCAATCAGCATGACAGAGGAATCTCCAGCCTTGTTCTCATCAACACTCTTACCTGTATTAATGAGAGAATCACTGACCTGATGTCAGCTGTTCCTTTTGTGACAGGGCTGAAATGCAGTGGAAATGTTGTTTTGGGGATAAAGTTCATTGTCATGACAAAGAGGGACTTTGAAATTAATTGCAATTCATCTGATCACTCTTCATGACATTCTGGAGTATATGCAAATTGCCATCATAAAAATTGAGGCAGCAGACTTTGTGAAAAATAATATTTGTGTCATTATCAAACCTTTTTGCCATGACTGTACATTTATTATATCTCCCCAGTCATGTCATGCTCTCCCCAGCCACGGAACACCCTCATCAGCCACATCACCCCTCCTCAGAAACATCACGCCAACCCAGTGGATAGATCAGGCCACTTCCCAAATAACAACAACACCCAGACACATCTTGCCACTCCCTAGCCATATCATGACACCACCACACAAATTATGACAACCCCCAAGACACATCACAACACCCCCATAGACACATTATGACAGCCCCAGACACATTATTACCCTCTTCGACACATTATGACTCTTACCCATACAATGCTGGTGCAGCTGACATAAAGCCTGGTGTAGAGTTGGATGCAATTTACACTTAACTTGTAAGTGTAAATTGTCCATAACAATATTCCAAGTGAAACGGATCTTTAGATCTGTGCAACTCAGAATACTATGAAAATTGCACAAACACACCTCTTTATCTGCCTTATGGGCTGGTGTGCATGATACAGTTAAGTGCATCAGTCACAGCAGCCCTGTAAAGCAAATTACTGAATAAATAAATTAAAGCAAAAAAATAAATACATTGTGCCCCCCAAACAGTGCTAAGGCTGGTTAGCAGGGGAGAGCTTACAGATTTTAGCCCGGGGGGCAAGACTCGACTCAGTACCCTATTAGGAACATTTTAAAGGGAAAAATATGCAAGTAGCCCAGTGACCCTGCCCAAGGTAACCTACTATATGACCGGCCTGAAGGGCTGCAACCATCTTAGTCTGAGTGCAAACTGAGACAAATCCTTGGCTAAAAATGCCTTTTGCACTGTTCAATTGGACTTGCGTCCAACTCTACATCAGGGCCATAGTCGTCAGGGAACCTCCTAATCCTTCTTCTTTTTCTCATAGCACTTCCTCATACATTGTAGTAATACTAAACAAATATATTTAAGTAGAGGTTTTATTTTGCCTTCTTCTGGATAAATATCTGATATTAACACAATTAGCTAGCAATGCAGGTCCTACTGCTGATCACTGACTGTGTATTGTCTTTTTGGACACTACTCAGAGGATTCTGTGCTGCAGACTGATTAGCATAATGCATGCAAAAATACATGAGGCTAAACTGGACTGAAATAGTGATGTAGGATGAAGGGATTCTGGGCAACAGAAAACACCCCTAAGTGCACGGCTGATAGGATTGCGCTTTCTAAGTTGAGATTCTCACCTAATGGGAGGAATGCCCTGAGTTAAATGAGGACTCCCTCCTGAAGTGTTGCACACACAACAAGAATTTTCCTAGCAAGTTCAATTCTTAATAGAGATGGGCGGGTCCGGTTCCCCAAGAACCGAACCCACACGAACTTTGGGTATCCGAGTACCGAGCTGAGTAGCTCAGTACTCTCCCGCCCGCTCCGAATCCAAATCGAGGCCGAACGTCATTGTGAAGTCGTCGGATCTCTGGGCTCGGTTCTTGCGATACTTCAAGATTATAAATAAACGCCTCCACAGCAATCCATCGTCATTTGACAGAGGGAGAGAGCAGGGTGTAGTCACAGGCTGATTAGAGCAGGGACAGAGAATCCAATATTCTGATTCCAATTGTTGTAACAAAAATCGCTAGAGAAGAGAGAAGGATAGAGGTTTTTTTTTCTTTTTTCAATATTTGGCACTCCCCAGTGCTTTTGGGGTGTCCCCCATAATTGTGCATAAATATTTCTGGCTGTCAAAATTACTATCTGTCAGCAGTATCTACCAAATAAGTTTTAGCACTCCCCAGTGCTTTTGGGGTGTCCCCCATAATTGTGCATAAATATTTCTGGCTGTCAAAATTACTATCTCTCAGCAGTATCTACCTAATAATTTTTAGCACTCCCCAGTGCTTTTGGGGTGTCCCCCATAATTGTGCATAAATATTTCTGGCTGTCAAAATTACTATCTGTCAGCAGTATCTACCAAATAATTTTTAGCACTCCACAGTGCTTTTGGGGTGTCCCCCATAATTGTGCATAAATATTTCTGGCTGTCAAAATTACTATCTGTCAGCAGTATCTTACCAAATAATTTTTAGCACTCCATAGTGCTTTGGGCTCAGAATGGATTCAAAGCAGTCCACATATGATCAGAATGAGCAACCAGGTTCTGTCACCAGTCCTGATGTTAGTGTTCCCAGTACGTCATCTGGGCAAGGCGATGTCAAACTACACAGTGTTTCGAAATCAGTCCAAAAAAACAAAAACAAAAAAAATTTACTCTGTTGAAGTGAAAAAGAAGTGTTACTGAGCAAAAGTTAAGTGCCGATATAAAAAAAAATTGCCAACATGCCATTCTACACACGCAGTGGCAAAGAGAGAATGAGGCCTTCCACTTTGGCTATTAGTGGCAGATCCCAAAAAGTTACTGAGCCTACAAGGGGTGCACAACTACTGTTACGCGTCAAAGCCGAGCTGCAAGATAACAGTAAGGCATTAGAGGATATTGTTTGCTCTGATTCACAAATGACACCAATCCCTGTGGAGAGTCCATCCAACTGTGGTATGTCTAATCGTGAGCATTCTGTTAGTGTACCCATAAAGAAGGGCCCTTTCAGCAGTTCTGCTGATGTGTACCTGAACAGCCCGAGTGTAGCCGGTGATACACAAATTGAGGATGCCACTTTGGAATTAGAAGAGGATGAGGGGGAGATTTGTGTAGGCGACGAGGGCGCTAATGATGATTTTGAAGATTATGATGCAGACAGATACCAAATTGCCCTTCTCAATTTCTATTTATATTCTGGATTATATAACGGCTGAATAGTTTTCTATTTTACTCCTAGTGGAGAGGGGATCTGATGCAGACAGATACCAAACTGCCTTTGTCCATTTCTTTGTATATGCAAATTTCTAGTTCTACAGTCTATGCAGGCTGCTTTTTTTCCTATTTTACTACAAGTGGATGGGGGGGGGGGGTCTGATGCAGACAGATACCAAACTGCCTTTGTCCATTTTTTTGTATATTCAAATTTCTAGTTCCACAGTCTGTGCAGGCTGCTTTTTTTTAAATTCAACTACAAGTGGAGAGCGGGGGGTGGGGGGGGGGGGCATAGATAGCCACCAAACTACTGTGATCCATTTAATTTTACTTTCTAGTTCCACAGTCTGTGCAGGCTGCTTTTTTTATATTCAACTACAAGTGGAGGATGGGGGGGCATAGATAGCCACCAAACTACCGTGGTCCATTTAATTTTACTTTCTAGTTCCACAGTCTGTGCAGGCTTCTTTTTTTAATATTTAACTACAAGTGTAGGGTGTAATATACACCCAAAGACGATGGCTACATTGCCAATAATCAAAGATGGAGGAGGTAGACAACCAGGTTTGTCTGTATAATTTGCAGACAAGTGTTCGAATTAAGAACGGCCTACCAGGGATTAAACTGTTTTTTTCATAATTTATTAGCTTTAGAATTACCTCACTTATCTAAGAAACTGGTGGAGCACTAAATTGGGTTATTTTAGACCAAATTTTTTTTTTTTTTTTCGAAAATAGCAAAACCAAACCATACAAAACCAAAACCAAAACCAAAACACGCAAGGGCGGTTTTGCAAAACCAAAACCAAAACCAAAACACGAAGGTAATCCAGATCCAAAACCGAATACAAAACCAAAACACGGGGGTCAGTGACCATCTCTAATTCTTAACACTATCATTTTCCAGATTGATGTGCTTAGATGGAACGGTGGTCTGTGGATGTGCAATAGTTTGTAGCAGTCAATGGTGGGAGCTGCAAAAATCAAGGGCATTCCTTGATGAGTATACATGACTGCAACTTATTTTGCACCATTATCTAAAACCAAAATTTCATTATATGAACCAAGATTATTTAAATGAGATTAACGAGGATTCCTAGCTATTAAGGAGGTTGCACAGCCTTCATCATCCTACAATAGGACTTGATTTTTACAGAATTTTAGAAGGGGATCGGGTATCATTCTATGCGCATTCTCGGGATGTATTACACATTAAACATTGTTATCACCATAGACAAACTTGCAGGTGGTAAATTAGTAGGTAAAGCCTTCACCATGACTTTTCATAGCTAAGCCTCTCTATTAAGTATTGTGGTGGTAATTATACAACCACCATAAGTGTTCTATCCATGGCGATAACAGGATGAAACTTTCAAAAATTATATATTCTCTGTTGGATTGTGGCAATAAATGAAAATCAGACTTCTTTCTGTGATCGGAACATTATTAATTGAGCCTCTGAATTCCCCACACTATGGAGCTGATTTATTAATGGCTTCCACCAGAGATGGCTTCTCCATGCCTTTGCATGGAGCACGCTGGGCTTAGTGTTTAGCAGTTCTGCCTCACAGCACTGGGATCATAAGTTTGATTGCTGACAATGGCCTTATCTGTGTGGCATTTGCATGTTCTCCCTGTGTTTGCGTGGGTTTCCTCCAGGCGCTCTGGTTTCCTCTCACAAACCAAAAACATACTAGTAGGTTAATTGGCTGCTATCAAATTGACCCTAGTCTATCTGTGTATGTGTTAGGAAAATTAAGACTGTAAGCCCTATTGGGGCAGGCACTGATGTGAGTGCATTCTCTGTACAGCGCTGCAGAATTAGTGGTGCTATATAAATAATGATGATAATGATCGCCCCCCTTTGTTCTATACTCAATGCGGCTGTGAGGCTTATTTTCCATTCTTGCCACTCCTCTTCTGCCTCCCCTCTCTGCCTTGCCTTACACTGGCTCCCCTTCCCCTACAGAATCCTTTCTAAACTTCTTACTCTCACCTACAAGGCTCCCTACCACTGCCCCTTATAATTCCAATCTCCTCCCCATTCGCACTCCCATCCGGTCCCTGCTATTGGCCAATGACCGTCGCCTCTCCTCTACTCTGATCACCTTATCCCACTCCAGAATTCAAGACTTCTCCCGAGCTGCCCCCTGCACTGGAATGACCTCCCACGCTCCATCCGTTTGTCCCCTAACTTGTGCTCCTTCCAACGGGCACTCAAAACTCACCTCTTCCTCAAAGCCTACCAACCTTCCACTTAACCCTCTCTACATGCTTGCTCTCATCTTCTCTTTCCTCTCTCCATGCTCGCTCTCATCACCTCACTCCTCCTGCACTTGTTCCCCTTTTCTCACTCCCTTTGTGCCAACCATCTGTTTTCCCTCCCTTTAGGATGTAAGCTCTTATGAGCAGGGCCCTCTTACCTCCTGTCTCTCTGCCTACTCCTCTGCTCCAACTTCACTATAATTGCTTTGCCTGAAGGCTCCCAAGTCATGGTATTCCTCGTTTCATGTTCTGTACTGTTTTCCCTGTATGGTCTATTGTTTGTATTGTGTACAGCGCTGTGGAAACCTTGTGGCGCCTTATAAATAAATGATGATAATAATAATAATAATAATAATAATGATGATAATGATGGGGTAGTCTACTTAACAAATATTGTATCTGTAAAAATAATCATCTTTATTGCCTTAGAAATGGATCTATTAGTAAATAGGCCTCTATTTCCTTCTTCTTTTCCTCATAGCATTTAATTCTTACATTGTAGTAATACTACAACCAATACATTTAACTAGAGTTTTTGTATTGCCTTCTTCTGGATAAATATATATTTTTAACACAATTAACTAGATTTATGAATCTTTAAATATATGAGATAAATACAGCGTATCCTGCATATTAAGCTGTTCAGCAAATGTTTTGTCAAGTTTTGCCCATTCAAGGCTTTTATGTAATTAACCTGTCAGATTATAGAGTTTCAAGGCATATACTAGCCACACTGCAGGCTGAAAGCAAACATGACAACTAAGAACAATTTATTTTATACCACCTCATTGCTTTTTGACAGGTTTTATAGGCAGTTGTTTGGTTAAGCAAATATCCTTACTGTAGCAAGCAGGACGGGATCTTGACTCCAATGATAAATATAATATTTCAGTTCTATATTTAAGATAGTAAATAAGACAGCAGAAAAACATTGTATTTTCTTCCCATACCATGAAATATAACAATCTTAAGTTTAGTCTTTATTATGTGTTTGTCATTAGCACACTGTTATGGTTGTATATCTACTGCTTTTATTAAAAGCATATTTATTCTATGGCAGTGACATCTCAATATGAAGGGATAGGGGTGGCGGTTAAAGTAGAGCACAGTTGTCCAGGAGTGGACAACCTATTTAAGTCCCATTCTACTGAATTACATTTTAAGCTACCAGTCATGATGACATCATGCACTCATACAGCAACTGTACAAGAAAGCACTACATTTTCTCGTCCTATTCACTTAAGTGTATAAACAGACATATGGAATTCATCCTTATTATTGTTGGAGGATATAAAGGGGAAAACCCCAAGATCCGGCGAAAACTGGAGCTTTTGACGGATTTAAGGCTTTTTCCGTTTTATCAATCGATAAAGACTATGTTCCAATAAATGCATAAGATGAGCTTTTGCAGAGGGTGTTCCCATGGAAATATAGGTGCACTTGCGCAAATCGATGAGCATGATAGGACCAAAGGTGCTTGTGTGGAGCGACTGTTTTGTGCTTAGCAAATTAGCTCCAATGTAACAATATATTGATGTGCACTTAGCTTAAACGTGTTATTCAAAACTGGGTTCATTAAATTGCACATTCTAACCAAATGTTCGCATATAGAATGTATCCAACGCACACTTGTCAGAGAATTATGCAGATTTTATTTTGTTTTCTAACAGAACAACAAGGGCATTTAATGTTTTACCAGAAATATTCCTCAGAAACAGAGGGAGAAAAGAAAGACTATGTAAATGACTTGTGATAAGTTTTCAAGCTGCAGTTTACATAATCATTTCAATTTTCTATTTTTACTCTTAAATCCTTTTATGTCAATGCGAGCTCACATACCTATTCTAATGATGGAAACTGTGAAAATGTCACAATCTAGCAGATGTCATACAAAATGCTAATGAACGGAATTAATTTTTTTTCTTTTTCTTTAAAGATAACAAAATATCAGGGTGATGCAAATTCGTGAATGCTAGACTGTAATATGTATAAAGATGAACATTGTTCCACTGACATCGAAATAAAGGAATCTTTAAAGAAATACCTTTTTACTTGGGCAAGACTAATACATTCTATCATTCTATTGTAGTGTTTTTTTTCTGAATTTATTGAAAGATTATCCCGAACTGTTTATAACTAGAGATGCTCACTGACCCCCGTGAAGTGGTTTTGTTTTTTGTTTGGGATCTGGATGAGCTTCGTGTTTTGGTTTTGGCAAAACCACCCTTGTGTGTTTTGGTTTTGCTTTTGGATCTGTATTTTTTTAGAAAAATTGCTAAAATATGCTAAAATCACATCATTTTGCTCTTTTTTGATCCTACATTATTATTAACCTCACTATCACTAATTTCAAGTCATTAGCAGTCAATTTTGACCACCTCACAGGTAACATTATTATTTTCATACACTTTCGGACAAATACTGCAGTAACCTGGCTGGATGCTAAGCGACAGAGCAATCACTCAAACACATTGTCACACAGCAGTGGCAGAAAAGAAAAGTGGTGGAATTGTCCTGGGGCCCTCGCACCTACCCTTATGTTGGATCTTAAAAAGGACATGCACACTTTAACAAACCAAGCAGTTCAGCCACAAAAGTTCCACTCCTTGTGGCAGAAGTGCTTGATTTGTTTGGGCCCCCACAAAACAAGGTAACAATGGCTCTAAGCCACCTAAGGTAACAGTGCTGTTAATTAACTCTACTGTGGCAAGATGTTGTTGTCATCATCCTCAGCCTCATCCTCGCCGTCATCAATGTGTACATCATCCTCACACAATAGTAATTCATCACCGCTGGACCCACCGTTACAGAAGTCTCAGTATTTTGAAGTAATTGGCGGGAAAGACCTTCCCTGTGGAACTTGAAGTTCATTTTTATGAACATCATCTTTTCCACATTTTGAGGAAGTAGCCTCCTACGCCGATCGCCGACAAGGTTCCCGGCTGTGCTGAAAACTCTTTCCGAGTACAGACTGGAGGGTGGGCAGCTTAGGCAGTGCAAAGAGGGTTGGTACATGGATCTCCAAATTCCCTTTTTTTCCTCCCAGTATGTAAAGGGACTGTCTGATGTGTCTATTTCTATGCTGTCATGAAAATAATCCTCCACCATCCTTTGGATGCTGGTAATAGGATCAGGTGGAGTTACGGCAGAGGTGTCACGTTTTTTGGTCAATTCTTTTAGACCAGATGTCAAAATTTGGTTCAGAGTCATCTGCATCATCCCTGGGTGTCTTGGGAAAGCAAAGTTTATTCCTAGCAGCAGTTGAGTGAGAAACTGAAGGAGGAGACACTGTCCTGTCACGTAACACTTGAGCTGTCATCTTGCTCACCAGGAGCTCCTTGCATCTCTTCCGATCTATGTCAGTTGGAAACAAAGAGAAGACATAGCTCTTAAACCGAGGATCAAGCATAGTCACCAAAATGTAGTGATCCGATTTCAAGATGTCGATAAATCTTGGATCCTGGCGAAGCGAGTAAAGTACTTGATCTACAAATCCGATTTACTTAGCGTAATTGCTTTGTTTAATCTCCTCCTTCAGTTTCTCAAGCTGCTTTTCCCAAAGTCTAATTTAGGGGAATCAGTTGACTAAAGCTAGCAGTGTCTGAACTCACTTCACAGGTGACTACTTTGAATGGTTTCAGCACCTTGCACAGCACAGAAAGTGTTCTCCACTGCGCTTGACTAAAATACATCCCCCCTCTTTTTCCAATGTCATGGCTTGTGGATTAAGCGTGGATGGCTTTTTCGCTGTTCCTCCATCTGCAGATGCATATACAGGGTGGAATTCCACCTTGCTACAGTTGGTGGCAGGGCAAATTAAATTGCTGTTGCAGCTGCTGCAATCTCCTACATGTTGTTGCAGAATAGCAGAAATGTCCAGATATTTTATGGGCCACAGACAGTATCTCCTGCACATACCTGTCATTTTTTAAAAAGCTCTGCACCACCAAGTTTATTGTGTGAGCAAAACAGGGAATATGATGGAATTCACCCAGAATAATGCTCTGACAATATTGGTGGCATTATACTTTCATACTTGCTTACTCTTGCAAACGATTGTTTAACAGTCAATTGTTGTAAACTACTAGTAGTCTTCTTCTTGGTCTGCTTCTGGGATGAAGATTCACCCCCAGCAGCAGCAGCAGCAGTGGCATTAACGCTCAAGAATTTTTCTGAGGAAACCAGGATAGTGGAGGAGTCATCTATCCTTAGCAACTTGGATGCAGGACAAACTCCGATCATTACTGAGGACATTGACAAGGTGGTGTTGTTGGTATAGATTGCAGACATCTGGATGTAGGTGAGAGAAGGGTCCTAGCTGATGATGGACTGCTCGTGGTTATTTTTTTAGCATAACTTTCTGATTTTCCCAACACTGTGTCATGAGCACGTGTCAAATGGCGTAACATGGATGAGGTTCCTAGATGGTTAAGGTCCCTTCCTTGACTGACTGTGGCTTTACGTACACTACAAATGGCTAGACAACTGTTGGCAGGATTTGGGTAAAAATAATTCCACACATAAGAAGTGGATTTTTGGTCTTTTGTCCAGGCATGATAATGGCCTTCTTATCACGTGTCAGAACTGCTTCCACTGGTGCAGAACTTACACAAACAACATCATCCTCATCAATATCCTCATTAGCGCCCTTGTCGGCTACACAAATATCCCCCTCATCCTGTTGCAATTCCAAAGTGGCATCCTCAATTAGTGTATCACCGGCTACACTCGGGCTGTTCAGGCACACATCTGCAGAAATGCTGAAAGTGGCTTTCTTTATGATTACACTATCAGAATGGTCACAATTACACATAGCACTTGTGGATGGACTCTCCTCAGGGATTGGTGTAATTTTTGAATCTGAACATACATTTTCCTCTAATGCCTTACTGTTTTCTTCCAGCTTGACTTTTACATGTAAAAGTATTTGGGCACCGCTTTTGGAGTCCGAATGACAAGATCTTGCTTGGTCATGACTGACCTTACAAGAAGATGCCTCAGTAACAGTTTCAGATAACGCACTCATAGAGAAGGCGAAGGCCTCATTCTTTCTTTGACACTGTGTGTGTAGAATGGTATGTTGGCAATTTTATTTTTGCTGCAGATAACTTTGCCTGGATTACAGCTCTTTTTTTCTTGACCAAGGTAAATGGTGTATTTTTACATTTTTGTTTGCTTGACTTAAATACACTATGTACTTTTACATAGGCTTTACCAGATGACATACAGGGATTACTATCATCATGATTGGTGCCAGCAGCTGGTTGGTGCTCCTGCTCTTCTGTGTACCACTGTGAATCCATTTTGATAACACCATACACTTTTTTGTGCAAATTCAGATGAAAAGCCTGCAACGTCTAGTATTTGTATTTCAGCAATGACAATTGGCATTGGAGCAATGCAGCTCTTCTCTTTGGATGTATATAACACCATACACTTTTTTGTGCAAATTCAGAAGAAAAGTCTGCAAGGCTTAGTATTTGTATTTCAGCAATGACAATTAGCAACTCAGCTCTCCTTTTTGTGTTACCTATATAACACAGTAGAATTTGTCTGCAGAATTAAACCAACTCTGACAGCACTAATATTTTTATTCTGCAATGAGAATTACCAAAGTAGCTCTCCATTTTGGTGTCTCTCTTTCAAATGGAGGTAGATCGCCATGGAGGGCGGTATTTATAGATTCCAAAACCCATGAGAGAAAAATAGAGGAGAAAAGTAGGGATAGGTATCAGGGGAGAAGAGAATATCTTGAAGTGGACCCAGAGAGATTTTGAATAAGAAGCTCTTATTCTGCTGCCTATGTCTAATGTGATTTGTTGACGTAATCCAATTCACCATACTGCTGAGATACACATTGGGTAGTATTTTCAAAGAATCTACCAGGGATAACCTGGTGTCAGTAAAAATCTCTCTAAGCCGTCTTCAGTCTCATTCCAAAAAATTATATCTTATAGTTAGCAGAAATGATTTAGTATTTGGCCTGATCACATCTCCAATGACAGAACATCTGCCACCATTGTCCAGAACTTGATCATGATGGGTCAAGACCACCAAGTGTGGAGAAGTGAACATGCCATCGGACAACCCAGGAAACGCAGTGGGGATGAAGTAGATGGAAACACCCATGCTAAACACATTGAAGTCTGATACCATCTATAGATAATTTTGTATATGTTTTCCTTAGTAGTCACACATATGGGGATCCACCCCACCATCTCTTGTATCTGTTCCTAAGTTTTATAAGTGAAGAAAAGCCCTGGCATACCTATCCATGTAACAGTACTGGATGTTAGTAGTATTTCTTGCTACCTTCAAACTATAGCTACCAAGTGAGATGAGTAATTCCAGGAAAGCATAACATTTCAAAGTATGTATACTAATTGGTGTTATAGGGAAAGTGACTGTTTAAAAGAGAGGTCATATGAGGACGGTATAGTTGTACTTCAGTGCCAAAAAGGGCCCTCAATTCAAGCATGACTGAAATTGTTAAGAGTAAAAAATGCCGGTCAAGATCACTGATTTGAATATTGAGAAATCTATTGCTGGCAACAATATAAGCATTATATGAGAATATCTGTGGTCTAGAGTTAGGGATCTAAAAGGGATTAGAGATTATGCAAATTCTGAAATGATGTAGAGAGGATTTAGAAATGGTGGTGTATGTTGAGACTAGCTTGGCTAGCAAAGTGGCTACCATAATATATGTAAAGGTCTGGAAAATTGAGTCCTCCCTGAGCTTTTTATTTGGTTATGATTTGTTGCTTTATTCTGTATCTCTTTCAAATGGTTGTAGTCAAGGGTAAACTAGATCCCAAATATGATATTGCCTTGTAGTGCTAAATTCAGTTTGAGGTTTAAAAATAGGTTGAGTGCTTTCGAGCAGGGTTCTCTTACCTCTCTGTCTGTATGTATTACCCAGTATTGTCTTATTAATGTTTGTTCCCAATTGTAAAGCGCTACGGAATTTGCTGGCGCTATGTAAATAAATGTTGATGATGATGATGCTTGGGATTTGGAACTGTCAATTTTGTAAGAACAGCTGAAATACATAACTTGCATACAGTTTGGAAGTAAAGTGAGGGGATGGTCATGAAGGGGATGGTCATGTTGTCTGCAAATAAGGCTAGATTTAGATCTGCCCAGCTCACCCAACCCTTCAGATGTCTAAACATTTTTTATTTTGGCTCTAAGGATAAAGCAAAAATAAAGCAGATAGTTGACAGGCCTGCCTAGTACCACCAAAAATTAGAAAAAGGTTCCAATATAATGCTCATGAGACAAGCTTTTGGGGGCTGTGGTAGAGAATAAATGCAGGATCATGATTGCTAAAACAGGAATAAATATGAAAAAGTATATATCATAGTATAATTAAATATCACAATATAAAAGAAAATAATTGAAGGAGATTATATATAATCTATTATGACATAATCCATTTTCCTTCCAAAACCATTGATAAAAGGAGCTTGTTTCTCTCCTCAATCACCTTAACTAGAAAAAAAGGTTTTGGCCTTTGAAGCTGCCTACATTTACATATCAAAAACTGGGCTCCAATATTCTGTTTGCCCCCCCCCCCCTTAGGTTGGTGGGTCTATTCATTCATTCTCTCTCTGGACACAGGAAAATAGTAGTTTTTCATGGGCCCTTCAGGGCTGTGGTAATGAGGGAATAGATACTGGTTAAATATATTTAATATGTACAGTGTTTATTACCATAGTGTTTAATGTGTTTAGCAATGTGAATATGTGTAAGTTTAACACTGTAAATACATAGTGTGTAAGAAAGTGTACTAGATGTGTTTGGTTTGCAGGTGGGTTGAATAGAAGATAGTTACTGCTTGTATGGTGGTGTAAAACAATGTGATGTAGTTTTGATAATGTAGATTGTATAATTAATATGTGACTGTGTGTAGGTTGTGTGGCATAGATAGGAATTGTATACGTTTGAGATAGCATTGTAATTGAACAGTATGGCTAGATATAGTGATTCATACGATGCTATACAATTGTGGGAAAGATAGTAGCCAGAGCTATGTGCCATGCTGTCTAGTCTGCATCTTGTAAGGTTGTCTTTGTCCACCATGTTGTTATGCATTATGGTCTATCCTTCATCTTGCATACACTCTCTCGCTATTTAGATGATAGTGTGCTTGTTAATTGGATATTGTTATTTAGATGGGAAAGTTTTAAGTGAAATTGTAAAGTGATTAATTGATTGGATAGTAAGATATATTGGATTGTATTATTGGAGATTTAATAAGAATATTGCTAATACTGGTTGTATGGTTTAATAAGGTAAGAACTGGGCTTGTTTCTATAGTTATAAAAGTTGCATTGTAGTATGGACTGTATTGTGTAATATGTTTGGTACATGGTTTTGTGTTGATAAATAGTATACTGTACTTGTTTTAATAGCCACATATATTGAGTGGCATAAAATAGGCAATTAGTAAAATGGCCACCATAGAGCCACTTGCTTTGTTAACATGTGCTCTCAAAATGGCTGACCTCATGCAATGCTTTATTAAGAATCGACATTGCACAGGGAAGTCTTCTTAAGCAGTGATGTTGCATTGGCAAGATATGTCTGTAAGATAAGCTCTATTACAAGAGTATATGTAACGGAATAGTGATATATATATATATATATATATATATATATGAAAGAGGTGAATGGCAATTGTATTTTAAAACACAAGGGAGATTATTTGAGTCTGAGGAGAAGCTTTTCAAAGTGTTCTCCCAGTTGTAGGAAAATATGGTAAAGGGTCTCTGGTGTTATGTATAGAGAGAGAGAGGTTTGGGCTCCATACATAATGCCCAGTCCGAGTCTTCTGTTCTGCCAGTCTCTCAGCAGACTGATCAGGATTTGCACCTGTGTGGTGCCTATAAAAGGCTGTTAAGCAGTTCACTCACTCCATCATTGTCTGGGGAGGAGGCCAGATAGCTCCTGAGAGAAACTGCAACTTTGATCTGTGAGTTCCATTGTTTGGTTTAAGTGAGGGACATTAGGCCCTTTACTCTAGAAAGGAAATACCTCTGTACTAGTTAGTAGCCAGTCGGCTAGGATTTTGTTTATATTTTGTTCTGTTTGCGAGCTGGTGAATAAAACTAGCTGAGGCTATTGAACCTGAAACACTGGCTTTGTGTGATTTATCTGGCTGAAATGCAACCGTCCACCCCAGAGGACGGCATCCCCAAAATGATCTTGTCACACTATATATATTGTGTTGTGATTATGAATTTTATACTGTCTTGATACAGGAGATATTATATATAGAACTCTGTAAGATGCGGTATATTTAATTTAAAGGACTGAAGTGTAAAAGCGTGTGGTTATGTAATGAATAGAATAGAAGATAGCATGCGCAATTAAGGTGTAACTGTATAATCTTTTACAACAATAAAATACTTATACATTAGTACTGAATTGAACAGTTGGTTAGATACAGGTATATAATGAGTATTAGATGAATAGCAAAAAATGAATGATAGTGAAATTAGTAAAAATGAAAAGCATTGGTGGAATTGGAGATGGATAGAGTGTAAAGATGATGATATATAAGAAAAACAAGAAAAAAATAAAATAAATAAATAAAAGATGATGACATATTTGTGAACTGATTGTCAGTCTGTGCTGCTGATGGATTAAGACTGGTCTGATCCAAGGCCCCTGATGGTTGTTTGCTGGACGGTTGCCTTAATATAAAAAATAGATTGCGTAAACCTTGTTGCCCTAGGATTTTATAAATGGTCTTAAGTCCCTGCATTGTCTGACCCTGGGTTAAGGACCCTAGCAAAAAGACTTTTGACTTTTATAGCTTCTTCACTCCAGAAGCTTGGGTTTCGTTTTTAAGTTTTGTGTTTCCATTTATGTATTTATATGCTTCACTTTTATTGATTTTGTACATTTTTATAAATTAATCATAAGACCATTTATGAAATCTTAGGACATTTTACAACAAGGTTTGGGCTATCTATTTTGTCTATTTAGCATATTCTTTAACTAGGAAAGAGGGATCTAATTGTTTAGAATAAGCATCGAAATTGTTGTATTTGTTTGGAGGTAGTTAGGAGTAAGTGGTGCTAAACACACACTGTCTTCTGGAGGGTTACCTGCCAACCTGTTCCAGGGCCCCTGTTGGTGCTTGGGTGGTGGGATCTGCCTGGTACAAGACCCCTAGTGGAACTCAGTTCCTGCCATGTCTTGTAATTATGGAAACTGAGAAAGCAGAGAAGAGAGACAGAAAAGCCAGCAGAGAGATAGAGGGTACTAAGAGAGAGATGAGCAGGCATTAATGTAAGTTCACTTACACTGTTCTGTGTTAAAGATATGTAGGACAGGGCTTGACATATCCCTGGCACCAGGTCACCATGGCATCTAAAAGTTGGGCCATGACACCTAACTCCTGTACAGCCATACCCTGTGTTGATCGGGACATTTATCCTTCTCCTCTAAGCGCTGCTGTTGTACGCTGTGCTCAGAGCATAAGGATTGGGGTAATGAGCTCTCTGCTCTGACAGCTAGCACCAGCATCTAACTCACGTCCCAGAATGCCATGCACTCTTTTTTGAGGTTGGCTACTATATTTATAATTCAGTTTTTATGGTAAGTTTTAACATGTTAGCACAGTCACTTTTCTGTCTCATCAACATCTCACTAACTATATTGGTCTCATTATTATTAAAATGTAAAAAATGGTGGTGCCACCTTAACTGCAAATTTGGACAGACTTCAGACAATAGCAAGATTGATTATTTCCTGCAATTATACAAAGTGGATCATTGGTAGGGGGATGCTAAAAATAGCTATGATACAATTCAACCACAATGTAATTTGTAGTCATATTACCACTCTTCCATTTGTTCTTAAGAAACATTGCGCAGAGTTGCACTGAACAGCGAATCCACAATGTAGCCCTTAACAGTGGTGTTCTCATTAGATTATGCTAGTATCTTTTACTTCAGAGCTTTTCAATGAGAACCAGTAACATGGACTTTAGCTAATTATGTAGTCAACATGCTTTTAGATTTTTGTGCCTCAGCCAGTAATTGTGAGATAAAAGTGGAAATATGGCTTAATGTTGTTGAAAATACTTTATTGCATGATTTAAATATCTATGATAGATCTCAGTGTAAACATGACTATGTTAAGATGTTCAGCCTGTGACTTAATCATTATTTGAGTCATTTCTGTAGTGAGTGTTAATTAAGACATTTGCAATACTGTGTTTAGAACTTTATTTTGAGTTAATTAGTTAATACATTTGAACTTCTACTGGGTATGAATCATAACATTGCAAGTTACATTTTATGATGACTAATAATATATTGTGATTCAATGATAATCATTGTTTAAAGAATTAGACTTTTCTGTTACAGTAATTAGGGTAATTAATCAATATAGTAAAACTTACAATATTCTGTGTTAATTAACACAACTTAATTAGCAACTTAGTAACTCTTTAAAAACAATTTGAATTTGGTGTGTGATAATAGTAGATATGAACTGCAGCAAACTAAGCATTATTACTTTCAACTGAGAGATAACAGAACAGAACATTAGGGGTCATTTATCAAGTAAATAAATTAGTGGCTGAACTAATCACAATATATCTCCTATTGGAATATGCATGTTTTACTCCTGCCAGAATGTCTAGGTGGGAGATGTGTATTCTATGATTTTCTGCAGAAAAGCTGAAATGAACAAATGATACCTGTACTATATGTGGACAATAGTGTATGTGGCCGGCGAAGGACTGGAAAATTTTAGCCGGGGGGGCAAGAGTCAACTCAGCAGCCTTTTAGGAACATTTTATAGGGAAAAAAATGCAAGTGGCCCAGTGATTCAGTCCAAGGTAGCCAACTATGGGACCGATTGTAGATGCCACCCTGCCCCCCCCCAGCCCCTGGTATGTGGTTGGATTGCATACGTTAAATCTGGGTTTGGAATGATAATTTCAGAGACAAAGTAAAAACTGCCTCCTGTTTCAGAGAAGCAGCAGTAACAGATAAACTGTGTTAGTTACGCTTCCCAGTAATTTGAACCTGCAAAACATCCATAAAGATGCACATTCATTATCTGCAACAGATATTGGAAGTATCTTCACTACTCCTCTGGCTAATGCTGGGTACACACTACAGGTTTTTCAGCCAATTATCATGCCAATCACACGATAAATGACCGTTCAGCCCGATATCGCATTTGTGTGTGCGCTCCAACGTTTATCATTCCAAAGCACATCGTAATCGTATTGTTTCATTTATATTATAAAGGGACTAAAAATCTTGGTTAACAATGTCGTTCCAATTCTGCAGTGTATAGGCACTCACAACCAGCAGTGTAGGCAGATCTCCATAGAGTTTACAGAGTCAATCTTGTCAGCCGATGGTTATGACAGATGAAGGGCACAGATCTGAAGGTAATTCTTGTAAAACGTGTATAGTGTATACACATGAATCGGCATACTGACCAGGACTTTTAGTCGTTGGTAAAATCATTAGCAATATTGCATTGGGAGAAATTTCTGTAGTGTGTTTCCAGCCTAAGAAGGTTCTTGATCGTGGAACATACTCAGGAAATTACTGCCGCACAGGTGAGAAAATCAAATGGATAAATAAGGGGATGAATAAAGGGGGAAACACTCACACCTTTACTTATCAAATGTATTTTAAAAGGAATGATTTTAATACAAGCCACACATTTTACTCATAAAAGAGTGAAACATTGACACCAAAATACTACAATGGAGACTACTCCCAACCAAAGGACAAATTGCATTTGGCCACTTGGAAACATTGTATTATCTAAGTTACGCTATTCAAGGGTTATCCAGGGCCATCTTTTCCATTGGGCACGATGGGCAGCTGCCCGGCCAGGGGGCCCCACGGGCAAAGGGGCCCCATAGGCACGGCTCTTAATGAGAATAAATAATCCTGCCAAAGAAAAAACCTGCAAAAAAAACCTACAAGGGTCACTGAGCAAGTCTATCTATCTATCTCTATTTCTATATCTATATCTGTATCTCTATACATCTATATATCTATATCTAGGGGCCCCAGTGCACTGCTTTGCCCGGGGGCCCATAATGTTGTTAAGATGGCCCTGGGATTATCCCTTCAACAGGCATCAGGAAACACAAGAATAGTGGAGGGTCTCCTTATATAACACACATAATTTATATAAAAATAGTTACAAGAACAAATATATAAAAAGATGTATTCTAAGAATACCATGAAATTCTAACTCTTATTAAAACCTAGATGACCACAGTATTTAAATTATAAATAAAAAATAGTTTGCAGTAAATTTAATCTTTCCAACCTGTGTAACCCAGATTAAAGAGTAAATGCCAAAATACTGCGAAAATAAAGGATTACTTTTATGCATTTACCTAATATGTCTATAGATCTCATGGCATGTGGCTACAAACTAGTTGAGCTTTGTGCCATATCTTCTACATAATCATCTACTTACAAATAGAAACCATTAAAAGTTTTTGAAGGCAATGGAAAATTACAAAGGAGTACTAAGAAGTGTTATCCACCAAGGATAGGACTGTTTAAAGATCTACATGGAAACCATCTCAGTTCAGCTGCTGAACTCAGATAATTCAACTGTCATTGCTTTTGCCATCTCTGTTCCTCATATAACTATCCCTGCGGCTGTATTGGTGGCAGCAGCTGCCCAACGATGTCTGTGAATAAAGGCTCTGTGTTCAGCAGGGCACATGATGCCAAAGAAAAGTATTGGGAACACAGCTACTCTGAGATAACGGATAACAACAAGAGTACCAATGCACCACAAAAGTGGAATCCTATTCCAGAAATAAAGAGGAAGGTTATTCATTTAAGATAAAGTATGAAGGATAGTCATGGTTGCCAGAAGAGGACTGTCTTTTAATTTCTACAGTCACAAGTTCATTTTTCCTATCTCCACTGTCCACTGTCTTTCCTTATTCCAACAGTACCACACCAGTCACCAAAGGCGGCTTTAAATTTGGTGACTCAAACAAATTCTTCTTCTGTACAGTAGCAATACATACACTCCCCATCAAAAACTCTAATTGCTGTTCCACTAACTTATATATCAATTGTTCCCCACAACTCTTAGGTTGCGAATTCATTTGGACAGGGTCATCTTTACCTTCCATTTCATGTTATTATATAATATTTATTATGACCCCTTTAGTGTATATTGCTGCATAAAATGCTTTATAAGTAAATGATCATAATGATCAGTATCAGTACTCTGTCCCTATATCTATTTTTGGAGTATTATATTTGTGCATCCAACATATTGGATCCCACAGGTATAAATTAACAGGTAAACTACATTGAGAATGGAGCAGGGAGTATTCCCTTATATATTATTTTTGTATGCTATTTGAAATCTAAAGGTGTAACCAGACACAATCTGTACATATTGCATGTGCTACATTTATGCAATTTATTTATTAATTTTGCTGCTTAATTTTTAATTGAAGGTGCCAATCAATGTATTAGATTGTTAGCCCTGCAATATCTAAAATTGGTTGTTATTTTAGTAACACTGTAATTTAGGATCTATAGTTTTTTATTATGTCTACCGCCTATAAATTTGATACATTTTAATCGAGATGATATTTGTACATATTTCAGAAATCCTATTTAGAAAATAATCAACGATTACTATATAGCTATAGGTGACAGTCAATGTCAACCGTGACATTGACTGTTGCCTGTAGCTATATATGAAGACTGTACATCACAACGAACTAGTAAAAAGGTAGATTTCTATTGTATTTTCTCACAAATATTAATAACCTCTGAATCTTGAAGAAAAGATTGTAAATTTGCTACTATGGAATTGAAAAAAAAATCAAGATATTTGGATAAATAGTTAATAATTTAAATTCTTGGTCTACCTAGTGGATTAATCAATGTCATTTGAATTTTCAGTAACTGATTGATTTACATACAAAAAATCAAATAATTTTTGGCTAATTAATAAATCCATCACAGATTGTTCCAGAAAACATTTTTATATCGTATTTTATTGTCTAGTAGAGTTTAAGGCACATTGTTTTATACATATCCCAACCTAACACAACACCTATCTCCACTAACTTCTTCTCTTTCTTAATTTAGAATGAATGATATTAATATGATCACAAAGTTATTTAAAAGTTATTTTCTCTGCCCTTATTAAATTGTATATTTTAGTAAAAGGAAGCTGATAAGGAATAGTTATTTGTTACATTAGGTTGGAATATATATAATCCAGAGTGCCTTTATTAATTGCTAAGAATTAATTTAATCTTTTGTATATAGAGCTAGGACAATTATCCGTTTTTATCAATTACTGAAATTCACAAAACTTTGATTAATCCCAGTGGTATACTGATAATTTCAAGATTTAATTAGATAGCTAGTCATTTATTCAAATATCTTGATTTTTTTTCATCAATCCAATAGTAGCAGATATACTATTGTTTAATGAATTAACAGAATATTATTTGTGAGACATGGTAATATACATTTTTATCAATTAGTTTTATATATAAACATAGATCACACTCAATTGAAATAATGGCTGAATACTTTTTAACTGTGATTTAATTTGATACCAATATAATATTTAATAAAAAGTATTAAATCTATTCTTGATGACAACTATTTCCAATAAAATGGTGTTTTTACCTGCAAGGGGTCAGTGATGCCATGGGGACCAGAGTATGATTGAGTCTAACTAAATTATTTTTAGGTTTTTATGAATTTCATTACATTTGGAACAATAATATTTTTTACACTCCTGGAAAAGGTGTATTAATGTTATATTTATTTGGGAAGGCACTGATATAGAATAATAAGATTATTGTCATTTATGTAAACAGGAACACATAACTTTAAATGTATGTTTACTGTAACATCAGATTATAATTTCTATTCTGGACTAATTTCTAGTGTTGATAATATCACTAATAGAATATTGGTTAATATACGCCTCAAAAAAGGTATACCAGAACACATATTTGCATGCTACTAGGGCCAAAAAAATATATATAGATTATCAGTATCCACAAACACTTTTTTAAAAATCTTATATTTCATAGAGAAAATATACACATTACAGAAATTAGCAGCAGTTAAATATAAGTTGATCATTTAGATTGTATATTGGTTCTAAATACTAATAGGTAGAACAATTCTTTCTAGAGATAATAAAGATTATGATTATAGAGAATATATAAAAAATATTGTAAAATGCTAAATATGAAACCTAAATTACAATTTATTATTAACATCAATATCCTATAGTATTGCAGGGCTAACAATAAAAATAAAATTTGACACCTTCAATGAAATATTAACCAGAAGAGTTAACAAATAAATGTCACAGTTGTATAGCAATGTTACTGTAATGTAATGTATTACTTCACTCTTTTGGCATTGACCAAGATCAATTCTATTGCAGAGGTGGGGATAGATTAATTTTAAGCTGCAAATGTGAAACTCTTAATTTTTAATTGAAATACCATGGCCCCTGGGTTTTAATGATGGTTATGATTTCACTGTATTCTTAAAAAATGTTTCATGCACTTTCTTACTTTCTAACACAGTTAAGTTTATCATTCCTTTTCTTGCTGATTCTCTGAAACATGTTCTGCTTTTATTGAAAATAGTATTTTTTAATAAAAATACTATATTTTATCTATGGAAAGTGGTTCTCTTTTTTTTTCTTTTTGTCGTTCACTGAAACTTAACAAGCAAATAAAATAAATTGTTTCTCCTACCAATCCTTACTGTCATCACCTTCCTCACTGTTCCCTGCATCATACTATCACATTAGGTTATAGTAATTGAGTTCCATTCATTATAACAATGTACTAGTAGCAGATTGTATCATTTCTGCTGATCTGTCAATAGTATCATAACAGAGAGCATAGATTCATACATAAAATTTTGTTCTAACATTTTAGTAATTTCAGAGAACGCGGATTTGCACATTCACAAATTATATCAAAGTTCTGCTAATAGTGTTATGAAACAGAGGTACTATTCATTTGAACATTTATAAGTGCTTTCTGTAGATTCAGAACATAAAAACAAATCACTATATTATGTGTTCCATTTATACAGTGGCAGTTGTAGTAAAGTTGTATCAATTTCAGCTTAATTTGTAGATAACAAAAGGTGACAGGACTAAAGTACAATGTATTTAATTTGTACCCTAACAGTCACGTATCAGATTTGAGCAGTATTGAAATGGTACCAGAGTGTTTGCACAATGATTGCTGATAATAGAGTCTCCAAGGGTTTAAATTAGACACTCTTACCAGGACCTATTGGGTTTATCGGATGTGTTGAAGGACTCATAAGAGGCTAATTGGGAACCATCAACCCACTGGATTCTTTGGAAAAATAACATTGCTCCTTGCCTGGATGTGTTCAATAAATGAGATTATATTGAAAAAGTTAATTCTCATATCGCTAACTATATATACATGGGTAATAACAGGTTCCTCTCACAAATATACTACCAACTAAAATATTTCATCATGGCATGTGGTTTTCTCCGACTGGCCACTTTTAAAAGCATTTGGAAAATTTTGTGTGCAGACCCCAAACATGTTTTTGATTTATTTGAAATCTATTATTGCCTTCTTTTTGTCCCAGCACCTACCCAGATAAATGTTTTGAATTAGAGCATCGCAGTCTGGTTTCTACCAGTCTTAGCTTTAGATCTGAGGCAATAAGAGTGGGAAGTCCCATGGTATAGAAAATTATTTAAACTGCTAGAATAAGTTCCCTTCTGAGTGTCATAGTAGATGGGCATCTACAGTTTGATCAAGTTTATTCTAGAAGTTATATTACAGATCTTTTATTATTGCAGAGTTTACCAATAATGTTTTTCATCATTTATAATATGGTTAATTGCATAAAGTGAATTTGATTAAGTGCACCTGGTCTGCATTTTAGCTTGCGTATTGTACCGTCAGTCACATAATCAAGTAAGTGGCAATAATTTAATTTCATATATTAAAATTAATATATACTTTCCCCAGTTCTAGAAATTCTCTTTTGTTTATTGTTCACTCACTGCCTTGAAATTTCTCAGAGAGAGTGATAGTTTGTTGTAAATACCCAGGAAATGAAATGAACATTATGGTAACGTTGTAGCATATATTTCTGCTAAATTAGCAATTTGTTATTTTTTTCACAAAATATATATTCTGATTTTGAGGAAAGGCTATTAACTTTATCAAGCACCTATTTTGCATGAATAGCTTGTTTACAAAAACACATGTAAGTCATACTTCAAATAAATTAATTTAGGAGAGCATATTGACATATAACAGACCTGACAATGAAGAAATGCTCTTAGCCCAGTCATCAAAAGCTATTCTTTTTCCGATAGAGACAGAGATACAAAATACAAGAATTCCATATATTGTAGTACCTATGTGTCAGAAAATTGTTCTAAATTACTAACTTCAGCAATATTTCAAAACGAGTACAATTAGTAACACAATGTTCAATTATTCTGTTCTTCTTCTGATAAACTCCCAGCTCTGTATGTTCTTGTGGGGCAACATGCATCTGTGCTACACATCTATTTTCTCCATGTACATCAGCCACCTGTAATAAGTTACACGTTTTAGTAATACAGAATTTAATAAACTTAACAAGGAAGTGAGTACAAGCAATACAAATAAAAATTAAGATCCATGGTGCAAATTTTGCTCCCATGACTCAAAGGAAGGAAAATAAACCCTTATTGTCAGAACTAGTAAACCGCAATTTCTTGACTTCCTTTTTGTTGTTAACATTTTGTTAAATTTCTACGGAATTACTAGATATAGAAGTACAATATCCTTGATACATTACGGCACACACACTATTTTGCTGGCTAAAAAGAAATCTGAGGCTATCCTATTCTGAAGAACATCTGTTCTAGTTGGCTTAAAGTATTAAGTTATTTTATCTAGGGCTAAGGTGGTTTCATTAATTATTTTATCTAAAATCCTTGGCAATTTCTGATATACTGTAAGCCTAGAGCCTTGCATACTTCCATAATTACCTGTCCTGTGAAATTTGTGTCCTGAACAGAGTTGTTAAATATTTAAATAAATGAAATATTAAATTAGGTAAAAATAAACCTGAACTCAATAACTTCTGTGTTCTGTGGAGTGACAAATCACGATTCTCTGTTTGATGAGTCAGATGGTTTGATGAGTTCGGTGTGGAAGAACTTTACTGGCCCGCACTGAGCCCTGACCTTAACCCCATCGAACACCTTTGGGATTTACTGGAATGGAGATTGCGAGTCAGGCCTTCTCGTCCAACATCAGTGTCTGACCTCATAAATGCTCTACAGAATGAAGGGGCACAAATTCCCACAGAAACACTCCAACATCTTATGGAAAGCCTTCCAAGAAGAGTGGAAGCTGCTATCACTGCAAAAGGGGGACCAACTCCATATTAAAGTATATGTATTTGAATACAATGTCATTACAGTACCTGTTGGTTTAATGGTCAAACGTCCGAATTCTTTTGTCCATATAGTATAAATCATCATGAAAGATCTCATAGACAGCTGCTGCCTTAGCAGAATTTTTAGCTAAATTATTTCCTTTTGTGATTTCATTGTCAGAATTCCCAAGATGAAGACAATGGACAGAGCGTCAATGAAACAAAGTGGTTTATTTTAAACACGGGTCACACAGAAAAAAATGAGATGCAGTAAAAAATAAGGCAACTAACACAAGTCCACAGAAACAGTTGAAACAGTTTCCCAGGATGCCCAGGTAATCTGAGGAACAAAAGTACTGGATACCTGGCACAACAGGTTATCTGCAGGTACAAATAAAACACAATTATAGTGCAGCTCTGCGCTGGTGATATACCATTAAACACACATCAATATATGTGATAAATAAATTATGATAGTCTCTCTAAGATGATTTGAAAATATTCTTTTGTTACAAATGTGATGATTATCTTCTTTCTTTCTCCGGATTTTACATGTGAACAAACACAAAAATAGAAAACATAGTGTAACCTGAACCAGAAATACTAATTGAATAAAACTAATGACACACCAAAATCGATAAATAAGTGTTCTAAACCCTACTTTCAAACAAACTATATTGGGTCTAGTATATTTCTAGAAAAATGACAATAGTGTAATTTCTCCTATAATGCAATAAATATCATTGTTTCACTTGTATGTATAATATCTGCTCTTACACATGTTATAATGAACATCCTAGATGATACAACATTGATACATTATGTTTACTCATATATAATTCCATAGATAGAACCGTTTCACTTATATTTATTCAACCTTAATAATTCATTAGACATTATAAAGGTACAATCCAGTTTGTATAAAAATTGTTTTTTATTACCAGACATCAGCTGGGTTTAAGCATCTCAAAGATAAAAACACAGCATTCAGTCCCTCTGTGTGATATCAGGTCCTTTCAGCAATATGCGCTTACCCCATACAGGTGGAAATAGAGGCATATAGGAACTGCACGTCTCTGCAGATGTAAAAGGATTTTCTAGGGTGATTATGAGGTTTTAATCTCCTTAATAATCTGGCAAATGTATGGATGACTATTTAATACCGTAATATATGACTATTACCATCAACCAACTTCTCGCAAAGGTAGTTTTGATTTAACCTAAGAAATATAATTCTTATTTTCCCTTAAATCCACAGGACAAATATTCATATAATAGCTTATGCTTATATCTTCAAGAAAAACTACCCACAAAATATAGTTCCATTTAAAATGTTAACATTCTAATTGTAAAACGTATGTATATATTATAAAACAGTAAACAACGTAACAATATTTTACACAAAGTATAGATTTTGGTGCCATACATTACATGTATTGCCTGTTATATAAATATACAAGTCATTGTGTGTGTGTTTTGACTAACTATTGTCTAAAGGTGTGTGAATGTGTGTGTGTGTGAAGCTTTACCTATTGTTCTAGGTTTGTGAATACATTGTGTGTGTGTAGGGGGAGGAGGGGGAAGAGACTTGTGGGGGAGGGAGACCACACAGACAATCATGCACACATCTTAACCTTCCAAATATTTCCACAAAGTCCAACAGCCATTATTCACTATCCACATTCCCTTCACATGAGAGTTTCTAGATGGCAGCCATTTTATAAGCATGCCAGATACTAGATCCATGTTCTCTATTGTCTGAAACTCGGCCTGCTCTAAACACATGGTATTTCACTTTGCTGCCATATTAACTACACCAACATTTCCAGCAATAAGCCACATTATTTCAGAGATTCAGAGTTACAAACTACCCTTTAAACCAACAGTCTAACAAAACGTTATATTAAACAATCTGACCCTGAACAATCCAATCACTTACTATGCATCTTTTTAACAGCAGCATAACAGACTTTCCAATACCATCTACACTGTTTCTTCACTTTCCCATGAAATACTTTTCAAACACCACCAGTCTATCTAACAAACTATGCACAACCATTTCCATACACTTACTATTACACAACATTTGCACTTTCCATTAGTCTTCCAGGAATAACCTTTGCCAAAACCACAAATGCTTCCATGACCAAAACTTCACTAACTCCAGTTTATCTGAACTTAACCAATTCCACTCAAATAACCTAACAAAACTCCATTACAACATTAAACCAACACATAACTACATAGAACTATGTATAACACAAATGCTTGCATTTAAACCAACAATTTATCCCAAACACAACAGGAACTCCAAGAATTATACAGCACTACAGGAGTCAACACATTGTCAGCCATCCCAACAATATGTGCCTGTAATGGCCCAATTCACTGCCAATGCAGCTTTAATAGCAACAGGGCCCAGCTCTTATTAGACTACATAACCACATACAAATCAGACTAACACCATACCATTACCTATGCATAAACCAACACAAGCTCACCACATATGCGTCCAGATTCAACCACCTTCCATTCAGAAACACATTACATACTATATATTTCTAGATTCACTCACCTTTCATTCATTCCATTCAAAAACTCCATCATTCCTACTAGCCAGGGCCTGTGGAGGCCATCAGGCAACTTACTTGCCTGCATGTCCAGCTAGAAGCTCTGTCTGCATGACTCTCTACAGGCTGAGAGCAGAGCACAAAGAGAAAGCTTCTTCTTTTTATTATGTGTAAACCCTTTCTTGTGGGCGGAGACTACTTCCACAGGAACCACTCACCGCATTCAAATGCTAATTTGACTAACTGCTCAAAACTTATTTCACTGGTATTCAAGTTCCACAGTAACAGGTGGGGGGAGGACAGCTTTGTGCCTAGCCAGTGTGCTCATTCTATTATGGCTGAACCTGCTATACGTCATGTTATAAAATAATATATTATTTATATACTCTTCATCAGCAGAGAAGATGTTAAATGGCCGGCAAAGCAGTCTCCGCAGCCCTCAGATTGAGCAGCGCAGCTATCCTCGGGTCCCCATTAACACCAACTCGTTTCAAATTAACTCTTTATCAAAGTGTCCTAAAACCATGTCTGATAAGTAGAGATGAGTGGTACGGATTCAAGGAAATCTCACGCCAAAATCAGATCTGAAACTAGGAAAAACAGGATTCCTGGAAAAACTATTTATCTTGTGAGTTTTGGATCATTATCATTGATTTATATCCCTCCCTTGTTTTCTCATATGCCATTTTAGAGCAGACAGAGAGTGTGGGGAGGAAGGTAGCTAGCTCTGAAACTTGCAGAGAGTGACTAGAACAGGGGGAAAGAGAGAATTTACAAAGAAAAATACAATAGCTGTTATTATTTTAATGCAGTTTATTTCTGTTTAGATCAGTCTGCTAGAATAGTTTGCTGATCAATTGGGTAGTACTCTGTCAAAGAGTTTAGAGTAGTGGCTACTGGATGTTATTATTATAACATATAATATATAATATATATATATATATATATATATATATATATATATATATATATATAGTACTACAGACATCATTCTGAACTAGTATCTAGTTGAGACAAACATGGTTCTGTTGCTGAATGACTCTGAGCAGCAAACACAAAATAACACATATATTTCTTAATTTCTTTCCTTAAGTTTCAAAGTGTTTTTCTAGTAGGTTAAGCAAATTTGGTGAGGGGCAGTCAGTGACATCTTCTTTACTAAGTGGGGTAAAACTAGAGATGCTTGGGCTCGGTTTTCTGAAAACAGAACCCACCCGAACTTAGGGGATCCGAGTAGGCTCGTGAGCCGTCTCGGTACTTTCGGATCTGAAACGAGGCAAAACATCATCATTGCGTTGTCGGATCTCGTGGGTTTTGGATTCCATAAGTACCTCCCTCCCCAGGAGATCCAGCGCCATTGCTCATACAGACATAGGGGTAGCAGTGTTCTTGCCACTCTCCAGTGCCGTTGCTCAGTGCCATTGCTCATACAGAAACAGGAGGGGTAGCAGTGTTCTTGTCACTTGACAAAAATTGACTGGAAATGACTGGAAATTAATTTTATTGAGGTTAATAATAATGTAGGAACAAAAAAAGAGCCAAATTATGTGATTTTAGCAAAAAAAAAATAGGGATCCTAAACCAAAACACGTGAGGGCGGTTTTGCCAAAACCAAAACACAAAGTTAATCCAGATCCAAATCCAAAACACGGTTGTCAGTGAACATCTCTGATTAAAACCAGGGTGTTGGTGAAGTGTGAGCAGCAGCACTCCCCAAAAAAGCACATCATTTCCATAATTTTTTTTAGTGAAAATTTCAACTGTATTTCTACTAGTCAAAGGCATTTTGGTGAGGGACAGTCAGTGACATCTTTATTTAGCAGTTAAAAACCAGGGTGTCAGTGGAGTGTGAGCACCATCACCTCCCAAAAAAAAAATAAAGAATTATAAGGTAATTCCCTCCTTTCCCTCCAATTAAGCATATGTGGGGAGGGAGTCTGATAGCAGGAAATGCTAATTACATTTTTTGATGAAGTGTCAAATGCATACTTGCCAACTCTCCCGGAATGTCCGGGAGACTCCCGCATTTTGTGAGAGTCTCCCGGACTCCCGGGCGAGTGTGGCAATCTCCCGAATTCTGCCCACTTCACTAGGAAGTGCCCCACTTCCTAGTGAAGTGGGCAGAATTAGATCCCAAACGCCGCGATTCCCGGTGAATCGCGGCGTTTGGCCCCGCCCCCGCTGTCAAATGACGCAATTTGCGTCATGACGTCACAGGGGGCGGGGCCGAAATGACGCGATTTCGGCCACCCCGCCCCTTCACGCCCCCCTCCACTGGCTGGCTCCCGGAAGGGAGCTGAAGAAAGTAGGTAAGTATGGTCAAATGCCTGCGCTGGCCAAAGGCCCAGCAGGGGGGTGTTACTGTGGGGCCTTCTGTCCAGAGTATTCAAACCTTTCTGAACATTGTAAACAGCATGTGATGCAGGAAATCACAGCAAGTTATAGGATATCACAGATAAGTGTAAATATTGTTATCTTTGAATTGCATGTAAATCCATGTTTGGATAAACAAATTGCATCCTGATTCTAAAAATAACTCAGACCTCAAGGGTGCTGGCTTATCCAGTGAGGCTGCGCTCAATGTGTATAAAAACAGCACTGTTTTGTATTAAAATTTGTTCTGATTTCATCTAACCTTAGCACTAGTACCTCCAATCAGTGTGACTGCAAACAAACATCACTTGCTTCAAATAACCTACTTGAAAATATCTTCCATGCTGAAAATCCTGTGACCTACAGATTAGACCCAAAATCTAATCTGTTCCCGGCTGTTTCTGATGTTTGGACGCAGCTTTTCCGGTACTACTGCTCTGCCTGCTACCCTGCAGCTCTGGTCAATGTGATAGGCCAGGGAGAATCCATCCACAGCAACCCTGATCCACAGTAAGAGGTCAGGAGTACCAGCCCAGGTATACCAGTAACGGGATACACTCGCAGTGTCAGTTACCCAGAAGAAACCCAGTGCTGGATGCCGATAAGGAGTCCAGTTGTGGCAGCATTTGTAAGCCCCTCCTACTGCGGCAAGAGGGCGCATTTGGGATAATGAACGGGAACTGTGGCAAAGTAAGCCCAGCCGGTTCCCAGCAGCAGCAGACAGGGTGGCATAGGTGGTTTATCCTGTCACAGCATCCTCAAAATCCAAATATGGTTTGTTCATCTCAAAGACAGCATTAGCTTGATGTAAGGATGAGGATTAAGAGAGCATTGTCTGATGAATGTAGGGACTTGTTCAAAAAAGGGAAAATAGCTAACATTCCATACACTATCTACAGTGGCAATACAAGGCTCAAACCATGCCCACTTTTTTTGCTAGTAGTGGTCCTGCTAGTACTGGTACATGTGCTAAAAATTCCATTGCAAAACATAGTGACCAACATGATCATGCATCTTCCTTAACTTCCCATGCACCGACTTCTCGCTCAGACTTCCAAATCAGTGGTTGAAAATAACACTGAGGCTGAAGAACAACTTGGGCACTCACATTATCCTGCGGAGAGTCTAAGGAGGGTATCCTTGAGAGCTTTATGTGAGTCTGATGTTTCAGATTCTGACACTGTCATTTTAGGGCAGCATCCTTCCAAAAATTGTTAACCATTTGAAAATGCGAGGAGTAGTAATGCTAATGATGCTGATTTGCACATATAAATTAAGGATGCTACTTTGGAACTTGCAAATGTGCAAGAGGATGAATGGGATAATTGTGGATCTGAAAATGAATGTGTTGTACTTGAACGAGATAATGAGGAGGGTGATGATTTTTGTGTTGAACTAAGTCAGCCACCAGTGGTACCACCTCATGCCCATGATAATCACATTATCATGCCAGGGCATAAGATAAAAAAAGAGCACCTCTTCTGTTTGAAAATATTTTTATCCCAACCCAGACAACATTTGTCAGGGCATCTGTAACCTTTGTCAGTCTAAAATAAATAGAGGTAGGTTGATCATCTAGGCACTTCTTCCCTGTTACGTTATTTGCAGCGAGTTCATTCAAGTTGTTTGTCAAAATGTGGCAAATTGTGTATAGTAGCAAGAATTAAAGCATCTGGTAGCAGAATGGGTAGACATCTCATGCAATCCTCACCGCCGTCAACACCTTCCTCATCACCCTCCTCATTATTAGTACATTGTCCAGCATCCAAATTTCCAATTTCATCTGACTCCCCTAATGCATTTCATGATTCCCAAGACACATCCTTGCATGCTACAGCTGCTGCTGCTGGGGATGATGCATCTATACAGAAGAAGGGGACCAAGAAAAGTAAGCAGATTGCTAAAGCCATGACAGCTATGTTAGCATTGGATGTGTATTCAACTTCCACTGTCAATGCATCAGGTTTTAGTCAGTTAGTTGAGGTCATGTGTTCACGCTACCAAATTCCATCTCAGTTCCATTTCTCACGAAGAGCAATTTCTCAGCTGTAACGGGATGTTAAACAAAAAGTAATTCAGTCCCTAGAAAATGCCATTGTACCGACTGTCCACTTAACTACAGATATGTGCACCGATGGTAATCGTATTAAAAGGACAAGTGGGTTTCGGGTTTTCAATACCGAAAAACCGTACCCCACCCATGTGTACAAGCGGTAATGGTCAAACAAATGACTACATGACTGTACCAGCCCACTGTGTAGTTAAGTTGTCATCATCATCAGCAGCGCTGGTAGCTGCACCATCCTCCTCCTCATCCTTTCAGCATAATAGTGCTAGTACTCAATGGCAGGTCTTTCACAGGCAAGTTACTCTTTGTATTGCTGGTTTCACAAAGAAACATAACAGTGTCAAACTTTTGGAAAAACTCAGGAATGTCATAGCAAAATGGCTCACCACACTAAGACTCTCCTCAGGATTCCTCATTGCCGACAATGGAGTGAACATTGTGTGTGCATTACTTATTTCAACAAGTACCATGCTTCGTACACACAATAAATTTGGTGGTGCAGAACTTCTTAAAAAAATGATAGGTTGGTGTTTGTAGCATCTTTAAGTTGGATCACTACATTTTGCCAACCATGCTCAATTCTAGGTTTAAGTCATATGTAATGCCATATGGAATGTCTTTATTTCCAACTGAAACAAAGCTTCACACATGCAAATAGCTCCTTTTAAGCAAGCTGTCGGCACAAGTCGCACACGACAAGTTCACTGCTTCAGCTTCTCCTAAACATGGTAGTGCTTCCCTTTTCTAAGAGTCACATTGATGATGAGTCACCACAGCACAATGTGAAAGGTTATGACATCTGATCAGGCTTAAAAGAAATGCCCAAATATATTGACACCTCTACCATATCTCAATCTAAAACACCTTGTATTAATAGAATGGTGGAGGATTACTTTAATGAAGAAAAAAAGACAATTTGGAGACCCTTGTACAAACTTGCTGTGGTGTACTCAATCTGCCCATCCTCCAGTGTAAACAGAAAGAGTGTTTAGCACAGTCAGGAACATTGTGAGTGATTGTCGGAGGAGACTACTCCACCAAAAATGTAGAAATAGTGGTGTTCATCAAAATGAACTACAACTTGTATAAGGAATACTTTCTTGATGGAAATTACATAGATAACCTGTAAGGCTAGATAGCAATGGAGATGAACCAATATTGTGTGACTGTAAAAGGATATATTCTCTGGGTAGGGGGTTTTAATCTTGCCAATAGTCTGTCAAATGTATGGATGACCATTTAACCATGTTGATTATGACTATTACTGTCAATCAACTCCGCGCAAAGGTAATTCTGATTCAACCTAAGAAATAAAATTCTTATTTTCCCTTAAATCCACAGGACCAATATTCATATAACAACTTATGCTTATCTCTTCAAGAATAACTGCACAGAAGATATAGTTTCATTTGAAATGTGTTGTATTATTCATTTATATCCTAATTGTAAAACTTATGTATATATTATAAAGCAGTAGACAAGAGTAACAGTATTTTACACAAACTCAACAGATTTCATTTACTATTCTAACATAGGTGGTGTAGTATAGATTTCCATACAATGCATTACGTTTATTGCCTGTTTTATAAATATGGTCATTGTGTTTTGACCAACTATTGTGTAGTGCTTGTGTGTTACCTATTGTCTAAATGTGTGTGAATGTAAGAGAGACACAGCCAAGCACACATTTTAAACTTCCAAATATTTTCACATTTATCTCACATATAAACTTCTACCATTTATCCATATATAAACCTCTACTATTTATTCTCCTTTTATTTCATTTCACTTCTCTCAGTCAAAGTCCAAAATGTGTAGTATAACTTCCTCATGCTTTGCAACAGTCATTATTCACTATCCACATTCCATTCACATGGAAGCTACTAGATGGCAGCCATTTTACATGGTGGCTTTTAGATCACCTTGCTGTAATATTAACTATTTCGATTTCACCAGCAATTAACCACATTATTTCAATGTTTTCTATTACAAACAGCCTTTTAACAATCTGACCACTTCCTTAAAAATCCTATCATTTGCTATGCATCTAAGTGCTGATCTCAGTCACACTTTTCAACAAACAGATAGCAGGCTTTCCAATTCCATCTAAATCAAAATCTCAGTAATATAACACACAGTATACCATCTACACGTTTTCTTCACTTTCCCATGAAATACTTTTCCAAAACAGCCATTTTATATAGCAAACAAACTATGCACTACCATGTATATGCTTACTATACATTTACACTAAACTGCATTAAACAAACTACAACCATACACTTCTATCATACAGCATTTTCAATTTCCATTAGCTTTTTCCAAGAACTGAAATAGGTCACAATATTTAAAATGTCCGACTTCATAAAATGTTTTGTTACAAGTTACAAGCACGTGTTGGCCTCATTGACTACCAATGAACAGGACCCAGTTCTTAAACCTCTAGTAATATACTTGCAAGTCCACCACAAATAGCTATTTTACACTAAATACATCTATTTAGTGAGAACCAGCAAGGCATATTACACAAAATTACTTTTGCAATGAACACAAATGCTATCATGACCAAAACTTCACTAACTCCATTTTATCTGAACTCAGACAATTCCATTCAAATAACCTAACAAAACAAGCAGTCACATACATGATAACCACAAAAATTCCATTCAAATACACTTAACACAAGCTTCTATAAACACATATACACTTTCACATACTTTACATTTACACATGTTTAACTATGTTCCATTCAATCCATTCAAAACTCCCTTATAGCATTAATTTTCACATACCCACCTCATATATACAGACCTCCATAACAATAAGCATGTAGTCTCCATAAGCTAAGTCCTCTCACCTTCGAAGAAGGGCAAGAAAAAAACCTTTCTGCTTGTGTTACAGTGTCAAAAAAACCTTTCTCCTGGGCGGAGTTTACCTTTCCACAGGAAATAGATCACATGTTAATCTGAGCAGCCACTCAAGAGTTATACAAGTATTCACAAACCTTATGTTTCTAGTGGGGAGAGGAGAGTTTTGTTCAGAGCAACTTCTCTGATTCAAGCATAGCAGAATTCTGATTATATATTATAAAATTGAATATAAAATAGATTATATAAACTCTTCATCAGTGATAATGATCTTTACATAAGTGATGAGGATGATAATGTCACCATAGAGGAAGATGACCACTGTTAGCAAATACCCGTTAGTAATTTGTTAAAAAAAAAATCCCTATCTATTCTCCAGTTCAACAACCAACAACCAAAATATTCTCTTTGATGGGAGCCCAAAAAAGTCAAGCAATTCAGTCCCTATTGCTGAAGCGCTTGGTTTGTTTTTGTGCATGACCTTTGAAGATATGGGTGGGTGGGCCCAAGGACAATTCCATCTTGCACTATTTACCATTATGGCCTTGGTCTATCATCTTGTGTAAATGGCTGCTATGCGGTTGACAGCTAGACATTCATTTGGTCGACATTTAGAAAAATGACAACATTAGATCAACAATTCAAGTGTTACGAGATTTAGTTTGACAATTCATATGGTGGACAGTATTATTTATTCAGTCAACAATTCAAATGTCCACAGTATTAGATGGTTTGGGTGGGATACATCTAGGGACAGGCTTAGGGATAAGGCTAGGAACCAGGTTAGGGCTAGGGACAGGGTTAGGCATAGGGGCAGGGTTAGGGATAGGATTAGAGACACCATTAGGGATCGGGTTATGGATATTATTCTCGACCTAATAAATAATACTGTCTACATTTCAGTTGTCGTCCTATTAATACTGTCAATTACATTATTGTCACCTTTCCACCCAGTCTATAGTAGGGTGCCCACCATATTATAAATGTCGATCGTGTAACTGTCGAATATATGTATCACACCCGGATGGGAGACCCTAAGAACAAGTCCATCTACACTATTAACATTTTGCCATTGGTCTATTATCATCTGTTAAATGTGTACTGATGCTGCTGCTGTCTGTCTAATGAGCCCGATTATTTCCTATTCACTTTCCAAAAGGCATGCTGCCTAACATTCAATTTATAATTTGCATAGTCTTTCAACATTTTTATTCTGGGTACAGCCCACCTTCGTCTTTAATTCTATATGTTTGTCAAAATGTTTACTGACGCCACTGTCTGTAGTTGAGATCAGGTGTCCACGCTAGCAAATTCCATCCTTATTCCATTCCTCCCAAACAGCAATTCCTCAGTTGTATCGGGAGGTTAAACAATAAGTAATTTAGCCCTTAGAAAATGCCATTGTATCGACTGTCCACTTAATTATGAATATGTGTATAAAAATGTCATATATGTAATGTCTCTCTCTCCAACTGACCCAAATCTTCACAGATGCAAATAGGACCTTGTGAGTAAGCTGTCGCCTCTCGCTGCACATGACACATCTCCTGCTTCAGCTCCTCCTAAAAATAGTAGTGCCAGAAAAAAACTTTCCTTTTCAAAAATACCCGTAGAAAGTGGTTTATTGTTATTCCATGGATGTTTTGCAATCCTGTAAATTAGCTGGTACAATCTGCATTTCTGAACCATGATCTGCTATTTCGGTCTTCTTGACTCACATGGATAGATGAATTTCTCTAACTAAATTGGCAGCACAACTGTCTACACACAAATAATGGGAGTTTATAACAGTAATTTCCAGAAAAGGAAACATCCTCATGCCACTGGGCTGTCTCTCTCGTCTTAATGAAGGTTTTGTAACTCCGCCAAACAAATAAAGCACTTCAGCCACAAAAACTGCTGTCCCTGTCACTGAAGTGCTTGTACCGTTTCACATTATGGTTAGGGTTTATCATCATCTGTTCAAAGTCTAATGATGCTGCTGTCAATTTAATGACTTCTTCTTCTTGTAGCCTCACTGTCCACCTTTGTCTATCTGCTAAATGCCTACTGATGCTGCTGTCCTTCTAATGACCTCTTATTCTTACTACCTGTGTCAATCTATTGGAAAAACTCAGGAATGTAATTTTGAGCATTCAGTGACTGTATGTAGACAATTTATGCACACTGTTGTGTCACTATATTTCATAGGGATTGTATCTTTTATTAAACTGTCATGTGTTTGTGCCATTGCTCTGTCACTATTTTTAGGCAGCCAGCTCACTGCAGCCTTTGGCCAAAATTGGTGAAAATTTGGTTAGTTGTGAAGAGGTCATTACAAAAAAGACTGTAAAGGGCTGTGAATGAATGTTGATGCTATAAATAGTAATGTAGGAGCAAAAACAGCTCAAAATCGCCTATGAGATTTTACTTATTTTTAAAAAAAATATATTTTATTTATTTTTCAAAATTTTTAATTAAATCCAGATCCAAAACTAAAACCTTTGAGAATTTTTGGCCAAAACCAGAACTAAAACCAAAACACGAAGTTTTAGAACCAAAACTAAAACAAATCGGTCTGTGCACACCTCTACTGATAAGTGCTCAAGTCTCTATCTGCTGTATACTATATAGGCCTAATCTCTTTCTTTTATTATGCAGTGGCTGTTGCCAGATATAGGTATACTTCATGTGTCTTATATGTGGATCTTCCATGATATTTATGTTCATGGTGAAGTTGAACTAACCTTCAAGTTTCTAGTCACACAGACTGTATTGTTGTAGGCAGCACACAATATTGTTTCATGTTTCTTAGTACTGGGAAACTTCTTTCTGTTCAATGGAAGTATATTTATTACCTACAGGTTCCATTGAAGTATATTGTCTACAGATACATAGCCTTTTTATGTTTATTAAAAATGAAGCCCTTAAGCTGAATGCAGATAAACACAGCTGCTTGTCACGAAGCAGGCACGGACATTACAGGGTTAAATGTGGGAGGTGTTTGGTTCCCGGATGTTAGGGGGAAAGTAGGAGGAGACTTTTGATATATACCACTGACTAGGCAGTGCTACTTCCTCTTGTCATCAGGATTTCCCGCCCACCCTCCCTGTTTGCATTAAGTTAGGGCTTAGTGAAAGAAAGAAATGGGAAAGGTTGGCAGGAAGGAGAGCTTTTACAATCAGCGACTAATTCATACGGTGCTATCGCTGATTGGCCGCACGTCACTGCTCCTTTCGAAGCAGCCTGGCTCTTGGTACCTCTGTGCGAGGACCCCTTGACCTGCACTGTGCGCGTACATCTTGGGGAGCCCAGAAGGGAGTGGTCACGATGACGCCAGATTTAGCACCGGCCGATCGTATAGGACTGTGGTACCTGGGACCAGTGGTTAGTGCCTGTGGGCCATACACTGTTCGGTATCGCTATTAGTTGTTAGCTGATTGTATCGCTCTCGCCGCCACCCTTTCATAGGTTAATTTATAGTAAACAAATAAATAAAAATAAATAAAATAAATAAATAAATAAAAAGTTTATTTTATTTGCCACTACAAAGTTGTCGGTGTCTTTATTTGTAGTTAAGAATGTATAGTGATAAGATTAACGTTGTTAAGGTATAGTGTAATGCTGAGGGAATCAGCAGTCTGTAGTTTATTAACATTGCCTGGTGTCTATTTCATTCTATGGCTTTAGATGTGTCACTCAAATATATTGATTTTCTAAGGACACCTGATGTATGCTGTGCTTAATGTTTGTACAGGTTTAGCACTTGAATTTAAGATATATAAGATTCTCTATAGGTTTATGTTGTTTATATATTTCATATGTCAATTTGGGAGGGTGCATATTCTGTTAGCTTTCTCTGTATCAGGCATTATGCATTACTCTTTGGTTACATTTGAAAGTGATAAAGAAAAGAAAATAGTGATCCTTGCAATTACCTAGAAATTCCCCTGCTTTGAATCACTTTGCTATAGTCTGCACTCAGAGTATCTATCAATGTACAGCCCTTTAAAATGTGATTAAATTTAATAAAGCATTTGCTTTTAAGATATAAAACATGTTGTTGTTAGTCTCTCATGTGATAAGGATACAATGAACTATCCATCTCTGATTTAAACATTCTCGCTGCCAGTAAGTACTGAATAATTTCTATCTTTCATCACCTCTCACACGACAGCAGCTGTCTGTTAATCCTTAGCCTATGTTGGGAAACTGATCAACAGATCGTGTCTAAACACAAGGGGCCAGAGCTGGAGAAGAGATATTTCCAAAATTTCAAGTGCGTGGTGTGGTGTTCCTTCTTGTGAGCTGCATCGATGCAAATATATCAAACAATTTCCACATAACAGAATTGTAAGATCTGATACTGTAGGAAGACAGAAAAACAAGTGGACTAATTGACACACTGATCTCCAAGTAATAGTCTGAGATGCCTTTTATCCATGTATCTGAATTATTGTCATTGTGAAGCCTAAAACAGACCATTTGCATTTATATACTTGTATATTATTATAAAATGTTGAGTTCATGCACATCTACTTTAATAATAATACAATATGTGCCCAGAGTCTATCACATCATTATTATCCTTATTTGTTAGGCTTCACAAGATTTCCGCAGCGCCGTACATTGTATAAACAGTAGACTATACAGGGTGAAACAGTACTGAACAATAAACAAATAATACCAAGACTTCAGAAACTCCAGGCATGGCTATTGCAGTAAAGATGAAGCAGAAGAACAGGATAGAGGCAGGAGGTAAGTGGGCCCTGCTCATAAGAGCTTACATTCTAAGGGAGGGTAAACAGACACCAGGCACAGAGGAAAGTCAATTAAGGGGATATAGCAAGGGAGGAGTGAAGAATGGGGCTGGGAGGAGAGAGGAGATAACGAGTGGAGGGCATAAGAAAGGGATTAAGTGGATGGCTGGTAGACTTTAAGGAACAGGCAACGGCGGGCAACGGCGGGCTGGGCCGGACACAAAAAGGCTATTTTGGGCCGGCACAGGGATCGGCCCAAGTCTATTACTTTGTGGCTGGTCCCTCCTCTGGGACCAGCCACCTTCCATCATTGGCTGCGGATCCCAGTTCCCTCCCCCTCTCACCTTGTGTGGCCAATCATATGACCAGGTGTCACATGGGACACGCACCACGTGACAGGTTCCGTCCCATGTGTGAAGAGCGGCGGAACAAGGTAAGTGGTGTGTGTGTGTGGCCAATATACAGTGTGTGTGTGTGTGTCCTGCTATTATACAGTGTGTGTGCTGCCAATATACAGTGTGTGTGTGTGTGTGTGCTGCCAATATACAGTGTGTATGTGTGTGTGTGTGTGTGTGTGTGCTGCCAATATACAGTGTGTATGTGTGTGTGTGTGCTGCCAATATACAGTGTGTGTGTGTGCATACTGCCAATATACAGTGTGTGTGCTGCCAATATACAGTGTGTGTGTGTGTGTGTCCTGCCAATATACAGTGTGTGTGCTGCCAATATACAGTGTGTGTGTGTGTGTGTGCTGCCAATATACAGTGTGTGTGTGTGCTGCCAATTTACAGTGTTTGTGTGTATGCTGCCAATGTATAGTGTGTGTGTGTCTGTGTAGCATTTCATTATAATGTGTGAGGGAAGGGGGGGTCTTAATTTAGTGTGCGAGGTAGGCTATTTAATAGTGAAGTGCAGGAGGGGGCTAGTTATTTAATGGGTGCTATTATATTTGTGGGGTGGTGGTGGTGCAATTTAACGTATTGGTGAGGCTGTTTACAGGGAGGGAAATAGGTTTATATATTAAATGTGTTTGCTATTTCATGTTAGGGTTGGTTGGAGGGAAAGAGATCTATTATAAAACATGGGTGCTATTAATTTAACACTAGGACCATTTGGAGTTTTCTAAATTTTATGTACTCATTTTTTTTTCAAATAGGGCCTCCAATATTCCAGGATCCAGACAACCAGCAAATGAGCTAAAGTAACCAACAGCCACAAGTGGTGACAGTGACAAGAACAGGTAGGAGAGAGCAGGACAGTCTGCCAACTGCTCTGAATCTGGTAGGACAGTCCCGAATTTGGGACAGTTTGGAGGTATGTCCCACTTCACTGTGTACTGCTGGTGAAGGCAGAACTGTGTGCACCTAACAGTAGTGCACACAGTATTGCCTGTGTATTTGTCTAAAATGATAACCATGCTACATCATAGGGGTTACCCTGTCTAAAGTGCCCAGGCCTCCCAGAGCCTTAATCCAGCTCTGGGCCTGGGCATAAAAATATATATGGATTAAGCAACACTAAAATAGCCTCTTTTTATATAGATAAATATATATTGTACCAAAAACCACCCTTTAAAGATGGGACGCTACTTATGGGCCAGTGCTGTGTGCTTGCCCCCCGGGTTAAAGTCTGCCAACCCTCCCCTGGGAATAGGTGAGTTTTAAGTGCCCATTTGAAGGACCACAGGTTAGGGGACAGACGGATGAAGCGAGAGAGGTCGTTTCAGTGAAGGGGGGCAGCACGGGAGAAATATTGGATTCGGGAGTGGGTTGAGGTGTTCAGAGTGGAAGAGAGGCGACAGTCATTGGCCAAGCGCAGGGAGCGGGCGGGAGTGTGAATGGAGAGGAGATTAGAGATATAGGGGGCAGTAGACTGAGTAAGAGTCTTGTAGGTAAGGAGTTTGAAAAGGATTCTGTAGGAAGGGGAGCCAGTGAAAGGTAAGGCAGAGAGGAGAGGCAAAAGAGGAGCGGTGTGAAAGGAAGATGAGTCTTGCAGCCACATTAAGTATAGAATAAAGGGAGGTGAGATGGGAGTGGCGGAGGACGGTAAGGAAAAGGTTGCAGTAATCAATACGGGAGATGATGAGTGCATGGATGCACATTATCCAATCATCTTGATGTGGACCATGTGAAAGTAGAAAGAGGAATGTAAGCACACTATCCATGCCAGAGATAATGGTATTTACGATACTGTAAACACTGACAGTGTTTACAGCTACATAATTATTACGAAACTGAACACAGCGACATGGAAAAATACCTACTTACCTGAAAACAGACACAGCCCAGATCAGATGTCAGGAGAGGGCGACACTTCCAAATGACGTCACTTTCAACCGCAACTTGGACTAAAGCAGCAATGCATGGACCTATGTAAGCACTACCTTTACGTTAGTGGTTAGGGTTAGGCAGCAAGTTAGGGTTAGGGTTAGATTGCGGGTTAGGGCTAGGATTAAGCTGCGGGTTAGGGTTAGGCTGCGGCTTAGGGGCACAATTAACATTACCATCATGAAATTGGTTCGTGCGTTACCGCTTTAGAAAAAAAAATCCAAGTCGCGGTTGCAAGTGACGTCATTTGGAAGTGTCACCCTCTCCTGACATCGGATCTGACCTGTGTCTGTTTACATCTAAGTAGTTATTTTTTACATGTTGCTGTGTTCAGTATCGTAATAACTATGTAGCTGTAAACACTGTCAGTGTTTACAGCATCGTAAATTCGTACTACACCCATCCATGTACACAGAGCAAAATCAGCTCCATGTAAAGTCCCGCACAAATATATCCTTTGTTCCCTATTCCAAACATTGCACAAATCCATACTTTACCAAACTCCAATACATGCAGCCTGTATAGCACAATGTGCACTAAATCATTATTAGGCCTACTGTATAGTAAAGATGGCTTATCACTTTCCCTCACACTTTGTATCATCATACTTCCATAGTCACATGTCATGTTTTCTGCCACATCCACTAGTCTCCACCTCCCCACATTCAGCTGGGCTGTTCCACAATCACTGAATATGCCCAAACTCATTGTAAGCACCATGATAAGCATCATCCCCTTGCAAAACCCTGAATAAACAATGTTGCCCTGCAGATGCAACATAATCAGTCCAATCAATTACACACTTTCAGCCAGTACACATAAACAGCCCTTTTATTTATTGCTGCTGATACTCCCAGGGGAGGAACAGATTGTCATTACATTTATACTAAGGCTGGTTATTGTAGTTTACTCTATGTTCTATTAAAATCATAGCAAACTAGGGATTACAGTTTCAGAGTCTCTCCAGTGTGCTGCGTCTGATCCCTTTTTGGTCAGGTCAGTGAGCCAATCAGGGCTCCCCATGTCACTGCGGAGTGTCGTGACAACACTGTGTGACGTAGGTGCGCCAGGCGGCTATTTAATTTGGCGCTCACCACCATTTTGCCAGTTAGAATCCGGAACGAGAAGAAACAGGATTTTATGGGACGTCTGCTCCGGAATCCAAAAGAAGAAGCTGGGCGCAAGAAGAAGAAAGAAGATGCCAGACAGAAGAGAGAAAAAGACGCCGGACAAGAGAGAGAAGAAGATGCAGCTGAAGACACCAGAGGCAAAGAGCCCTTGTCAGGGATGAAAACTACTCTGCCAGCAGCAGTACCTGCCGAGGACCAGCGGGATCAAGAAAAAAAGACAGCAGTATGGGGCCTGTTGCCAGAGGAAAGTATAAGTCCTGCTAGCTAGATTGCACACAAGGCCCGTGGTGCAAGTCGAGCATTAGGCCTGTAGGCAAGTAGAGGTCACAAGGCCCGTCGCAATTAGGGTTTGGCTTTAAGGAATTAAGGCATAAAGCTTTTAGACACAGATCCCTCTGGGAAGCAGGGCACCGAGACCTTTTTTTCAGCAGGGCATTAGGCCCCCTAGTTCAGTAGAGTCCTAGGCCCTTTGGGAAGCAGGGTACCAAGCCGTTTGTTTAGCAGGGCATCAGGCCCCTAGTTTTTTATGGCACTAGGCCACCTGGTGGGAAGCAGGCACTAGGCCCTTTGTTTAGGATCAGGCCCTTATTATAGTAGGGCACTAGGTCCTTTGGGTAGCAGAGCGCCAGGCCCTTTGTTTAGCAGGGCATTAGGCCCCATGGTTAGTGGGGTACTAGGCCACCTTGTTGTAGGAAATGACTGGGGACATTTAGAAAATTCAGAGGACAGGAAGTTGTGCCAAAAAAGATGCACTCAAAACTACATTTATAACAGATGTCAGCAAACATTTCATATGCAGTGTCACTCTTGTTTAAGAAAGGTGTTTAACATGTAATGTTTTTATGATATGTGTAGCTCCCTCAGATGCCATGCCCTATACCCTTTTGTTCCACAGTCAGCACAGTATGTGAAAATTCCCCAGATAGCCTACTTTTAAAAATACACTGCAGACTGATATCACCCAACATATCTGCATTTAATCTATGCTTATAAATGTAGCTTTTCATGGTGTCAATGAGCCATCATAAAAGGGTTAAAAAAGTGTACATTATCCTGCATGTCTAATTTGACAGCTGTGATCACATGGCATAAGTCAGGAAACAATCAGTGTGCTATTGAGCCATAACATCACTATGACAGCCTGGGTAAAACATATTTCTAAGTCAATGAATATAATGTAGTCAGCCCTCTCTCAGTCATGCCACAGCCTTCAAGTCTGAGAAAGAGCCGTGCTGCCTACCATGCTACTGTGTGGCAAAAAGGAAACAAGGGGAAATTTGAATGGTCTAATTTCTTTCTATCTTTATTTATTAACCCTTTTTTATAACATACAGATCTGACTATCTGCTACTTTTTTTTTGTTAAGTTAGATGTTAGATAGCGAAGCATAAACTGCAGATGGAAGACATGTAATTTATTGCCACTACACCTTATACACACTTAGACCTACTTGCTAAATCTTAAAATAACGACGCAAGTCAAGAGTTTTGGCGAAATAGTAGGTCACAGTTTATTGTAAATAAATGAACTTAAATGGTGCAGAAGGCAAGTTGCGAGATGGCACAACCAATATACATAGCCATTCAGTGTATGGCCATATTTCACTAACCACTGGTCCCAGGACCAAAGTCCCATACGACTGGCCGGTGCTAAATCTGGCGGCAGAGTAACTACGCCTCCTCTGGACTCACAATGCCATGCCTGCACAAGGCCTATCAAGGACTCCCCAGGCGGCGAACAAGACCCAAGGTACTTCGAGGAGGGCAGTGACCTGCGGCCAGTCAGCAATAGCACCGTATTACTTGTCACCGGCTCACAAATGTCTTTCTGTCAACTGTGCCTGCTCTGCATAGAAGGAAAAACAACTTATAAGTATAGACATCACCCCTACCTCGTACCGTGCGGGAGGGAAGGATTTTCCAGCCAGGAAGAGGCTTAAACAAATGCTGTGTGAACCTATATACTAAACCAGGATACTCCCACAAACCACCCATTGGCTGGAATCAACAATGGGCTTAACCAGGACTGTGTCACCGTCAGACATTAACCATATTCTCTGCGTTTAAGGCTGTTCATCTTATTGCCTCACTTGTCATAAACTGCAGATGGAAGATGTGTCATTTACTGCAGCTACACCTTGCACACACCAAGACCTACTTGCTAAATCTTAAAATAATGACACAAGACAAGAGTATTGGTGACATAATAAGTCAAAGTTTATTGAAAATAAACTTAAATGGTGGTGGAGAAGGTAAGGTGTGAGGCGGTACAACCAATATACATAACCAAACAGTGTATGGCCATTCGGCACTAACCAGTGGTCCCAGGAGCAAAGTCCTATACAATTGGCTGATGCTAAATCTGGCGGCAGAGGGCCTACGCCTCCTCTGGACTCACAATGCCATCCCCACACAAGGCCTATCAAGGGAACCGCAAATGGTGGAACAAGAGCTAAGGTACTTCAAGGAGGGCAGTGACCTACGGCCAATCAGTGATATCACCGTGTTAGTGGTCGCTTGCTCACAAATGCCTTTCTGCCCAAGCTGCAGCCTTTAACTGCCTATAGAGCATCACCAAGGGACCTAATTACTGCTCCAAACTTCCAAAAGATCTGCTCGATGAAGTAGAACAAACCTTCCTCTGTGAGGTGAACCCCATCCCTGCGATAAAGGTGACCTTGTTCTAAAGAGGTGCCTGAAGCTAAAACCTCCCAGGGACTGCATTACTTTATCAATGGATTTACTTAATTTCTTTAACAGACCCGGCATTACCGGGGTCACGATAGGGCATCTTCAATGAAACCTGGGAATCACTTCTGACTAGCACAGTGCTACTGATGGACAGCGTGTTTTTATCCATTGTAAGTCTTCTCTAATGGCTATAATAAGGTCTAGTGATTTACCGTGACCTAAATTGTTGACTCCAAAATGAATTATCAATATGTCCGTGGGGTTGGATTGCTCGATTTCTGACTTAAGTAATGGTATCAGGGAGGACCATTTCAAACCTCTCCTACCCAGCCAACACACAGTTACAAGATGGGAGAAGTGGGCGCATCTATTAGCGGCAAGGTGTCTGGCCGCCCAAAGGACATATGAGTGCCCCACCACCCTTACATGGATCTTCTCACCCTGAAGGCAGTAACAAAGGGACCTGACATCAGACACCGGCCAATACTGACCTTACATTTGTTGCCTTTGAAGTTAAACACATACTGAATCAAAGAGGGGTGTTCTATACAGTGAGAGGAGGGGGGAGTGTTGGAGTGCGGTAACCCATATGAAGGCGAAAAACCCATCAGACTCTGGAGGCACACCACTAATCAGGCCTTGATCCAAAAAAAAGTGGGAAAATCCTTCATGTCCCTGCTAAAAGCGGTGAGCAAGTGCATTCTGGGTTAATGCAAGGCCGGGGGAAACAGAACAATAAAGGTAAGTTACATGTGTGAGGGGTAAATGTAAGCTTTATAAGCATCAGATGTCCAGTGCCCCAGGGACTTAATACACTCTATGGAAGACCCTGACTCAGCGACAGCGGTAGCCGCAACCAATCCTGAAGGAGTGGGTGCCCAACGAGGCTGGAATTAAACCCACATGTGATGATACTTTTTTGATCAGGGCATTAAACTGTAATTTTGTCATGAACTTTCCTTCAGTGTGTACCATCCAGTGGTTACTAATTGTGGGATGTAAGTCATAAAAATGTGTGCATAATGTCACCAGGCATATCACTCTATCGTTGTGAGACTGCAATGTAATTCAGCGTCCTCTGTCCAGCTGGTCCGTTTTCGTTCTGAGGATTTTACAGGAAACCTGAGCCACTGAAATGTTAACATATCTAGCAAGGATTGAATTGCTTACTGCATGAAGGAGACACTAGCTTGCTAATGTGGAAAGCACCAAAATAGGCTAGAGAAAATGCGGTGCTAAATTAAAGGGTCTCATATTCGTCACTCGCATCCTGCGGAAGTGCTGGCGCACAATAGCTAAAGACACCGAACGTCTGTAGTCCGTTTCGCGGGGTTGCAACTTACTCCATCCCCTAAGTATTTTGGCAATCAAGAAATTTTTTGTCAGTTCTTTCTTACCTAACAGACGAGCCATAAATGATATACCGGCTAACAACACCGCTACTGATGACTTAGTGATACCATCTTAAAATTTTGACTGACTGAATACCAACATGTCATCGCTTTTACCTGTTTCCGAACATCCTCTGGACTCCAAGAAGGTGACCCATTGCTGCCAAGCTGACTTATAAGATCTCCTGGTGTGAGGGGCTATTGAAGACTCCGCCTGTCCTTGAATGCCGGCTCGATGATCTGCCAAACATAAAACAGACAAGGAGTACAGGTGAATTGAGCATTAGGGGCAAGCTCACGGAAGCTTCTCCACTGACGTCATGAACAGGCATCTGCAATTTCATTGTCTACTTCTGGTACATGCAGGGCCTTAAAAGAAATATCATATTCTAAACATCGAAGAACTAGATGCCATAACATCTAGATTGCTTATGGGAGGATGCACTCTGTTTATTAATGCACTGAACCACTCCCAAGTTATCACACCAGCATATGATATCGTGGCCCCAGAGAAGCGAAGCCCAAAGATCTACTGCTACTATAATGGGGAAAAGTTTGAGGACTAACAAGTTGTTGACTAAGCCCCTACTAAACCAGGGTTCAGGCCAGTATGACACACACCATGACCCTTGAAAATAAGTGCCAAACCCGCAGGACCCTGGCGCGTCTGTATGCAAATCTAGGCTTTTATGGATACAGGACTTGAAGGCCAATTGCGGATTCCATTAAAAGACTCTAGCAAAGTGGACCAAACTGCTAAATCTCCCTTTTATCTTGTCTGATTGGTGTATCCTGCTATGTGGACATGTATAACCCGCGGTGGCCAACTGAAGTTTTCTGCAGAACACTCGACCCATGAGTATTACCCGACACACAAAATTGAATGAACCCAACATTGCCTGTATCCGACAGAGGGGAAGCTTGTGGGAGGACCGAGCTGTATTTATCAAGGTGTGGAGTTTATCTATCTTATCAATGGGAAAGCGACAACAGCCGGCAACGGAATCTATTTCGATGCCTAAGAAAGAGATCCTTCAGTCTTATTCTGTGCTATCGGGACTCCCAGGACAGTGAAAAGATCTTGAGCTGACTGAAGTACATCTTGACATAAGGAAGAATCACCCGGGCCTATGAACAGGAAGTCATCGAGACAATGAGTTATACCTCCATGACCCGTTCCTGTCTGGATACACCAGTGCAGGAAGGAGCTGAACTTCTCAAAATATGCACCCGAGACTAAACAACCCATGGTGAGACAAATGTCCACATAATACCCGTCAGGCAGTCGAAACACCATGAATCAAAAAGACCCCAGATGCAGGGGGAGAAGACGGAAGGCAGATTCAATGTCTAATTTAGCAAGCAATGCGCCCCCCCCCCCCAAATGCTTTCACTATATTAAGGGCTGTCTCAAACGATTGATATGAGACGTAACTATGTCTGGAATCAATGAAGTCATTTAAAGAACCACGGAATGGATGGGACAAATGTTGAATGTTGATTAGCGCTAACTGGAAGTCTATACTTCCTGGCCTCTTTTTTAGGGACTACTCCTACTGGTGAAATTGCTAACCCTGGTATGAGAAGAAGTGAAAATGGATCTAACATGCAACCTAAATTTACTTCTTTGCGTATTTTTTCAGCTACAACTTCTGGTAATTAGAGTGCTCAGCGTAAATTCCGGACAGTGCGAGCTTTATCCTCTCTGCTAACCAGGAGTTTGAAACAGAACTGAAAGCCATCCTGTAGAAAAGAAACTAATTCTGCATTTAGAAAGAGCCTAAACCAACGATTCAGCTCTTCTACACAAAGAGGGGAGCCGGCTTTAAAAAGTAGAAGGGGGGCCTCCAAAGCCCTTGCTAGAGCTGGTGGTGGAACGGGAACAATCCTTTGCTGAGTGGGCACCACGACATTGTGAGCAAACAAGTTTGTAGCGATAGTTCGCACCTCGGGTGCACAGCCCACTATTGTAGGCAAAACATCTGTTACTTGTGTTCTGGGGAGTACTTTGCCTCCCCTGTGTCGTAAACTTTGGGCTGCTGACTTGTGGGGTTGTGTTCGCCCAAGGCCGAACCATTTTTAGCCAGACCTCGACATTCATGCAGTCAAAAGGGATAATTTGCTGCCCTGACACACCTTTCCTAAACTTTTCATCGTAAGTGTGCCACAGGTGTGTGGTACAATGATGAATATACCAGCAGCATATTCATCGTTGTACAACACACCTTTATGGCTCCATAGTGAGCGATAGATTTATGTGCAAACCCCTGGAGTTTGATACATCATCTGTTCTATCTGTTGGTGCCTGCATCTATATGTATATGTATATATTGTATTGTATACCCCATCAGTTTATGTTGTTGTCCCGGCTGGAACACATTGTTTATAAAGCACTACTATTGTTCAACTGCTTCATACTTTCATACAAGCGCCCTGAACCAGTCTAATCCTATATTTATACATCTAATGTAGGGATTTGCTGCCCTGGCTGGGAATGGATTGAAGGCCACTGGAGGAAAAGGCCAAGAAGATGAATTATCACTAAAAGGGGGTGGATTAGCACTAACTGGTGGCCAATGTATTAATAGACATGAGGGGGGAGAGGAGGGCCTCTTAAACTTTAGGAGGGGGGGTCTGAAATGGGAGCCACTCTGCTGTACTAAGGAACCAAAGGGCAGGGAATCCTGGGAAAAAAATGTGGGGAAGGAGAGCACAAGGCTTTGTTGTGGTGCAGGAAAGGGGACACGGGAATGGGGGCGGACCAGGGACATGGGATGATGTTGACTTGACAGTTAGGGAAGGGAACTAGATCCTGGGCTAACATCAGGGGGGTTAGCAGGCACACTACTTCCAAAACACTGTTGTGAGGGGAAGGGGCTGCCCTATCCTGTGGCACATGCAAGGCAGAGAAAAGGGGAATGGAGGGGTTAATCGATGCATCCACCAATGTGTTAATACCTACTAATCTCCCATAATCTGGGAGAGTATTGGAGAGTAATGGAGGAGCCTTCTGGGAGGGTTACTTGAGTATGCTCGGCGGGACCCGTGGGTGAGATGGAGAAATTCTCCCTCTCCCCCGGCGCCTGCCGGGCTGCAGGGAAGCTACTCTGGAGTCGGGCAGTGTAGCTGCTTGCTCCAGCGTTCGTGACCAGCGCACATGCAGCAACTTTTGCCCCGGCTGCTAGGTGTCGGAGCAGCAGTACGTGAAAACAGTGGGGAAATTGAATGCTTGAAGTTAACAGAAATTAGAAAACTAAGTATTGCTTTGAAAAAGATATTGAGCCTGCTCTAATGGAATCTCCAACGATTTTCCAGCCAGGTAGAGGCTTAAACAAATCCTGTGAGAACCTGTAAACTAAACCAGGACACTCCAACAAACCAACCATTGGCTGGAATAAACAGTGGGCTTAACCAGGACTGTGTCACCATCAGACATTAACCCTATTCTCTGCATTTAAGGCCGTTCAGCTTACGGTCTTACTTGACATTATCTGTTACCAACTTAACTGGTGTATTTAAGTTTTTAGGTAGTTATGATGTTATGTTTACAAAAATGCTTGTTAATTAGCCTAGATTTAGTGTTTTCATTCATTATGGTTTGAGAGGGTGTATTAGTGAAGGGCATTATTTATTATCAGCTGATATGAATAATATATTAGCTAACTTTATACATGAAAAAGAAAAAAAGAAAGAAAATACTATGTTTGATTAGATAAATATTAGTGGTTAGCACGTCTGCCTCACAGCACTGGGGTCGTGAGTTTGATTCCCGAACATGGCCTTATCTGTGTGGAGTTTGTATGTTCTCCCTGTGTTTGCGTGGGTTTCCTCCGGGTGCTCCGGTTTCCTCCCACACTCCAAAAATATACTGGTAGGTTAATTGGCTTCAATCAAAAATTGACCCTAGTCTCTCCCTCTCTGTCTGTCTGTCTGTCTGTCTGTGTGTGAGTGTGTGTCTATAGTAGGAAATTTAGACTGTAAGCTCCAATGGGGCAGGGACTGATGTGAATGAGTTCTCTGTAGAGCGCTGCGGAATCAGTGGCGCTATATAAATAAATGATGATGATGATGATGTTTGATCAGATAAATATTACTGTGATCCTCCTTTAGATTGTTGTGGGTAGTTAGGGAAAGTTGTTAGTAATTTAGCTGCTCGTTAATTGTTAGATTTATACATGTTCAATTGTTAAGAATTTAGATGTACAGCTATTGTTCTATATGTATTTAGCTTTTTATGCTATTTGACATTTAGTCTGTTGATTATCATCATCATCATCTATTTAATTATATAGCACCACTAATTCTGCAGCACTGTACAAAGAACTCATTCTCATCAGTCCCTGCACCATTAGAGATTACAATCTAAATCCCCTAACATATACATACACACACAGACCGAGAGAGACTAAAGGCAATTTAATAGCAGCCAATTAACCTACCAGTATGTTTTTGTAGTGTGGGAGGAAACCGGAGCACTCGGAGGAAACCCATGTAAACACGACGAGAACAAACAAACTCCACACAGATAAGATTCAGAATTGAACTCATGACCCCAGTGCTGTGAGGCAGAAGTACTAACCATTAAGCCACCGTGCTGCCTGACGTGTAAAACTGCCTGATGTATGTAACTGACTGATGAATGTAACTGACTTAGCTGTTATTAGCTATGATAGCTATTCAGGTGTTTAAAAAGTGTTATACTGTTGTACAGTATTGCAAACAGAGTGTATAGTGCTGACCAGACATATGGGATGCTTCGTCTGTCTGATGACGAGAGATGTGGGGAAAGCTCTAAGGTTTAGAATTTCAGCCAGCAGAGAATAGTGATGTATTAATAACTACTTCTGGTGCAGAATATGTGGAACTCCTAGCAGAGGCTGACTTTAAAACAGCAGTTACAAATGTTTTTAAGGGCATTGTTGGCTTTTTGTCAAGGTAGGGTTCTTTTTTCTCAAGCCATGATCATGTCATGGTTTGAGATAAAAGAATTGGTTTAAGAAATCTTAAAAACTTTGTTTCTAGTCCTCTAACCTTTGTCATATCTTAAATAAAGTACACATATTTGTATAATAGTATACATTTTAGGATACATGTATGTAGTTAAACTAATCATTTAATCATTGTTATGGGTGAAATCAAGGATTTTTTTCTCAATATTTTCAATCCCCCCCCACCCCTTCCTTTTTTAGATTTTCTTCCTTTAAAAAAAACTAAAGTAAAAAGCAGTCATGAATGGGTTAAGAGTTTGTTTACTCTGAGAATCTTTTTTATATATAACAATTTCTTTCAGGATCAATACATGAAACAGCAGGTCCTGCGGTTAAGGCTTGACATTCACTTACAGCAACCTCTTAACACCCAAGACTGTCCTAGCTTATAAATAGTTCTCGCCGGATATGTCAGTATTTTTCAGCAATTTGAAAAACTGTACAATAAAATGTATCTTTTTCTGCATGTTTGTATAATTCTTACTATCTATTCTAATTCTCTAGGCTTATAAGTTAAAAAAATAATGCACATGAAAACAGTACATTATATTCAACTTCAGTGCTCCTGGGATATGTATATCTTCTCTGATTTTGTTTCAAAATATTGCTTTGTCTTTGCAGTCGTCTATCAAGCCTATTTAAGGTGTTTTTGGGTGTGCTAGATGTAAGCCCCTATACCTGGGAGGTGAGTGCATCTGATTTTAACATAATTTTAATGGTGTTTGATGCATGTACGTCAGTGCTGGACCTGCATACAATGAGGTACTCTTGATGATTTGATCAACATATGAACCAATAGCTCATGTTTTTCTTTAGCTAGATACACACATATATCATCATCATCACCATTTATTTATATAGCGCCACTGATTCCGCAGTGCTGTACAGAGAACTCATTCACATCAGTCCCTGCCCCATTGGAGCTTACAGCCTAAATTCCCTAACATACACACACAGACAGAGAGAGAGAGAGAGACTAGGGTCAATTTTTGATAGAAGCCAATTAACCTACTAGTATGTTTTTGGAGTGTGGGAGGAAACCGGAGCACCCAGAGAAAACCCACGCAAACACGGGGAGAACATACAAACTCCACACAGATAAGGCCATGATCGGGAATTGAACTCATGACCCCAGCGCTGTGAGGCAAAAGTGCTAACCACTTAGCCACCGTGCTGCCCCAATGCAGTATAAGGACAAACGTGTGTGTGTGTGTGTGTGTGTGTGTGTGTGTGTGTGTGTGTGTGTGTGTTTTTGCATTCATATGCTTGTGGGGACATTAACCTGTTTGCACACCAACACTGTGGGGATCTGAGTCGTAGTGGGGACAAAATTTGAGGTCCCCACAAAGCTTTTCAATGCTGGGGATCTTACTGATATGCTCAGCATAAATATCTGGTATGTCCCCGCTAGTCACATTTGTCGAAACAAAAGTGTGCGTGTGTCCAAATGTGGAGCGGAGGGGATAAAGTGTGTGTGCATCCCACCGATAGAGGCCAGTATTCCGTCCAAATGTATAGCAGGAGCAGGAAAAGGAAATAGATGTATCCCGCCGGCGTTTTGTACACCAAGCACGTAAAGACACAGTCAAATCCGTCTGCTGCTGAAGGTAAAGCGGGGACATTGAAGTATGACAGAGCCCACCAGTAGCTCCGAATATAGCCCGGAGAGCAGTGGAGAGGAGTATGCCCCTTACACTTCGGAGGAGAGTGGTTCAGACACCAGCGGTGATGCCCTATTGCACACCAGCGCAGCAGAGTGTAGGTGCCCAGAGATGAGTTCAATGTACGACCATTCTCGACCTTCTGCTAGCCGTGTTTTAAACACAAAGGGTCGGAGAGACAACGGGGTGTCTGTCCAAACGCTATCCCGAAACAGCGATGGCTCCAGGACTTATAACATAAAGCATTACTGCCTGTACTGTGAGAAGCCGCTCTTAAAAATTGCCCGGCACATGGAGCATGTTCACCGCAATGAGACTGATGTAGCCTGGGCCTGAAATTCCCCAAGCGCTCGAAAGAAAGGTGCATGCAATTGGCACATCTTCGCAATAGGGGCAACTTTGCACACAATGCTGAGGCAATGAGGGCAGGCCATGGCGTTCTGGTCCCGTGCAAACTTCCAGACAAAAATATGGATTCTGAAGGCTTCATGCACTGTGTAGCCTGCCAGGGTTTGTTTGCAAGGAAATACCTGTGGCAACACATGAAGAGATGTAAGCTAAACCGAAGGGGCAAGAATCTCTCACCTGGCAAGAACAGAGTCCAGTCACTGTGCGACTTTGCTCAGCCTCTTCCATCTGACATCAGTGAAGGCTTTTGGAAGCTCTTGAGTGACCCAGGATGCAGTCTTACTCGCAGTCAAAAATGATCGATGCATCATACAGATGGGACAGCATCTGTTCAACTGGGTCAGATCAGATGTTGGCAAGCACAAGTACATTCGTCAAAAGCTGAGAGAAATGGGCAGGCTACTGCTACAGGCCAGAAGAGCTTCCCCTTTGGAGAGGATGGAAGACTTTACCGCCCCATCAAACTTTCTGCACGTAGTAGACATTGTGAAGTTGGTAGTTGGCTATGACGAGGAGACAGGTACATTTAAGACGTCCTTGCTGGCACTCAAGGTCGGGCACGGCCTGCAAAAGATATTGAGCTTTGTGGAGTGCCAATCCATGATGGAGGGCTGCACTGCTACGGGTTGAAAAATACGGAATTTCAGGAGGTTATATGAGGCAAGTTGGAACAAGTTGATCTCAGCGGCTGCCTTGAAAACTCTTAAGGAGTCCAAGTGGAACTTGCCTCAGCTCTTACCTTATACAGAAGATATGAAAAAGATGCACTTGTACCTCGATGAGAAAGCAGCAAGCCTACCAAAGTGGGCTATCTACCGAGCCTACGATTAACCACTGGGTGCTACTTGCAAAAGTCACCCTGGCATATTTCACTTGTTCAATCGAAGAAAGGAAGGGGAAGTTTCAAAAATGTTGCTGACTGCCTTCTCCTCAAGAGATACCTCGGATCTCCAGGAAGATGTGTCCCTAGCGCTTTTTCTGAGATTGAGAGGAAGCTCTGCAGGCATTTCACTCACATTGCAATCCGAGGAAAACGAGGACGAAAGTCCCCATCCTGCTGCCTTAAGCCATGCAAGCTGCAATGGAACTTCTCACCGAAAAGCATGACATATGTGGAGTGGATAGCCAAAATGTCTACATGTTCACCAGACCAGTTGCCTTGTCACACTTCAGAGACTCCGATTGCATATGACTGTTTGCCCGAGAGTGTGGAGCCAAGCATACCGACACTCTGTCTTCCACGAAGCTTCAAAAGCACATTGCCACTCTCTCGAAGGTCCTCAACCTAAACGACACAGAACTGGATCAGTTGGCAGACTTTCTTGGTCACCACATCAGGGTGCAAAGGCAGTATTACCGCCTTTCAGAAGGTATCCTCCAACTCGCCAAGATCAGCAAACTGTTAATGGCTCTCGAGAGTGGCAGACTGGCCAAATTCAAAGGTACCAACAAAAAGAAGAAAGAAAAAGTGTGTTCAGAAATGAGGCACACACATGGTCAAAGGTTTTTCTTAAAACTTATAATTTTATTAATAATTATTAAAAAACATTTTAACACCATATAGGATCTATCTAAGGACTCGTAGCAAAATATAAAAAAATGGAAATGAAATGAATATGATTAGAATGATTAAGTATCTGTTAATATAGGTAGAAAACTACCTAGCTGCGAGGCTGCTCGTAATAGATAGTAATTTTATAATCTACATAGTAATAATAAGGATCCTTTTTATAGAGGGAAGCCAATGCGTGAATATCCCTTATATCAATAAGGTGATGGGAGAAATTGTATGTGCTTTAATAGTGTATTACGTCAGTACTGCACATATACAGTATTGTTATAAAGTGTAGAGATTATAATTATCTCAAGTTGCATTCATTTCTCCCAAACTGAATTGTTTATAACTTGGTAAACCCCTATTGCTATTCTTATATATTCTCCTTTTATTAGGCTTGTAGCAACCAAGGGTTTCTGCAATTATCTCAAGTTACATTCATTACTCCCAAGCAGAATTTGTTTAGGCTTTAAATGGCCCCTATTGTTATTCTTATATATTTTCCTTTTATTAGGCTTATAACAAACAAGGGGGATACATATTTGTTATTTTCTTAGGATAAACAACATTCATGTTGAACTAGTATCTCAAATTCAATAGGCTTGGAGGCTCCTGATCTGTAGAATCCTTATAAGGATTAGAGCTGATTTGATAAGGAGCGTTTAATAAGTCTCCTATATAAATATCATTCACACACGGCCAGCGTATTATACCTCAAGTATAATTATAAGGACTCCCAATTTCACAGGACCCTAATAGAGAATGTGGCTGTCCTAATAAAGCGTATATATTTTTGTACACTGCCTGTTTTACTGCCTATTTCTGCATTCTCTAAGTAATCGGTTTTGAGTATTAATATGTTAGGATCATAACGAGCAGCAAGAATTTGGACGAGATGCTCATTGATCCGGACTGTAAGTGGAAAATCTGGTGTCTGATGTATGCTTTTGAATTTTACCTCTGTGATTTACACATATGTTTCTTTTTAGAGCCGACCCAGCTACAGAGCGACATGTCAGATAATGAGCATTTCGCCGTGACAGAGGCACAAGTGGCCAAGCATTTAGTCGACAGTTCCACATCAGAAGAGAGGCAGTGTATGGACCAGGCAACACGAGACCAGTGCCCAGCCATGGCTTCCACAGGTAGGTGTAGCACACAGTTTTGCTAGGCAGAAGAACTTTGTCTTCTCTGTATTATGCGGATCCATAATGGACCACTCTACTTCCTTTCAGGTTGCAAAGAAGTACGGAGGAAATCCTGGGACAGAGAGAAGGTTCAGGCTGTGGAGCAACACCTGATGAGGTTTATACAGACATGCCGGCTGCCTAGAAAGCGAGACTGTGTTGCGTGCCTCCTGGCTGAACCATCCATACTGAAAGATCAGAACTGGTTGGGGAAATTCTACATAAAGAACCATTAACAGCTTTAAAGAGGGATCAAACTTGTTGAAATGATGCAAAGTGGTTGAACAGGGCTGTAGCCTCTATGGCTACAGCCCTAGAGGCTATATCACTGTTTGAAGTTTTGTTGAATGTCTTGCCTTAATTTATGCACCCTTTCCTATGTTTGTGCCTGTCTCAATAAAGCTTCGATCTTCTGTGTACTGCTGTGAATCCATTTTGATAACACAGTACAATGTGACTGCAGATTTAGACCAAGCCTGCCAGCCCTATTATGTCTATTTTAGCAATGACAATTAGCAAAAGAGCTCTCCTCTTTGTGTGTTACTTATATAACACCGAACAATTTGACTGCAAATTCAGAAGACCAAGCCTGCCAGCCCTAATATTTGTATTTCAGCTATGACAATTAGCAAAGGAGCAATGGAGCTCTCCTATTTATGTGTAACTTGTATAACACCGTACAATTTGACTGCAAATTTACACCAAGCCTGCCAGCCCTAGTATTTGTATTTCAACAGTGACAATTAGTAATGGAGGAATGGAGCTCTTCTCTTTGTGTGTTACCTATATAACACAGTACAATGTGACTGCAGATTTACACCAAGCCTGCCAGCCCGAGTATTTGTATTTCAGCAATGACAATTAGCAATAGAACAATGAAGCTCTTCTCTTTGTGTGTTACCTATATAACACTGTACATTATGGGACTGCAGATTTAGAAGACCAAATCTGCCAGACCTATTAATTCTATTTCAGCAATAACAATTAGCAGTGGAACAATGGAGCTCTCCTGAATGTCACTGTAGACTTTGAAGAACACTGCTAGCCCTCTTCTTTCTATTCTTCCTATGATGCTGCCCAACTGCTCTAAGACTACCAAGAACTGTGCTACCCCTTCTGTGTCCCTCTGTGAAATGTCGATGGATCGCCGTGGAGGTCGGTACATATAGAATCCAAAACTCGCGATATCCGACGACATAACGATGACATTTTGCCTCGTTTTCAATTCTGAGGACACGCGAAAGTACCGAGCCGAGCCGTATCTGCTATGTTTGGGTGTGTTTGGTTCTCGGGGAACCGAGCCTGAGCATCTCTAGGTTTTATATCAGTTCATAAGCGCCATATGGTAAATTAGTTTAGGCCTCAAATTCCTCTTATACATGTAAATATACTGTGCCATGCCAGCATGCACAGACATGTGTGGGGACATGTTTCCCTCTCTGTTGTTCCTCTTTGGGGGTATTACATGTTGTATATCTATTACGACACCGACTGGTTGAAAAAAGGTCTCTGATTCATACATTTAGTATATTTGGCCAATATGCACAATTGCCAATTCGACGGATTTTCCATGGAAATTTTTGTCCCTATTTTTCAATATTGACCAACTATACAAAATCAATAATCTTTTTCTGCATGCGAGATGCCATTCTTACCATATGGTCTATAGGCCTTAGAACTTATTATTTATTGTAGATAAGTATTTAAAATGTGTACAGGGTGTAAGATCACATTATTGAGTGTGACCAGCTTGTATTCAGTCGCAATGTTTCTCTTGCATTAATGTTAAACAATTGGTAAAGCATCATTTTTACTATGCTTCATGTTGCTTGCACTTTTCCACAGTTAATTGTTGTTAATTAACCTTTTTGTTACTGACAATGTTTACATTGGGGTCAGAGTTCCCACCCATGTATTCCAAGGTTCTCATGAGAGCCTTAGATCTTACTGGTAGAAATCTGCAACTTGGAATGTTAATGTAAAGATTTTAGTAGCAGAATTAGCAGAAATGGATTCCCACAGGGCCGGACTGGCCATCTGGCACTTCTGGCAAATGCCAGAAGGGCCGATGGCCAGATGGGCCGGTTGCTAGCTGGCCGGCCCCATCGCTCAGCACACAGACTGTCATGCCAGAATTCAGCATGACAGTCTGTGTGCTGAGCAGTGGGGTCGGCACTACACTTACTTCCTGGTGTGGTCGCTCCTCCCCTCTCTTCTATGAATGGCTCTGGAGATGTCACATGGGACGAGCACCATGTGATAGGTGCCGTCCCATGTGTTAGGAGAGACTGTACAGCGCGCTGCGGAGCGCACAAGGTAAGAGGGAGGGGGTAGTTTGTGTGACAGGAGAGCTATATGTGGACAGGGGAGCTATATGTGGACAGGGGATCTATATGTGTGACAGGGGATCTATATGTGGACAGGGGATCTATATGTGTGACATGGGAGCTATATGTGTGACAGGGGAGCTATATGTGTGACAGGGGATCTATATGTGTGACAGGGGAGCTATATGTGTGACAGGGGAGCTATATGTGTGACAGGGGATCTATATGTGTGACAGGGGAGCTATATGTGTGACAGGGGAGCTATGTGTGACAGGGGAGCTATATGTGTGACAGGGAAGCTATATGTGTGACAGGGAAGCTATATGTGTGACAGGGAAGCTATATGTGGACAGGGGAGCTATATGTGGACAGGGGAGCTATATGTGTGACAGGGAAGCTATATGTGTGACAGGGGAGCTATATGTGTGACAGGGGAGCTATATGTGTGACAGGGGAGCTATGTGTGACAGGGGAGCTATATGTGTGACAGGGAAGCTATATGTGTGACAGGGAAGCTATATGTGGACAGGGGAGCTATATGTGGACAGGGGAGCTATGTGTGTGACAGGGAAGCTATATGTGTGACAGGGGAGCTATATGTGGACAGGGGAGCTATATGTGTGACAGGGGAGCTATGTGTGACAGGGGAGCTATATGTGTGACAGGGAAGCTATATGTGTGACAGGGAAGCTATATGTGGATAGGGGAGCTATATGTGGACAGGGGAGCTATATGTGTGACAGGGGATCTATATGTGTGACAGGGGATCTATATGTGTGACAGGGGATCTATATGTGGACAGGGGATCTATATGTGTGACAGGGGATCTATATGTGTGACAGGGGAGCTATATGTGTGACAGGGGAGCTATATGTGTGACAGGGGAGCTATATGTGTGACAGGGGAGCTATATGTGTGACAGGGAATCTATATGTGTGACAGGGGAGCTATATGTGTGACAGGGGAGCTATGTGTGACAGGGAAGCTATATGTGTGACAGGGAAGCTATATGTGTGACAGGGAAGCTATATGTGGACAGGGGAGCTATATGTGTGACAGGGAAGCTATATGTGTGACAGGGGAGCTATATGTGTGACAGGGGGGCTATGTGTGACAGGGGAGCTATATGTGTGACAGGGAAGCTATATGTGTGACAGGGGAGCTATATGTGTGACAGGGGAGCTATATGTGTGACAGGGGAGCTATATGTGTGACAGGGGAGCTATATGTGTGACTGGGGATCTATATGTGTGACAGGGAAGCTATATGTGTGACAGGGAAGCTATATGTGTGACAGGGAAGCTATATGTGGACAGGGGAGCTATATGTGTGACAGGGAAGCTATATGTGTGACAGGGGAGCTATATGTGTGACAGGGGGGCTATGTGTGACAGGGGAGCTATATGTGTGACAGGGAAGCTATATGTGTGACAGGGGAGCTATATGTGTGACAGGGGAGCTATATGTGTGACAGGGAAGCTATATGTGTGACAGGGGAGCTATATGTGTGACAGGGGGGCTATGTGTGACAGGGGAGCTATATGTGTGACAGGGAAGCTATATGTGTGACAGGGAAGCTATATGTGTGACAGGGAAGCTATATGTGGACAGGGGAGCTATATGTGTGACAGGGAAGCTATATGTGTGACAGGGGAGCTATATGTGTGACAGGGGGGCTATGTGTGACAGGGGAGCTATATGTGTGACAGGGAAGCTATATGTGTGACAGGGGAGCTATATGTGTGACAGGGAAGCTATATGTGTGACAGGGGAGCTATATGTGTGACAGGGGAGCTATATGTGTGACAGGGGAGCTATATGTGTGACAGGGGAGCTATGTGTGACAGGGGAGCTATATGTGTGACAGGGAAGCTATATGTGGACAGGGGAGCTATATGTGGACAGGGGAGCTATATGTGTGACAGGGGAGCTATATGTGTGACAGGGGAGCTATATGTGTGACAGGGAAGCTATATGTGGACAGGGGAGCTATATGTGGACAGGGGAGCTATATGTGTGACAGGGAAGCTATATGTGTGACAGGGGAGCTATATGTGTGACAGGGGAGCTATATGTGTGACAGGGGAGCTATATGTGTGACAGGGGAGCTATATGTGTGACTGGGGATCTATATGTGTGACTGGGGATCTATTTATTTGTGTGACAGGGTATCTATTTATTTGTGGGACAGGGTATCTATTTATTTGTGTGACAGGGTATCTATTTATTTGTGTGACAGGGTATCTATTTATTTGTGTGACAGGGTATGATTATAGTGTAACAAAAAATAACACAGAATTTACTGACAGGCGCCAATAAAAATGGGATCGACAAAGTTAAAAAATATATAAATCAAGCTCTGAATGACAATGAATACAAATTACCCAAAAAATAACCCCCCAAAAATATATCCAAAGAATGACCTTTATGATTATAGTGTGTATGTGTGTAACAGTATAACTATAGTATGTGTGTGTGGGCCGGTGTATGACCGTAATGTGTCTATGGGTAGTTCTTAATATAATGTGGGAGGTAGGCTGTTAATCTAATAGGGAATTGCAGGTGGGGGCTAATTATTGGGTGCTATTCTATTTGTGGGGTGAAGATGGGGGCAATTTAATAGTGGGGCCTATCAATTTCAGATGGGGTGATTGGATTTTTAATCTAATGCTGGGGTGCTTTGGAGAGAGGGAAATAGTTTTATTTATTAAATGGGAATACTATTTAATGTCAGGGCTAGTTGGAGGGAAATAGATGTATTTATCAAATGTGAATACTAGTACTTTAATGTTGTGGCTGCAGTGAGGCCTAATTTTAAAACATGGATGCTATATTGATTTAACACCAGGGCTAAATTTCATCTGCTCATTTTTTTCTCCAAATAGGGCATCCAACATTCCAGGATCCAGACAAACAGCAACTGATCTAAAGACACCAGCAGCCACAAGTGGTGACCATGACAAGACAGGTGGGAGAGACCAGGACAGTCTACCAACTGTTCTGAATTTGATGGGTGACTGTCCCACTTAGTCAGGATTTGGTCTGACTACAAGGACAGTTGGGAGATATGTCCTGCTTCACACTGTACTGCTTGTTAAGGCAGAACTGCGTGCACCTAACAGTAGTGCACACTGTATTGGCTTTGTATTTGTCAAAAATTTGTCTAATAGCCAAATTGCATCATAGGAGCCCCCCTGACTTAAGTGCCCGGGCCGCCCGAGCCTTAATCCAGTTGGTCAGCAGGAGGATCTGTGCTCCGTCCCGGACAGGGCACAGCCTGCAGAGCAAGCCGTGTAGCGCTAAGTCTCACAAGATTTATTAATCTCATGAGACTAAGAGCTTCCCTGCTCACTCTACAGGAATGTCAGCAGCATCAGAAGCATAGATAAGTACAGTGGGCTGGGGGCGTCATAATGTATCTGGGGGGGTGGCGAAATGTGGATGGGGAGGGCCTGATAAATGTAATGTTTTATTATAATGTATGTATCAACGCACCATTTTGACCACGCCCCCAACATAATGTAGCTACGCCTTTGGCGGCACCGCCACTGCACTGCGGCACACATTTTTTTTTCCAGCTTATCAACAGAGGTGGGCCTGTGTGCTTTAAATGCCAGGGCTGATTTTTAGTCCCAGTCCGGCCGTGGATTCCCATTACTATTTCAACATTTTGCACCCAAAAGAAAACTGGGGTGGAGGGGGGTTATTATCTGAGCAAACATCACGTCCAAGTGTTTGGCCTAACAAAATGGAAGCCTGAAGAATGGAACACGACAGGAAGCCAAATGAATCCAGTATGTTGGAGATATATTTTACTACATTAAAACATTAATTTGTGTTTTCACTTACTTCTGTCTCAATACATGGATTTTTGAGCTTTAACCAACTGATTAAAATTCCTGCAACAAATCTAATTCATTGGTCAAAGAGCTCTTTCTTCATGTCTCTGTATCTTTTGCTTACGAGACGGTGTAGTGTGTGTTGCACTCAAGCTTGATGAGTAAATGGTTTAAATCATATTGTACAACAACATGGTGCTTAGCCCTTTCAATTAACAAATGACCACTAGATGGCAGCAAATCAAACTTTTGGATTTTTTAAACCTTCTTCAGCACTTTAGAAATAGTAATCTTAGGGGGGTATTCAATTGTTAGCGTTAACGGAAAAAAACGAGCGCTCAAAAAATCTTAGCGTTAATACGGTAATTACTCGCGAAATTTCAGCTCGCCAGGGAGCGGCGAGCTGAAATTCCTCGAGTAAACTACCGTATTAACGCTTTTCACGCACAATATTACCGTATAAACGGTAATATTTTTTGAGCGCTCGTTTTTTTCCGTTAATGCTAACAATTGAATACCCCCCTAATTGTCAGTTCACCACACAAACCTGAAAAGAATAGGCATGGAATTTTGCTTTGCCCGTCTTTGTGTTCCATTTTATATGTCCTTATATTGACATTTTTTTCTGTCACTTCCTTTTCTTTCATGTTAATGAAAATACAGTGGCCATGGTTTAGTTAAGGTCATGATAAAATGTCACTTTTATAAGTATTATGTAGACGTGGCAGGATGGCTTAAACATACATTTGCAAATGTGTGCAACAAATGTTGTGTGTATGTTCCTTGCAGGATAACCCCACCCTTTCAAGCACCTGTTATGGCCTATAAATTGATTTGAGCAGCTTCCACTTTTGTATTTGTCTGAGAGGCATGTTTGTGTCAGTAGCTGAGAGGGGGTACTGGCACTGAATTGCTGTTTGGAGGCTTCTGGGGTACCTCTTTGGTAAGTTGGCTCTCAATTTAAAAACACATATGTATGGGCCAAATATATGGGACTCTCATTGTTTAGAGTAGGACCATCCTATTAGCAAAAGCGCCTTGGCGTGGCAGGATGGCTTAAACATACATTTGCAAATGTGTGCAACAAAGACTTTTGCATTTTTATCTACAGTAGAAATGGCAGATCTGTTGCTGGCTATAGCAGTGTGCTGGGGGAAAAAATGTTGTGTGTATGTTCCTTGCAGGATAACCCCACCCTTTCAAGCACCTGTTATGGCCTATAAATTGATTTGAGCAGCTTCCAATTTTGTATTTGTCTGAGAGGCATGTTTGTGTCAGTAGCTGAGAGGGGGTACTGGCACTGAATTGCTGTTTGGAGGCTTCTGGGGTACCTCTTTGGTAAGTTGGCTCTCAATTTAAAAACACATATGTATGGCCCAAATATATGGGACTCTCATTGTTTAGAGTAGGACCATCCTATTAGCAAAAGCGCCTTGGCGTGGCAGGATGGCTTAAACATACATTTGCAAATGTGTGCAACAAAGACTTTTGCATTTTTATCTACAGTAGAAATGGCAGATCTGTTGCTGGCTATAGCAGTGTGCTGGGGGAAAAAATGTTGTGTGTATGTTCCTTGCAGGATAACCCCACCCTTTCAAGCACCTGTTATGGCCTATAAACTGATTTGAGCAGCTTCCACTTTTGTATTTGTTTTTGGACTTTTAAAAATAGTTTTTATTTTGATTGAATCTGTGCTCCACCTTAAAAATAAGCAAATTATTATAATGTCTTGAAAATTAAGATCAACTATAACAATATTGTGTTTAATTAAGAACCATAAAAATAACAAAAAGGGAATTTTTATATCTTAAATACTTTTTTAATAGAATATAGTATAAAATATGTAAAATTGTTCCATTAAACACTTTCAGATTCCTCCGCTTTCATAGAATATGAATATTGCCCATTGTGCTACAGAATACTGTAATGCATATTTCACACAAATTATTAAATTCAAATGTTTCTTCTAATCAAAATCTGTAATCTGCTCATTATTTCTTATGTTTCCTCACATCAGATAAAGCAAACATTTCCTTAAACTATTTTATGACAATCAATGGTCATCTTGCAGGGAAGGGCTGACAACTTTTGACCTGGGAGGCAAACATGCGCAAGTGTACCAGGATCTTCTACCAGTGTTTCACAATAGAATAATGGGCATAACAAAAATACCTGCAGACGTGGTTTATCTAATGTAGGCATAGTTTTATACAGCCAATAAAGCATGAAAAATTGCTATGCCAAACAGCACGGTCAGAAGAAGAGCTCTCTACTCCGTCACCTTGATTTTGGTCTAGGCCTTGGCACGGGACTACAGAAATTTAGGACATGGAAGTATCCTGTCTGAATATCTTACTCACCGATTTACAGGTGAGAGCCCCACCAAGAGAGAGACTAAACCGAACATTGATACTCACCTTGTAGTCACTGTCTCCTCTTGATGGTCGTCTGCGACTCCCATGACTGGCATCTAGGAAAAGGTTGACACACAACAGCCCACCCACAGAACTGTCTACCGAGCTAGTATATGCCACCCACTCTAATGCAAGCTACAACAACAATACTACAGCAGTACCGTGGTCCTAACAACATTCTACATGACCAGTATGCTGCAAAACATTAACTCCTAACAGTAGGTATAGTGTACTACCCTTAATACAAGCCCCACAGTTCCAATACACCAATATACAGAATAACAGACAACAAGTTACAATATCAGATATTAAAAGTCTACCATTAATGGGCGCCTGACTCTCGGATCCTATAACAGGGAAGCACTATAAAAGCCTATTTTTAATGGGGACCTGACAGTAGAGGACAAGGGCACAATGAAGGTATACTTACTCATCTATAAGAGACCACCACAAATCACAGTCTCAGAATCACAGGGCTACCTCCTACTGTTGCCAGACCTAGTGCCAAGTTTGCCTCCACAGGCCTTGTATCAAGTTTGTCTCCACAGGCCTACTGCTGTATAAAGTGCCCACAGGCCTCTAAACCTGAAATTGATGCCACAGGCATCTGAGCCTGACTATACTATGCGCCCATTAAGCGAAATGAAGACCCTTCAATAATCGAATGAGTTCCATGGGCCTTGTACCCACTAATGCTGCATGGGCCTGGTCCCCGAATTTGTGCCCATGGGCCTTGTGACAGTGGAGCTGAACATGGGAACCAAACTTACCTGATCCACGCAGGAAACAGACCTTCTTTCTTCTATTTTCACCTCTTCCAATTTCTTCCACATGGGAGGTGCCTCTTCTCCTGTTCAGCGCTTTGCTTCTTTTCTTCAATCCACGTCGCCTTCTTTCTGTTGATTGCAGAGAGCTCTTCTTCTTTTCTTTCCGGCATCTCTCTTCTATCCTTTTTACATTGCGGCGCCTTTTTCTCTGTCCTCTCTCCTTTTCTTGCAGCTATCTTCTTCTTCCGGATTCCTGTACTGGTCTGATTAGACCAGTACAGGGGACGGGGCTTAGCGATGCGTTTGGCTCACAATAACACCAAATTCAAATGACTGGAGGTGAGCCTTGATTGGCCTAAACAGATTGCTATCACCAATGTCAGGGAACGTGGACGGAAGGGAATACCTACCTGTGCTGGATCACTGGCTGGGTAAGTAACATCATCTCCTTGTTGCCCTCTTCATGGGATCCGCATCAGGAGGCCACCATCCTGCAATAGAATGAGTGGTTGAGCAAGCCTGTATATGGTGCACAGCAAAATCCTAGATGCTACAAAATGTATCCGTAGATATCCTTATAAAACATATACAAAAAATAAATAAAATAGTTGTTCCTTAAATAGGGCAGTGCCACCTCCCTTGATACAAATGCAAACTCTAAAACTCAGTTAGAAGCGCCAACTACATATTACTATAATATAAAACTACAAAACTACATAGCTACAATTTATATTGAATATGGCAGAAATAACATTCAACTCATTAGCAAAAAGAAAAAATATTTGAATCACTAAATAGGATTGACATATGTGCAAATTGTGATAAACAATGACATATAAAAACATAAGTACATAATAAAAATTCAATAATTCTAAATAAATCTCAATAATGCTCCGGAAAAAATAGTATGTACTGAAGCATGCGAATATAAGTTGACTATCCAATCAGGATAATAATCAATTTCAGAGTCTCTGTTCATATGAGATGGCAATATAATATATCGCTTGATATTTAGAACAGTCCAACGAGTGGCCAGCTGAATAGTTAAATGGACCCGTGGAATCCGGAAAAACGTGGAATGCTAGGAGGACACTCCAAACCCTCCTTAATATCCTGTAGAGAGAAACTGCAAATATAATGCGCTTATAACGCAGCTAGTTTCCAATGTATGGGTATAGCAGCTCCGTCTGTTAGTTTATTTACAGTTAGGGAGTTTACCCACAGCGAATCAAGCAGCTGTGTAGGGAATCCTCATCCTCTCATATAAAAAGAAGCAGCCCAAAATTCCTTGAAATCACTTTCCTGTGCCGATATACCCTTCAGGAGGGGTATGGAAAAAAGACAGGGTGCCCCCAGAGTAATGATTTAGCAACAAACTGTTGTAAAGAATGTATGCACTTTTTGAAATGTTCAGTGCTTGGCTTGCTGTTTATTTTTGTGATATGCTGAAATTTAACACTACACTGCAGATTTTTGAGACACCTTATAAATATTAAATAATAATAATAATATCAATATATAACGCATATTTTAATTATAATAGAATAATATTGATGGAAAACAAGTCTATGTGAATGCTTATTGCTGCAGTACAAATGCAGGTTGCAATTCACTTTTGATTAGAAACAGGTGAAAACACATACTACACATCTCTGACAGGCTGTTCTCAAGGTTTACTATGGCAACTTGCTAGAGAAGTTAAAGGTTTATTTTCTCAAACTTCAAATGAATCACACCTGTATACCTTGCATAAATTACCCTACAATAATTGAATGATGAGCTTTATAATTAAATTGCAAGTGAACTTCAGAGTTTGAGCGTAAAAATATAATGTGAAGTCCGTGGAACACTATTGCACAAGACTACAATGTAAAATTATTTTCTAATTAAATTGGCCCCTAAGACAAAACGAGAAAAGAAGAATCTATTACCCGGAATACCTGTTAGTCGCCTTTGATTAGCTGGTGGTAAAGGGAATTCCAGGCACTTCCTACTTTGATCATGAATCAATAGAAATTAATTGAATGTCTATTAACGAAGGGAAAAAATTACATTCATGTCTATGTCTCGTTAATTATTATGTCCTATTCATTTCAATAGGGTTGCTATATATAGCGCAGAACCTCACTTAAATGAATGGGCTTTAGAAATAAATAAGCCATAGACACGAATAGGGAAATTACAGCACAACGCTAGTTAAACCCTTAATGGGTTTATAGCCAATGCACTCCCATAGAACTTAATGAACTTTCTTTAACTACAGTGACATGCTTGAATGCACTAAAATGAACAAAAAACTTGCAACAACAGTGCCAAAACGCAAACTCACACAGACCCAATTATGAATGTGGGCACATAGAAAAGAGTGGGTATTAGTATTATATGTTAAAATAACATAAGTCAGATGCATGTTTGAAACTTCAAAATTGATACACATATCAGCTGAAATCCCCAGCTCAAGAACAGATTAAAATATATTGTAACCTATAATCCCAAATAGATGATAATAAACTTTAATATTTGCTATTTTTTAAAGAAACAAACAGAAGAAAAATTACTATCAATAAATTTAAAATCCTGTTAATATCAATTTATATGAATTAAAAAGTGTAACTCTTTGTACTAGTGCAACTCTTTTTATTAGCTCATAAATCTGTTAATATAACAAAATGCACATTTCACATCACATTCCCTTATTCAAATGTCCTTTTACCTTTTCTGCATAAAATGTCTTTGTAATATATATATGTATATTCAGTGGTCAAAGTAGGGGTGTATACGCCATACCACCATTTCTCCTACTGCCTTCATGGTAAAGCTATAAAATTTCATTACATTCCCATTACATTTTCCACTTCTAAATTTCCACTTCGATCTCAATTGAAAATGTCTTATGGCTGTATTTGTGTTTCCTGTCCTGTACTACAGGAGAGAAATACTTTAAAGCTCCAATCTGCAGGGATAGAGAAAACTCCATATGTTGCGCATAAATGAGCTCTTATATTACATCAGTCAAACACGCTTTAAATTGTTACCTGTAAGGAAGACACTAGTTGGGAGGAAAATGTATACTGGTGTAATTTATAAAGGGAAGTGCAGAATGTTGCTTTGAGTGAGCATGTTGATAGAATACACATACTTTCAAGTCGTAAACAATGCTCATGGGTTTGCCAGCTAGAAGATACCTGTTGGGAGTGCCGGTTTCCTCTTTTGGGCACTTTTTGATTTTATAGGATTGGCAAGATGTGTAATTTAAATACAATTACATAAAAGCAGGTCAAAAAAGAGGAAAATTGTCAGACTCAGTTATTCCTGATGCAACTGACACATCTGTGAATATTGCACTGTTCATTGAAGAACAAAACACCCCTGTATTCGAAAGAAATGACTGCATTTAAGGTGGGTGTAATTACTTTAAATTAGAATTGGTCTTACCAGTTTCACTAAGGTCTATATTATCACCCTGTACCAACCGGCTAAAAGTGTTAACCAATATCGACTTACCATTTGTTTGTCAGCAAGTGGCAATAATACTTTTACTAAGTTAACATCAGAACACTGCACATGATAAACTGAGAGGTATAGTCTAATCCTTTTTGTTTTTTGTGCCAGTAGGGCAGTAGCCAAGTCCACTGTCAGCCTGCTTCTGGAAGACACACACCACAAGGGCACAGAGTTTCCTGATATCAGCTTCTTCAGAGGGATTACTGTGCAGCTCTTGATTAATACAAAAGGAGCTGCAACTCCAGCTAGACACTGTTCGTCTTCACTTGTCTTCACTTGTTTCTTGTGCGCTGTTCCTTTTATGCACAACTTGGTTCCCATGGTGGTGTGACCTGGGTGGTGGAAGGTCATTATTTTACAGTGCTTTTTCTGACTTGCTTCCCCTTATCTTCTGATTAGGGGAACCATGATGTGGTTGACTCCATACAGCCTCAGAAATAGAGTCAAACACAATGGTTACCACTATAGCATACAAATAGACATGATCACCTGGATAAGGGGAATTCAATGGATTGCCACCAAACTTAAACCTTGGTAGAGTTTATGGGTAATGTCAAGCAGTGAACTGATTAGCACTAATAGTTTTTGTGGCAATGAAAGGGTTAGTGATAAGCTACTGGTGTTGGCATTCCAGGGTGAATGTAGCACAATGAGGAGACAAGTACATTGTGGAACTGTAATATCCTGCAAATCACAGGTATGTTACTGCATGCACTCATTCAGAAAACTCTATCTTCCATCCTGTCTCTGGGAATTTAAATGAAAATTGTGTCAACCATTTTGGGGTGGACAAACTGTAAACTACAACCCCAGGCTGCTCACTAGAGCCCCAGAATGTACTAGAAGACTTCAGAAGACTCTTGGGGGGAAAGGGTGGAGCCAAAAATGGACTGCTAGAGGCTAGTGGAGGTTTAGCTGAGAAATGTGCTGTGAAGGTTGCCTGGAATAATGGAGGATCTGCCCATTAAGAGCCACTGAATGCTATTGCTGAACTGTTGACCTGAGGGATGTTTGCAGCCAAAGTATGTAAAAGCCAAATGTGAAAGGTAGTCAATAAGAAAACATCTTTGGAGAAATAGGAAAAAGACGCAGTTTTCCACTGCCTATCAGATGTGGGCAGAACTCATAAAACAGATAAGTTTATGATTTATTTTGCTTTGGAAACCAATGAGACATCAAACTCTGTTATCAAAACCTTTGACCGGGACTGCAATATTGCTATTGAGAAGTTATGCTGCTGTCTGAAGAGAGAGTTTCATTTCAGCCAAATATGCTTTATTTAAAATTCATCTGCAAGCTGACACAGTGTGCAAGGGACATAGAGAGTAATCATTTGTAACAAAAGTGTGTCTATATTGCATCAAAAGTTTGATTCTATTGTGATACTGACTAAAATGGATGCTGATGAGAGAATTGCAAATTGCTTAACTCTACAGTTGTTGGGATCGATTACTGATTGCATCTTGTTCAAGTAACTAAGCTTCATGTGTCCAGCTGAAACTTCACTTTTACCTGTGGATTACAATTTACCCCTGTGAGTTCTGTCTATTGTAAAGTGACCCTAATAAGAAGCTGGATTAATCCTTGTTGCATTTCTACTGATGATGTGATAAGTGGTGTATATTTGCAGTAAAAGTCTATTGTGATTGATTTGTCTAGATCATTGCTTCTTAAACCTGGTCATTAGGACCCCTAAAAGTGTATGTTTTCCATATCTCCTTGCTTTAGCACAGGTGAATTCATTACTGACTGACACATTGTACCAGATCCACAGGTGGTATAATTATTTCCCTTGTCTCCTGAAAACCATGCACTCTTAGGGGTCCTGGGAACTGGATTTGAGAAACACTGGTCTAGATAATCTGCTGCAGCAGCATTTAGTGTAATGGTCTAATTAACTCATTGGCAATGGATTGTCTCCGAAAGTATTTATCCAGTAAAATCCATTTCACTGAAGCACAGTGCCTAAATTTAAAGTGAGATATATTTATTCAGTGATCTATGTGTTGTGGTGATTTATGTTTACATATTGCTGTTATTGTTAAATCAAGATTCCTAAATGCTACTTAATTTGTGACATGTTGAATAACGTTGCATATTGATAGTATCGTTGTATTACTTCCCTACACTACCGCTACTTATTTGACGCTGTGGAAAAACCTTATGCCACAAGTGAAGAGAATAAACCTTATGAGTTTATACAGTTTTATCCCTATGTTCCTTGTTTTATTCCAACACAACTGAGAAGACCTTTGCCTCTGTACCATACCACCCGGCCTGTAGAATCCTTCCTTACACTACTTCTCAGGTGCCAACCATCTGCCCCATTACAGAACAGTTATAACATAAGCCCACACATGGCAACTTTTAAGTAAACAGTTCTAAACTTTATATAGATTAGAGAGGATGCCAAGGGGATTATACTCTAATTCAGTAGCCCAGCACCCTACTCTCATCTCATTACTTTTTAACCTGTAGTAAGGTTGATACTGTTATTGCCACTTATTAAATCTGTAAATTATATACATTAAAGATAACCCTAGCTAGTTATCTAACTAATATATTTGGCTGGTTAACATGGGGGGCCTAGTAGCACAGTGTTACAAGCCACGACGACCCGCGGCTCATCCTCCCTGCTTGCATCCTGGCTGTCATGGCAACAGCCAGGACGTCACTTCCTGTTTCTAGGTCCCGGCATTGACAGCTGAGTGCGTACAGGTGCAGCTTTAATAATTTTTTGTATTACAGTGTCAGGTGGCTGAATTAACCTCCAGCACCTCCTCAATTCTTGATGGGCATTCTATGTATTTAAGGCAGGGAGGGCTGAGCCTCCCTGCAGGTTATAGCGTCAGTTCCTGGCTGCTTTCCTGCTCCTCTCTTGCTGTGCTTATACCTGGATTGTTTTCCATGTATGACCTTGGCTTATGCTCTTGGACTTCTGATTATTTGTTCATGACCCTGACCTTTGCTTGTGACTCAGATACCCTTGTTTTCTGTCAGCCTTGATTTTTTTGCCTGAACCCAACTTCGCTGATTTCTCCTGCCCTTGGACCCTGGCTTGCTCCTGACCATGTTACCTGCTGTCATTACCTCCAATTTCCACACTGCGGCATTACTCATAAGCTTGCACTATGTTGAATTTAAGACCTGGGGGCATCTGAGTACCTGAGTTCATCTTTTTGCTACAAATTTATATTGTCAACTGCGATTGCTGTGGTTCCAAAGCACATAGGTTTTATTTGTAAAGTATATTAAAAGGCAAAGTTTGGTAAGTATAAGCATGCTCCTGCTAGCACTAGCACAAGCATCTATGAGAACGCTCTGAGGTCCAAAACACAGAGCTCAACAATTTATACACTGTACAGTAGTAATAGTAGTAACATCACAGAGATATACAGTTACAGTTGTAAGGTCTTCATTCATAGGTCAAAGGTTCTTGCCCTCTCAGGTACTCGACATGGCATTGGTGAATTCCTCTGGTCATTGTTCTTCAAACTGCCAAATGGTCATTCCTCAGGCTCCCGCCTCTAGACTTGTATAAACTGGTTTTTATGACCCCTGTGTACTGGTTATTTGGTGTTAAAATAGTGATATTATTTATAACTAGCGTTCTCAAGGTGCGCTACACAAGTAACACTGGAAACTTTCTCATAAAATTGTGAGCAGATTGATACCAAACTAAATATAATTCAGCTGTCAGAAACATTATTTAGCTTTTTCCCCATATTATAATTTATATGAAAAAGATTGTAAAATACATTTTACTAATAAATAAATGTGGATTGGAACCTTAATAAATGTGAATTATCTACAGGTGTAAGTGCGAATGTAAATGTGTGTGTTATTAATCCGTGCGATTGCATCATAACACGTGGCATACTAATCACAATTGCTACTAGTTCTGCAAGCTTGGCGTAGTGGTTAGCACTTCTGCCTTACAGCACTGGGGTCATGAGTTAAATTCCCGACCATGGCCTTATCTGTGAGCAGTTTGTATGTTCTCCCCATGTTTGCGTGGGTTTCCTCCGGGTGCTCCAGTTTCCTCCCACACTCCAAAAACATACTAGTAGGTTAATTGGCTGCTAACAAATTGACCCTAGTCTGTGTGTGTCTGTCTGTGTGTGTGTTAGGGAATTTAGACTGTAAGCTCCAATGGGACAGGGACTGATGTGAATGAGTTCTCTGTACAGCGCTGTAGAATTAGTGGCGCTATATAAATAAATGGTGATGATGATGATGATAGCTGGTAGCCGTAACACACACAAGTTAACATTGCTGTCTCACAGCAACCAGGACCCTATCTGTGTGCAGTTTTTATGATCTCCTCATAATTGTATGGGTTTTCTCCAGGTGCTCCAGTCTCTTCCCAGAGTCTAAAAACATACTGGTATCGTAAATGGCTGCTGACAAAATTGGACCCTAATGTATGTGTTTGTAGGGTAGGAAATTTAGACTGTAAGTTTCAAATGGGCTGAGAGTGATGCAAATGATTCAATATTTTCTGTATAGAACTATGTAAAACAGTAGCACTATATAAATGATCAACAATAAAATATAACTAAAATGCACTGCAGTTAAGAATCCTTTTCATTTCTGTAGCTGTTAATAATGTATTGTAAAAATTGTAGAATAAGAACTGAGGGCTAAATTAAGCACGAGGGAAATTATAATCTGAGGTTGTGTTCAATTGATTGAAATCACATCTCCAAGGGTTAAAAGTTAATAGGGGATGGAGTATGCCCATCTGATGTCACTTGGGGAGGGTTAAGGAGTAGTCCATAAAAGTGTGGGGCAGAATAAAAATCATTCTCTAGAGATCCAGGACGTTGTCTGCCTACCCTCCCTGGTATTAGATGTATTTTCGCACCTGCTGTGGATTGTCATGATGTTCTATTTTTGTGCTGGTTTTCTATATATCAGTTACTGGCCTGGCATGGCATTGGAGGTCCGGGATGAGTTTCGTTGTCAGTAAACGCAATGCAGCCGATAGCCAATGATTGGGGACACATGCTGAAACTGTCTTCCTTCGAAGAGTCGACTATAGTCTTGGTGCAAGTACCGCCCTTGTGGGTCGGCTTCTGGGTGCGCTTCTTAAACCCAGAGGGGTTGCAAGTCCTGTAGTGCCCAGGATAATTGTTCCCCGATAAGGTAGATATGTGAAGTTGTTACCCACGCTGTTGATATGCAAAGGGTGGGTTGACCCGTGTTGTGATATCCATATTTGGGCCTTGCCATACTGCTTGCTGTTTTCTCCTCCACCATATAGTTGCCAAAATAAAGTCCTTTATTTATTTTGTCACAATTTAAGTCTTGTGTCATTTATTGTAGATATTAAGTTAAGAGTGTAACGAGAGGTTATATAAGGTAATGTTAAATATGATTTTTTGTTAAGGCCTCATAAGGCCTTTGTTCAGCCATTTTATTGTAACTTGTATAGAAATATTATTTGCTAGAAGAGATTATTCATTTTTCTGTTAACTTGCAGTTTTGCAATATGTGAGCCTATGGCCTTGAAGTTGAACTAATAGAGAACACCTGAAGAATGTAACCAGTTATGAAAACAATAATGAGCTTCATATCCAGCTGGTAGTATGGGAACTGTATCCATGGTGTTGCACATAGCATATCTCCAACTCCCCTTGAGATAAGAAATAATAGGCTCATCTGTCCTTAGAAGGGGGAGAAAAGTAAACACCTCAAGAATACGTGAGAAAGTTAATCAGTAGCGCTTCTCATAAACTAGTGGTATAAACTATTGTATGCATATGACGTAGGATTCATTTATTCAGTAGCCTATAAAAACCTGTATCTTTGTATCAATAAACTAGAGAATATTCCTTGTATACAGAACTTGGTCTGTGTCAATTCTCTCCAGCTGATTGAAGCGCTTCCAGATATACTTGACACCACAGGCAGACTTGGGTCAGAATTTTAGATCTAACAACTTGGAGGTCGCCACAGAGATTCGCTGTCCAGCAGGCTACAAGACAGACAACGGAGGTTTCCCAGCACATTGAACCCCAACATCCGCGGTCAGTAGATTTCTACTCGTTGGTCTTCCTAGTCTGGGTCACCTCATGTCTGTCTGAGGCACCTGACACGCGAATTTGTGAGTCTCAAGTATCATCTGATTAATATAATACAGTATTAACCCAATTTGTTTACTGTAATTGTATTGTTGATTAGATTTTTGAAAGATGATTGAATTTTGAGTGCATGTGTTTGTACCTATGTATGATGTATAAAGCATAAAAGTCACATAAGACATTGATCAAAGAAGCATGTAATGGAATAGAGGGATTTAGAGAGTTATTGTTTTGAACATTGAGTGAACATTTTAGACACCATCCCCAGAGGTATATCAAAGAAGGGAGATTCTGTAATCTGCCCAAATTGTGTAAGAGAGATTTCCAAAAGACCTTCGTCCCAGATACTGTCAAAGAAGCTATTTAGCACGGACATCCAGTACAAGGAGTCCACAGAACGGGACGTCCAGTGCAAGGACAACCCACAGAAACTAGATAAGAGTCCCGATTTGGACTCAACAGAATACTGTCAATACGAGTAATATAGATAGTAAACAAATGACAGCAGCTCCCTCATAGATATGATGCACAAAGACTTAAGGAAATGGGGGAGTAGAAGGTCTGCAGGGAATTTTTCAAGAAAGCGGGGATAGCCAAAGATATGTGTGGATGGAGAAACAAAGGTGTTGCAAGTGGTAATGTGACAAGAACAAAGGGGTATTGAGATCAAACCCCAAGAGATTGTTTGAGGTGGCACAGGAAAGTTAAGAGATCTGAAAAGTCGAAATATATGTGGATATGCTAAATGCATCGGAAGCTGAATAATGAATCAAGTAGGTTGTATATTATAAATGTATGTTTGATCCTGTGCAGCTGAATAAGTGAAATGTGCCCCTCCCTTATTCTGTGTAAATGATTTCAGTGTGTTGAGATAAGAAGCACACTGTTTTTTGTTTTTTGACAATGTATGTAAAATTAAAAAAATGTGTCCGGAGTGCTGATTGATGATAACATGTTGAAGCTAACTTGTATTTAGTGTAATGCTGGGACTTGTAGTTCCACAGCAGTAGGCTGGAAGATGTCAGTTAAGTTTTCTTTCTCTGTATGTGAGTTTTGTCTCCGTCTTACTGCGTGTGAGAGAGATCCGTGATAATTCACATTGTTTGTTCTCTGTCTTAGTGCTCTATAAGGGAGATGTTTGATTTACTTTAAATCACAATGTTTGTCTGTCTTGTCCGTTTTTTACAAGAGACATGTTTCAAGGTTGAAAAAGTTGTACATTCATTGCTTAATGATAAGCTTTTAAAAAGATACAAAAGAAGTTTTAAAATGTTTGGTCCGATTGCACGGACAAGATTGTAAATAATGTACATTATCACTATAAGTACTAGTGTCAGAACAAAGCTGGCTGGGATCCAACAAGCCGTTTCTGTATTTGAACAAAATAATTTTGTTTCTGAAGTTCAGAAATATAGCTTTCTCTTTAATGAAGTTGAGAATTGTGGGAGTGAGCTTACATGCTGTTTTTATCTGTGTTAAAATGGCGCTGATGAATGTTCTCAGAAATCAGGAGGGTTTGTTATGCCTTTAAAGAAATGTTACGAGATAAAATGTTGTCTGTGAGCGAGACTTAAGTGAATATATTTTTACTTTGAACACGAAAATCACAGAATCTAGAAATATGTGTGAATATTTGGTCACGGGAGAGAGATTTTGTTGAGAAAATGTTGAATGATTTACAGACACAATGTATTGTGTCTAACGAGAGTACTCTGATTTATGAGACAGTGCTGCTTTTAAAATGGTTGAATACTTGGAACCAAGATTCCAGATTGAATGTTTCTAAACCCGGAAATTTAATTAGTGTCATTTAAAAGGGCTGTACTAAGAGATGATAAGAAAGGAGTGGCTTTGAACACTCGCCCAGGTCTCGTCACTTTGACATTCTCTATTTGTGAAATTAGGGACTGCCCCTTTGAGGAAATCAAGGCATGGAACGCATAGCGTCACAGTTAAGCTTTTAGCAGCTGTTCACTGGTTACCTAAGACAGTATACACGCATGTTACAGTTACAGTAATTCCTAGTAAATAAATGTTAATCTCTATGCAAAAGTTTTTTTATTCACAGGTCTCCAGCTGCAAAGACCCATTAGGCAATCCAGATTGCATTGATTTAACTTCCAATGCACCATCTTTGCACCACAACAAACATAAGTATAAACTAATGAAGGATTTAAATAACGTAAACTCTTCTGAGTAATGATTACCTTGTTTTGGAAGAGATATTAGAGTTTATGTGCTATTCGCATAGCAAATGCATGAACTAGGTGGTTTTTCTGTATGTGCAGAAAGCAAAAGGTTTTTATTTGTATCCTCATTACAGTTTTGAGTAAATCAGTGTTTGTAAAGACATTTACTGCCCTTATTTACTGTGCTATAATTGTCATATACTGTAAATAATTCTTTTTATTGTGGGTATGGTAATGCATTGATGGGAATTCTATATTTTTACAGAAATGAAAAAGATTTAAGACTTTAAGAGCAATTGTATGTGCTCCTGCATTAGCACTTCTGGATCATAGCAAGCCATTTATACTCTCCTCTGAGCAGAACCAAATGTTTAACCAATTTTAAGCTGAAATAACTTCAGCGCCAGCACTGGCTTTGCCAGATTATGACAAGCCTTTCACATTATTTTGTTATGAAGTCAGTGCACATGTACAAGGAGTACTGACACAAATACATGGTCGCAAGCTAAGGTCACTTGCATACTACTCTGCTTTAGTGCTTGAAAAGAGTATAGATATTGTGCTAGGACACCCAGTTACCTTAACGGTATCGTACGTTGTGACAGAAACCAAGCACAAGCAAAACATTTGTTACCGGCCAGATTTACTAAGTATGAAGATATACAGCACAAAGGACATTCCCTCCTATTGTGAAATGAGTGACATATAACACTTGCCGAGCGCACTGTGTATTTTCTTCCTCCCTTTCCTTTTTTATTAGAAGAAAAAAAAAAAAAAAAAAAAAAAAGGAAGCACAAGAGGCCCCAGAGCCTCTCATGTTCACAGATATATGTTAAGACCTTCAGACAAGGGGAATCTGAGTAAACTGTATTTTAAGTTTTTTAAAGGTCCAAGGGAGACCAGAGAGGGGAGTTCATTGATATTAGCAGGAGGAATATAGATTGCACGTTATTTTCCTTTGCTGTGCGCTGTAGATGTGTACTAGACTAGAAAGGAAAGCCAAGTTTGGAAGAACCAGACTCAGGCCCATAGTAATGTATAGATCATTATACATAATTAGAAAATTCTAATATGAAAGTTTAACCCAACCAAATAAAGAAAAGAGCAACCCATGACTACAGGGGTTTACACCCAATGCAGGAATGTGTTTGTGAGTATTGTGGCCCAACACATTATTATATACACTAATAGAACTGATGATGTGGCTTATTAACAGGTTATTTAAGCTAAGTGTTTCTCTTCCAGAAGAATTAAAGTTACCACATCTGTCTTAACCGTTGTACTGTACACTCCATCTAATGAGTGTAAACTTTGTGGAACTCAGAAACCAAGAACCTTTTCCTTGGATTCCACATGCTCCTTACTGAAGCCTATCCTAATGAAGTAGCACTGCTTACTCCCAGTAACGTTACACTTAAGCAGTGCACAATGTTGAATCCTGCTGCCTTATTGCAGCAAGTTTCAAAAGATGGGAGAAGTACCTATATATATTGGGGTTACCCTAGGGATTTGGGGGAATTCCATTCCAGCTTGAACAGAAAGAAAGAAAAAAAAAAATGCAAACAAAATTTTTCTGAACATGATTGCATAGAACTAATGAAACAAGAATCTTTGGTTTTATCTCACATTAAAGATAAACCATTACCAGATGCAGACATCACTCTTTTTGTAGATGGTTCACACTATCACATAGATCCTGTCCCGTATACAGGGTGTGCTGTAACCACACACACAGAAATAGTGATTCAACAGACTCTACCGAGTCACATGTCAGCACAAGAAGCTGAACTAAAGGCCCTGACACTTGCATGCATATATGAAAAAGGACAAAGAGTAAATATTTACACTGATTCAAGTTATGCATTTGTAATTGCGCATGATTATGGCCCTGTATGGAAAAGTAGGGACCTTATGGGTTCAGCAAGCAAACCAGTCAATATGATGAACATACCAGGGCACTGTTCACTGCATTCCAGCTGTCCTCCAAACAGTGATGAAGGTGAAGACACACACAGAGATACTACCCCCGAAGCTAAGTGAAATAGACCAGGCCGCACGAGAAGCCGCCATAGCCCCAGTACCCCAAGGGGAGTCTATTTACATGGTGACCCCCTGACCCCTGTTTGACCAGAGCACACTCCAACTTATGGAAAGACAAGCAACAGAAAATAAGAAAAAGACTTGGGCAATACATGGAGCACTAGAAGTGCAAGGAGTGGTGTAAAGGTCAGCGTTTGTGTCTGCCAAAAGTAGTTTATCCCATTATGGCCAATATAGCACACGAGAAAGTGCATCTGGGAAAAGATGCTATGGTTGTACTCACTAGCAGCTTATGGATAGTACCAGGGTTCGCCCAAGCAGCACAGTCGTTAGTGGCAGAATGCCTAGTCTGTGCACAAAGTAACCCGAGTAAGTCTGTCCTATGGAAAAGCACACCCCAGACATAATATCCCTATAAGAGGATACAGATAGACTTTATAACTTCCCAAATGCTCGGGCTTTGAGAATGTGCTTGTCTGTGTCAACTTCTTTAGTCACTGGCTGGAGACATGGCTGTATAGAAAAGCAAATGCTAAAGCATTAGCCAAGAAAATTGCGAATGAGGTAATCTGATGATATGGTGTACCAGAGGTCATTGTAAGTGACAGAGGGATACACTTTACGGGGCAAGGATTCCAGAAACTATCACACCCCCTACAGATCCCAAAGTTCAGGATGTATGGAGCGCCTTAATGGTACACTGAAATTGAAAATGCAGAAAATAATGGCTGAAACAGGTCTGCCATGGATCTCATGTTTACCTGCACTCAGTAAAAAATACTGCTAGGAAAGACACAGGTTTAACACCATATGAGATATTGTTTGGCACAGCAAACAGAACAGGCTGTTATTTTCCATAGCAACTACACCATGTATATAGTGATTTGTTGAATTATGTTGCCTTATTATAGAAACAACTAACTGAAATACATGGTCAAATATTCTCCTCCATTGCAAACCCTAATTTTGATACAGGTACCCATAAACTGCACCCTGGGGGGCTGGGTGGTCGTGAGAAAGCACATCAGGAGAAGTCTTGAACCCAGATACAAGGGTCCTTATCAAGTCCTGTTGACGACTCCCATGGCTGTGAAAGTACAGGAAAGAGACACCTGGATTCACGCATAACACTGCAAAGTCTTCAAATCAGGGGAGTCTTGTTCTGATAAATAGAAATGACTGTCTCATTGTATTGATATGTCTTGCCAGAATAATTGTGACTGAAGTAGGGATTAAGGCCTCCCTAACCCAGTATGAAACAGACAGTTAAGTGACATATTGCCTATGCCACTGTGAGAAACATATGGGAAGGAGTGCTCAACAATTTGCACTCATAGTAGAGTAAACTCTGAAAATGTCTTTGTGCAGATGCATAACCTCATTGGTAAAGTTGTCAGTAATGATTCATGTTGGATATTGGAAATATTGGCATTAGTAGCAAATGGTTTTGCAATCCTGTTGATCGTATAGGTGATAATGAAACTAAATATATGGCTGATTAAGAAGTTACTGACACTTGATTGTTGTCTCTCCAAAAAGGGAACCACTGAAAATCCCGAACCTCTGATGATCACAGAAATTACTTCTGAAACCTGACCAGACTATGAGTGTCATGAATTATTTGGACTAGCAAAGCCAAAGAACTGCAGAGTTTGCAACAAGAAACTACTAAAGATTGAACAAAGGACATGCAAGGCCTGCAGAACTACTATAGACTCATTAACTACCTACTAAGAAACCATCTTTTAAGAAACCATCTTCTAAGAAACCATCTTTTCTAGACATGGACATTTGCCAAAATGCATCTCCTCATAAATCAAGTTAGGACAGGGAGGATCACAGGCTTATTAGTGGGGGATGAGTTGACAGATTCCTAAGGGGACCAACTCTATGCATGTGGCCTCCTACATGTGTATAAGTACCTGCTTATTAAGAATGTGGTTCTATAGATAGGATTAGGTAGGTAGGAGGAGAAAGGGTCGAAAATTGAATAAAAGATGGGAAATGTTAAATATGATTTTTTGTTAAGGCCTCATAAGGCCTTTGTTCAGCCATTTTATTGTAACTTGTATAGAAATATTATTTGCTAGAAGAGATTATTCATTTTTCTGTTAACTTGCAGTTTTGCAATATGTGAGCCTATGGCCTTGAAGTTGAACTAATAGAGAACACCTGAAGAATGTAACCAGTTATGAAAACAATAATGAGCTTCATATCCAGCTGGTAGTATGGGAACTGTATCCATGGTGTTGCACATAGCATATCTCCAACTCCCCTTGAGATAAGAAATAATAGGCTCATCTGTCCTTAGAAGGGGGAGAAAAGTAAACACCTCAAGAATACGTGAGAAAGTTAATCAGTAGCGCTTCTCATAAACTAGTGGTATAAACTATTGTATGCATATGACGTAGGATTCATTTATTCAGTAGCCTATAAAAACCTGTATCTTTGTATCAATAAACTAGAGAATATTCCTTGTATACAGAACTTGGTCTGTGTCAATTCTCTCCAGCTGATTGAAGCGCTTCCAGATATACTTGACACCACAGGCAGACTTGGGTCAGAATTTTAGATCTAACAGTAATAGAATATCAGCCTTTAAACATTTTAAAGCAATAACAAATAAAGAACAAGGCAACCACCACAAATAAAGTAATACATAATCTTTTGTAACAGCTCATTCTGGGGAATGTTAGATTTAGAACTAAAAAGACAGTTGACAGTTGGAGTTGTCTGTTGGAAAAGAGAAGTGAGTGAATCACAACAGTGGAGAAAGGAGAAAGTGTACAGTACTGGATAATGAAAAGAATATGAAGAGAAATTACAGACGCAGGAAAAGACTTAAAAAGGAAGAAAGTGAGAACAACATTTAACTAATTCATGAGCGAATAATGAACAGGAGAGTAACTACTGTGGTAGCAGAGGTTGCAGATGCTATAGGGCTGCTGTAAAAGAAAGGGAGATGTACCTGAATTGTGCACGCTATCCTCGTATCCTGTTCCTGAATAGTCTTGTTATATAACCACAAAAGGTTTTACACTTTTCCTCATAATACACACCTACGTCAGTGCTTAGCACCACTTTGAATACCATAACACCCGCACAGAGTTCTCTGCACAATAGTTACTGTATCAAGGCAAAATTTATAATAACAATGCAGATATGTTCATTAAAAAGAATATTTACTTACAACAATGTATTCAATAACATAATCTTAAACACTGTAAAAGGATAGCTATTTCGACCTTAAAGCGGATGCTACTTCCCTGAAAGTCTGCTATTGCTCTCTGTTATCAGGAGGGTCCAATAATAAGGCATATATACTATTAATGCTAATATCGTAATGACTGTTTAATAGCTAACTTCATTATCACTCACACAAGGAGGCTTCTAGTTTAAACCCCGTTCTTAGAAAGATAATTCTATTTCAATGTCTGCTCTATTTACTCTGATTCTGACAGTGTAATACAGGGAATAATACATATCATATCAAAAAAGGTTTTCCACAAAGTCTCCTTTAAAATAATATGTATTCTTATTAGCAATAGGTATTTTCAGTAACGTTTTTTTTACACATATGATAACACTGTGTAGAAAGCTTAATATATTTTACAGTAAATACAATGCATTGCCCATACTTGCCAACTCTCCCGGAATGTCCGGGAGACTCCCGCATTTTGCGAGAGTCTCCCGGACGCCCAGAAACCAATTTTGACAAATTGGTAAGTATGGCATTGCCTGCTTCAGCCATTTTATCTATGTATAAATGTCTCTTTGTTATTTATGTTACTAAGTTAACATGGTAGTACTATATGTATGTATATCAGATCTCAGTATGTGTGTGTCTGTGTATATGTTAAATGTATGTATAGCAAATTTCAGTGTGTGTGTGTGAAGGGGCGCACGCTGGGGGGTTTCTGGTTCTCCAGAAACCCCTCCCCTCCGCAGACGAACTGGAGCTAAACACTGCAGCAGTGTACTGTACTACAATACAGCATTGCCGCAGATGCTTCTTTGACAGGGCCGCGGCTGCTGTACAGTACAGCATCGCCAAAATGGAGCTGCTGTGCATGCATGGCCGCATGCGCAGCAGCTCGCTCTCGCTCTTTATTTTTTTTTGGTGGGGGGGAGGAAACCCCCCCTAAAAATCCTGCATTTGCCCCTGGTGTGGGTGTATGTCTGTGTATATTTTAATTGTAAGACAGTGAAGAGAAGAGAGTGCACAAGAGAAGAGCCTGCACGATGGAGGATAGATCATATTGCATAACAACATGGTGGGCAGCCAAAGGCAACATTACAAAATGAAGACCAGGCCACATGGCCCTTACTCGGAATTTATCCAGCACTAAACTGCATTGATAATCCACAATATATTTATGTGCAGCACTGTTTGAGTACAAAACTCCTTTATATCAACTATATAACTTTATAAACCAATCCCATATAAGTATCAATAATTATCTGCACTTTGCAAACAATCTACTCACTTGCTATGTATCAATAATTTTCTTCACTTTACAATCCTAATTTAAAATCTCAGTAATTTTCTTTATCAGTCTATGCACTTACACTGAACAATCTATGCACTAACACTGAACAATCTATGCACTTTCTAGTTTAACCAGCAATATCACATGCAAATCAACTACACTAGCAATATCAGAATGACCTATGTTACATGTTACAACAATGACAGTTTTATCTACTTTATCTACTTTATTTTGAAACTCCATGGACCTGATTATATGTGGTATAGCAGGGAAAAAGAGATATTCCTAGATGTTCCCATCTCAGCAGCAAGAAAAGAAAAGAAAAATTAAAAGAGAAGAAAATAATGCCTGTGTGTGTCTGTTCTTACAGTTGACCCCCCAAAGGTAGGCTGAGTTCAGGATATCTTAAACATGTTTGTTAAGCAATTGACCTAAGCAGCTCCAATTTCTACAACAGAAAACCAGGTTTCTGGTGGGAGAATATGCACAGCTCTGCCTTGTACCCAGGTGTACGCTATTTCTGTGCCTTTAATACTGCGCAGGTACAGTCTGTGTTGGAAAACACAGTAGTCATCTTGTAATTAGCAAATCGGTGCATGTGCAGTCTGCATTTAAAGATGCAGCAATTCAAACTGCACCACAATGACATAATCACTGGTGGCACGTTCAGGAGTGACTGCTCCTTCACAGGCCCCCTGTTTCTAAGTAAGTGTAATAGTGTTTCAGAGTGTGTCTATGTGAACAAGTTGGAAGGTGCTCAGTTTGGAATTGTTTTGGCAACACAATTTCTAATACAAAATATCTAGTAACAAAGAGGTGAGGAGCTAAGGGACCTCAAGTTCCTATGGCAGGTTGGATAAAGAAACCTGTGTCTTATTTAATGACGGCAGGAAAAATCCACAACTGTCGACAACCACCTTTTTAAATTATTCCTGAACAATTAAATCTAATATCTAGTAATTGTGCATTACCGCCTTTGCTGGTTTGCGGATCAGTGTATCCACTAATGATTTACTTGCTATCTAAAAACCCAAGTTTTAGTGCCCCTAGTGGCCAGCAAAGGTTGACACAACAAAACCACCAAAGTACCATTTTGTTTTGTTTTTTTTCTTTGTTTTTTGAAAAAAAACAGAACAAAAAACTTTTATTGCTTTTGTTAGAGTATCACTGTTACAGATGAAAACGGTATTATCTGATTCACATCACACCGGGGGATAAATGTATCATACCCCGGTTTTTTCATCTCGCGGGAGATCGGCGTCTCCGCAGCTTAAATTTAAAGAAGCGATGGCTTGTAAAGGGAAACTTGCCTTTACAAGCCATCGCCCCCTTAAATTTTAGCTGCGAAGACGCCGATCTCCCGCGAGATGATAAAACCGGGGTATGATACATTTACCCTCGGGTGTTATCTTCTATTTAATTAGGTTTTACAGGTATTTATATACACAAACTATGAACATAAATGTATGCTATCAACAGACACTATTTTACTACACTGTGGTTTCTCCATAAATCTAATTAACCATGTTATACAATCGTGTGATTCTCTATTTAAGCCTTGTGTAGTGTTACAACGGATCTGCTGTGATTTATCAGATCCTGTGTATCCTTACACAAGTGGGAATTTCCATGTCACATTTCTGAGTGGCATATTCCATTATGTATTATGATCCCCATTTTTTTCTTATCAAAAAAACTCATTACCAATATCCAGGGGTTTCATTAACTATAATTCTACATGGAACTAAACACCTCCAAAATAATGACATACTTAGATACCTGATCTATATCATCCTGCCCATTTCCAAATTTCTCTATATCTGATCAAGAGGCTGCAATATATACTTTTGACCACTAGGCACTTTTCCTGTTACTATTGTTAGTTCTTCTTTCCCCATATATCATTATACATTACCTGTATATCCCTGGGCTTTTAAAAGGAGTAGGATTTTGAATATCACCTCTCTTTCATCCCATATATCCTTATATACAGTTTTAAAACAAATGCATATATTCCTCAGTCATTGCAATTTTATGGGCTAAACCAATTATCGTTTGTTGATTATAACAGCAAGGACGTCTCCTTATGTGTATTCAACTACTTCCAATAACAAAACAAAGATTCATATTTTGCTTACTATTTCCTATTAATGACGTTCTAAGGGCAATCACCTGTTCCAATGTTATACAGTATATATATATATATATATATATATATATATATATATATATTATAACAAAGGGAGGCATTTATCTGACAAGATGCAAAGAAAACATACAAGCAGAGTAAGACATTGTTCAGTTATGCACCTAGATTCAGGTTAAACCAAGTAAAGACTTATGTGTAGTTTAAAGTTGGTTAACTTACATGATTTGAAGGCTGCTTCCTCTCAGCAAACAGACAGGGTGTGTCTGTTAGCCAAACAGAGCCAGTGATGGGTGTTTTATCTTGTTTGTGTCATTTGTTCACTGAGACCAACGCTGGGAAAGCTGGCTGGTCCTGAGAGAGAGCTGTTCTATGTATAGCTAGCGTTTAGGGTCTCCATAATTGCTGTGAAAGTATATGGTGTCAAAACATTTACCATCCTGACAATAAAGCTCCATAAAAAGGAAGAAGTTGTTCGCGTGTGCTTCTGCAGTAGCGGGCTCTTGCCACAAGTGGTGTCAGGAGTGAGATACTCTGGGAAGCAAGTTTCCGCTACCCAACCCGCGCAGACATCAACATGGAGGAAGTACTGAGAACCCTCGTGAATGTGGCCGCTGCGCAGCAACAGCAGCAAGCTCAGATGCTACGAGTTTCCGTGGCACATATTGGGCCTGCTTTTCCAAGCTGTTTTACCATGAGTCCCACATCAGGAAGTCCTTGTTTGTTCCGGGTGACTGTGCTAATCAACCAAAACCTTGTTCTTGCCTTGGTTGACTCGGGGAGTGAACTCTCATTGGTTTCCAGCTCTGCCTTACCCGAAACCATAACTTCTCGGTTGCCCAAGGTGAAGGTTCTTTGCGTACATGGCACGACAGAGGAGTATGAAAGAACAATACTACCAGTCACACTCAAAGACAAAACTGTTATGGTGGTAGCTGCCTAGCACCTAAACTCCCATATCCACTCATTTTGGGGCGAGACTTCCCACTGTTTAATGATGTCCTCGGTGAGCGGATCCGGAAGGACATGCCAGCAATTGATGCAACGGTCAGAAGCCCGGTCTTAAACGAACCGCCTAAGAATTCACAACATCTGGACATCGATCTTTGGGAACCGCCAAACCGGAATGCTATCCTGGGAGACACAGCAGGAGTTCCACAAAAGCATCCACCTGCGGGGAAACATGGACAGTCCAAACTAGCATTGGTTGGTGATGTCGCAGATGAGCCCACCCCGCCTGTCAGTGAGGATACGGACTGGTCTGCAATACCAATTTTGTTTCATCTGTAGGACTTTGCTCGAGACCAACTTAATGCTGCCACTTTGGAACATGCCTTTAAAAGTGTGACTGAGGTAAATGGGGTAGCGAAAGCCGCCCAGCCTGCAGAAGGTATACCATATTTTATTGTTAAAAATAATTTCCTGTACAGAGTTGCTAATGTACAGGGGGAAAAAGTAGAACAATTAATGGTTCCTCAGGTCCATGTACCCCTAGTGTTAAAAGCAGCACACACACGTCTGTGGGGGACACCTAGGGGAGGATAAAACACGGGAACGAGTTCTGCTTAGGTTTTACTGGCCCGGTGTACACATGGCAGTGAAAAAGTATTGCCGGTCCTGTCCCATTTGTCAGAGAACCTGTCCCAAACCCATGTACAGGGCACCTCTCATTCCAATACCAATAGTACAAGTTCCCTTTGAGCGGATAGCTATGGACCTTGTGGGGCCAATGGAAAAATCTGCACGTGGGCACCAATATATACTAGTGGTGCTTGACTATGCAACCAGGTATCAAGAGGCAATTCCCCTACGAAACATAAAGTCCAGCACCATAGCTAAGGAACTTGTATTGATGTTTACACGCTTGGGAATACCCAAAGAAATTCTCACAGATCAGGGTACTCCATTCATGTCTAAACTGATGAAGGACATGTGCCAGTTGCAAGGGGTTACGGCGCTTCACACCTCTGTATACCATCCACAAACAGATGGCTTGGTGGAACGCTTTAACCTCACATTAAAGAACATGCTCAGGAAAGCAGTGGCTCAAGAAAAATTTTTTTGGGAAACTCTTATTCCCTATTTGATGTTTGCCATCCGTGAGGTATCTCAAGCTTCAACAGGGTTTAGTCCACGGCCAAGCCAAAGACTGCATTTTCCACCCCTGATGGTCTCTATCAACATAAAGTCCTACCCTTTGGGTTGCATGGGGCACCTGCCACCTTCTAAAGGGCTATGAATAAATTGCTACGACCTCACACAGCTTATGCAGCCGCTTACTTGGACGATATAGTGATTTATACCCCAGACTGGGGATCATATTTAGCCAAAGTTGAGGCGGTCTTAGCTTCATTTAGGTCAGCAGGGTTAACAGCTAACCCAGAGAAATGTGCCATAGCCATGAGAGAAGCCAAATATTCGGGGTACGTTGTTGGTCGAGGGCGTGTAAAACCCTAGCTAGTCAAAGTGGAGGCAGTCAAAAATTGGGCAAGGCCAGAAAAATAGTCGCAGTTAAGAACCTTTTTAGGCTTAGTAGGTTACTACAGGCGGTTTGTAAGCCACTTCGCCACTAGAGCTGCTCCACTTACGGACATGTTAAAAAAAAGTTGTCCAGATAGATTAACCTGGTCTGATTCTGCAGAAACCGCCTGGTCTGATCTTCGGTTAGCTCTTTGTTCCTCCTCAGTTTTACAAGCACCGGATTTTACCCGGAGGTTCTTCCTCCAAACTGATGTTTCTGGTGTTGGCTTAGGTGCATTCTTGTCACAGGAGAAGAATGGAGTAGAAAATCCTGTCCTGTACCTAAGTCGTAAGTTACTTCCAAGGGAACAAAAATATGCCACTGTGGAGAAAGAATGTCTCGCCATAAAATGGGCTACAGAAGCTCTGCACTATTATCTCCTAGGCAGAAAGTTCACCTTAATAACAGACCATGAACCATTGAGATGGATGCAGAGCAACCGGGAGGTAAATGCCAAGGTAACCCGCTGGTTCTTGGCACTACAACCTTTCAAGTTCTCAGTAGAACATAGACCTGGGATTCTGCACAAGAATGCAGATGCATGGTCACGTAAATATGCGCTCCTCGCGAAGTTCGCGTCCCCCAACTTGGAGACGCTAGGGGGAGGGATATGTAACAAAGGGATGCATTTATCTGACAAGATGCAAAGAAAACATACAAGCAGAGTAAGACTTTGGCGCAGTTATGCACCTAGATTCAGGTTAAACCAAGTAAAGACTTATGTGTAGTTTAAGGTTGGTTAACTAACATGATTTGAAGGCTGCTTCCTCTCAGCAAACAGACAGGGTGTGTCTGCTATTTAAACAGAGCCAGTGATGGGTGTTTTCTCTTAAAGAGAAGGTGAGTGTGTCACCTGTCCATCAAGCTAAGGCTGGGGGGGGGAATATCAGGTATAAAAGCTTGTTTGTGTCATTTGTTCACTGAGACCAACGCTGGAAAAGCTGGCTGGTCCTGAGAGAGAGCTGGTCTATGTATAGCTAGCGTTTAGGGTCTCCATAATTGCTGTGAAAGTATACAGTGTCAAAACATTTACTATCCTGAGAAATAAAGCTCCATAAAAAGGAAGAAGTTGTTCGCTTGTGCTTCTGCAGTAGCGTGCTCTTGCCACTATATATATATATATATATATATATATATACACATATATATGTGTATATGTATATATCGTCAGCAACATAAGACAATACTGGGTAATACATACAGACAGAGAGGTAAGAGGGCCCTGCACGCAAGCTTACAATCTTTGGGGTATATATATATATATATATATATATATATATATATTTGATTGCTAACAATAGCCACACGTACTTTCCCAACTAGTTTTTATTCTGTTATCTTCTGTATCAAGTGTTCCACATACCTCTTAGATTGTAAGCTCATTTGGGAAGGGTGTTTTAGACCCATTCAGAAAAGGAAGCTGCACGAGTAGCTCTCACGGACTTCGTAGTTGGTTGCATTATCTGTAACACTGGAGAGTCTCTGTCTATGGGTTGTCATGTTGCAGGATGAAGATTTAGGAAGGTTGCATAGAAAGATCCCTCGTAGAACATCTGAAGTCACAGATGCCATGTATTTGACATTCCTTAAAATAGCAGAATATGCATAACTTAAATTTACTTATCTATGATGTACTTTACCCCAATAATTGAAAGCATTAGTTATTAACAGTTGTTATGAATTTACATTATTCTTCCTACTACTACTTTACATTATTCTCCTAATTGGCATGCGGACAGCAGTTGGATTAAGCGGTACACTGGCTCAGCTCTTTGCCCAAACTTACATTTTTCCTTATTCTCACAAATATAAAGCATTGGATATTTCTGAATACTGTTTTTAAATGAATGCCATTTTAAATTTCCCATTGATAATCCCTCTGTCTCTTCTGACACTAAACTTCTTTCACTTATTTCCTTCTTTGGTCTCTCCCAGTGGACCTCATTTCCCACCCACTGTACTGGACAGTCCCTTGACCTTGTCTTCTCCAGCTACTGCGCCATCGCTAGTTTCACCAACTTAGCATTCCCACTCTAGACCACAATCTCCTTTCCTTCAGCCTCGCCTTACCTCAAGCTCTCCCACCTACACCGAAATCCACACGTACACAATGACACCTAAGTACTCAACCCAAGTCACTCCTCATCTTCACTAAAACAATTATTTTCTCCTATATCTGCATTGTCCTGCCCTAATCAAGCTGCCTCTTTCTACAACAAAACACTCACTTCTGCCCTAGACAATGCAACTCCAGCTACCACATACAGTCTCCGATGATAAAAACGGCAACCATGGTACAACAAACTGACCTGCTACCTGCAAAGTGCTCATGCACTGCAGAGTTCCACTGTAGGAAATCTCGTTCCTGTCCTGATTTCATCCACTCTAAATTCATCCTTTCATCTTACAGTGCTGGCCTTTCAATTGCCAAGCAAACATTTTTCACATCTCTAATATCCGCCCAGTCTTGTAACCCATGTTGTCTCATTGCCATTTTCAACTCACTTCTCTGCCCACCTGCACCTCCTCCCCCTTCCTCCCTCACAGTCCATTATTTTGCCACTTACATCAAAGACAAAATCGACACCATTCAACAAGATATTTCCTAAACACAAATTCCACACACTTCACCCACTCTACATACCTGCACCTATACTTTCCAATCCACCCTTAATTCATTCTCTCCAGTAACTATATACAAAGTCTCTACACTCTACTCATCATCTTATCCTACAACCTGTCCCCTTGATGCTATTCACTCCCAACTTCTCCGTTCCCTTTCCTCCACTGCATGCCAACCTCTAGTTCACCTCTGCAACCTGTCTCTTTTCACTTGCACATTTCCTTCCTCCTTCAAACAGTTTCTCATCTCATCAATTCTAAAGAAACCATCTCTCGATCCAGCCTCTCTCTCCAACTACTGCCCCATTTCTCTCTTCCCCTTTGCCTCCAAACTACTTGAGCGATTAGTGTACAAACACCCATCTCACATTCTCTCCTTTCACTCTATTCTCTACTGTTGACTCCACCTCAAAAACATTGCCAGATACACCCTTTTCTTACCCAAAATACTACCAAAACTCTTATCCATCCTCTCATCATCTTCTGTCTTGATTATTGTAACCTATTGCTATCTGGAATTCCCGACACCCATATATCCACAATTCAATCCATGCTAAATGTTGCTGTAAGACTGATTTTCCTCTCTTACCACTCCACATCTGCTTCACCACTTTGCAAATCCCTTTACTGGCTCCCTGTGTCCTCCATAATCCAATTCAAATTACTCACCCTTACTACAAAGCCTCAACAACACCACCCCTTAATACATCTCAAATCTCATATTAAAATACTCTCCCTCTTGCCCCCTTAGATGTTTCTCTGACCTGAACCTTGTGTCATCTCTGGTAACCACCTCTCAATCCTGCCTACAAGTCTTCTCCCGTGCTGTTCCCCACTTATGGAATTCCCAACCATGCCCAAACAGGCTTTCCCACAGCCTTCAAACCTTTAGATGTTCTCTAAAAACCTATCTCTTTTTTAAATCTTACCTTATCCCTGATGATACTATTCACACTAATACACCCTCACAGCTGTCCCAATCTCCACTCTAAGCCACACTCACTCCTCTTGTTTCAGCTGTGCCCTTTTCCACTTAGAATGTAAGCTCTCTAATGCGCAGGGTCCTATATAACCTTTGTTTTCAGGTCTGTATTTATTTTATCTATCTTTTATGTCCTTGTTTTATGCATGTTCCTGTTTTTTGTATGTCCTATTTCCCCTACTGTACAACGCTGCGGAACATGGTGACACCTATAATAATAATAATAATAATACTTCAAGAATGTATCCATTCTTTTAAATTCAGTGTACACAGCTGCAGGATTTGCTCTAAAATAAATTAGTCCTCAAGAGTCTCATATCTGATGACTTGGAGGCACTCTGTTCACCATCCACTTGAAATTAGCCTTGAGCTGATTTATTAAATGAGTGCAACTACCATTGGTGCTTTGCAGTACACAATTTCTTCCTGTAAACCTCAGGGGACAGGTTGAAATATTGTATCAGTGAAGCATTGATTGCTTCACAGTCCTTGTCTTCATCTGGAGGAAGATGAACAAACACATCCCATGGAACGTTGGAGTTAACTGAAAAGCCAAATGATCCTTATGTAGCTAGCACCGTCAACAGGCTTTCTCGAACCCATAAGGATTAAAATTAGGGAAATGGTCAGTGCAAGTCAGTTTGTAAATAAGAGTTCAAAAGATCATGGGAATTGCTGAATTTCCCATGATAAAAGTCCATGATCTTTGGATCCATCTTTAATTCTGATGGTTGTACAACTTTGTTACTCAGTTTCCGGTCCCCTATGAAGGCATTGCACTCTGCCAGAAAGAATATAAACGCCTCATTTGATCTGCCCTAAGTGGGTATGTCTCACACTTGGCAAAGTATTTCCAAAGCCTCTTTGGGTAAGCAGAGGTATCCTGTCAGATTTTAAAAACTCTCAAAAAAATAAAAATAAAAAAGAGGGAGGGGATATGTTGTCTTGCAACTATATGTCTTTTAAGAAACACTGAATTCTGTCTCTGTGGATTGTGCAAATTTTCCTAATGTCTTAAAAACTTTTTTTTCCAGATTGGAAATCTTAGCACTAAAGCTCTAAAGAATATCCTACAAAGATGCCTGTGTTTCATGGCTACCCACTGCTCGACAGCCCGTGACTTATGTGGGAGCGAAAGGGCTAATGCCATTTAAACACGATATGTCAGTCATTTTACTGCAAGTCACCAACTGACTACATAAATCCATACGTGATATTTCTACTTGTTACCACCACCGCTCAGGAGGTATAGGTCATCCCCAATCTGATACTGATTACTTATACATAAAACATATGTTCAGTAAAATAAATCCAATTGGTCTCAGGAACACAATATTTAAGATGAATATTTAAGATTAATACTTAGGAGAAAGGCTAGTCATTAGCATAAGTCATACGTCCCTAATGTCCAGGTTTATATGAGACAGTACCAATTTGAGGGCTCTGTCCCACCATCCCCATTGGGCCACAAGATTGGGAGGTATAGCTATTTATAGAATTAACAGGAGTAAATATGTTCCAATAGGAAAAGTAACTTCTATTGTAATAAAGAAGACAAAGGTGTGTGTGGGAAGGGGAGAAATGTTTCAAAGTTTGGTTTATTATTATACGATAAAAACCGCCAGCAGTTTTCAAACAAAACTGCATAATTTACTAATCTGCAGTTTCGATAATATTGCATCTGATGTGTGATGTTTTAAAAGACCTCATCCAATTTACAGTAAACATGGGTTTGCTATTTGAACCTCATGAATAAACCATTTCCTCTTGATTTAACCAATTGTGTTGCATCCAGTTTTGATCTACATCTATCTTTAAGATAACCCACAGGGCTGATGAAAGTTAACATGATTGTAAGCGCCTGCGGGGAACAGGGCAGACGCACTCAGAAGAACTTACTTTACAAACGATGGTCACCTCCTGTCCGCTTCCGCTGCCCCAGCCGCTGTCCTATCCCAGCAGATCAGCAACCCTTGCCACCTCTAACCACGTCCCTCTGGGAAAGAAACAGAAATTACGTCCATGCCTACCAGGAAAGGGCTGTCCGAGACCACGGCAATGAGCGAAGACACTCTTAGACAAGCTCGCTTGCCGCCACCTCGCTTTGCTCTTGCCAAGAGGCGGGGGACTGCAAGCACTTGAGACAAGGAACAGTCCCGCCTCAAGTACCCCACTCGCCACTCGTTGAGGGCCTAACCAAAAGAGGGAATCGAGCGTTATACTCACCGGGACACTCCCACTTCCGGTTCTGTTCTCCTGCTCCTCCCTGACACCTGCGGATGACAAGGAACACACAGCCTCCCTCTGCTCTATCAGTGAGGCTAAGATGTACACCCACAACACTAAACTTACTACAACAAGCGACCCGACCCTAACATGATGATGATGATAATGTCTGATCTGTGCTTTGGATTCATCTGTATGTTATATTTAATGTTGTACATATAAGGTATGTGTCCAAATATATTTTTGTGGTTAATTTGTGGTCGAATTTGACCATTGTACACAAAACACATGACCAATTTTGCCAATGAAAAACATGGATAAACAAATAGTATGTTTTGTACGGATTTCTGTACGGTTTTACAAACTGCCGCTTGATACATTGCACCACGTCTGTGGATCCCAGGTCATAAAACAGGCATTATGGTTTGTAATCTGTCGTTTTTAGAAAAAAAAGGGCTCTTGGGGTGTAAAATTTACGTTTATAAATTGCACAGTTTGAAAACCACAAAAAAAGACAGATTTTAGCTTGTTGAATCAAATGTATTTCTAGAAACTAAATATCTTCAATGTATGTCTAAAATATAGCATAGATATATAGCTAGGTACTGCATGTAAATACATTTGCACAAATCTATATTAAACACAAGATGGCGCTCTGGTGTAAGGAAAGAACTGCCCACTGTAAAAACACTGCATTAACAGTGGCATAAAGGTTTCAAAGCGCAGTCTAATCTTTTTAATTTTGGCATGACAGCAAGGCTACAAAAACTGTGATTGAAACAACATTATGCAAAATCTTCTGTATACTATGGCAGATTTTGGCTCACAATTTACAGTGTACACAGTGCAGTTATTATAACACAATACTATATTGTCTGGAAAAATAAATATTTCAGAATTAGAAACGATCTCATTAAACTAGTGTTCCACCTATTGCTAAAATATTAGAGGCGCTTGACCATTATTTGTACCTATGCCTGAGTGTATGCCATCACATCACAAAATGCTGAACAATCAGCACTCCCATTCCTGGCATCTGTTAAGAGCATAAGATGGTGACGTCCGTTATACTGACATCTCTCACATAAATGCAAACATATTTACATCCAGAATTTTAGACACACAAAACATAAATACAAAGCAACATTCTAAATCCCCCCAGAATGTTTTCTTATTCCTCGGCAACCTTCAGATCAGAAAGGTAGGCATGGTAAGGTAGCAGACAAGTTCTTGTCCTGATAAATAAGTAATAATGATGTTGCAAGTACCACCGTATCCACAATTGAATTATTATTAAATGGGGATACCCCACACATGTAAATACATCTATCCATACTATTTCTATTTTTTTTTTCCACCCCTGCACTATTGCCATGACAACAGCCGGGGATGCTTCAGGGGACAGACAAGTGAGCTGCGTTGCTACCTGCACAGCCACAAGACCGGGTGATCTGAGAAGGATCATGTAGCAACTTTCAGGTTGTATTTTTTTGCTTAAATTCAAATTCCCATTCAGATTTGGGTTTTTCGCCACAAGTCAAATAAACAGCTTAGGCGCCAGAATTTTCTTCACACTGTAGCTAACACAGTAGCAGACTTAATAAGAGAAGAGGCGATTAGTGGTAGTCTTTAATGAAGCTGGTGTGTAGTTTTAGCATTTTCTGATGCTGTTGGTTTTCAATGTGTCATGGAGGGATGCTGAGAAAGCAGTGATTGGGGTGGCTTAGCACTTAAAGGGAAACTATAATCAAGTGTATATATTTTTGTTTATATTTAAAGTTAACCATGCACCTACTTTGAACACCCTACACAAAAAAATATTACAGGCATATATTTAATTAGAAATGTAATAAAATGACATGTCTCCCAATCAGTGCTTGCCTTTTGATCATTTTCCTTTTATACTTAGTATGCCGCTGGTATCTTTGATTAGGTTGTAGCTGGCAGGATGTCTATTATGATTAGGGGTGTGCACCGGCCACTTTTGGGGTTTTGGGTTTTGGGTTCTGATTAGCTTGAGGTTTTGGGTTCTGATTTGTTTTGCCAAAACACCCCACGAAAGGTTTTGGTTCTGATTTTGGGTTTTGGGTTCTGATTTTTTTTTAAAAAAGCATAAAAAAGTGCTAAAATCCATATTTTTTTTTTTTTTTTTACTCCTACACTATTATTAACCTCAATAACATTCATTTCCACTAATTTCCAGTCTATTCTGAACACCTCACAATATTGTTTTTAGTCCAAAAGGTTGCACCGAGGTAGCTGGATGTCTAAGCTAAGCGACACAAGTGGGCGGCACAAACACGTGGCCCATCTAGGAGTGGCACTGCAGTGGCAGACAGGATGGCAGTTTGCAAGAGTTTGCTAGAGGTGCAAGATGGAATTGTCCTTGGGCCCTCCCACCCACCCTGATGTTGTTGAAATAGGACATTCGCACTTTAACAAACCAATCAGGAACAGTGAACGTAGTTTAATCTCTGGTACTAATATTTCTGGACTGCAGGAACAGTGAACGTAGTTTAATCTCTAGTACTAATATTTCTGGACTGCAGGAACAGTGAACGTAGTTAAATCTCTGGTACTAATATTTCTGGACTGCAAGAACAGTGAACGTAGATAAATATTGCAGTACTAATATTTCTGGACTGCAAGAACAGTGAACGTAGGTAAATATTGCAGTACTAATATTTCTGGACTGCAAGAACAGTGAACGTATTTTTATTTTGCAGTACTAATATTTCTGGACTGCAAGAACAGTGAACGTAGGTAAATATTTCAGTACTAATATTTCTGGACTGCAAGAACAGTGAACGTAGGTAAATATTGCAGTACTAATATTTCTGGACTGCAAGAACAGTGAGCGTAGGTAAATATTGCAGTACTAATATTTCTGGACTGCAAGAACAGTGAACGTATTTTTATTTTGCAGTACTAATATTTCTGGCCTGCAAGAACAGTGAACTTAGGTAAATATTGCAGTACTAATATTTCTGGACTGCAAGAACAGTGAACGTAGGTAAATATTGCAGTACTAATATTTCTGGACTGCAAGAACAGTGAACATAGGTAAATATTGCAGTACTAATATTTCTGGACTGCAAGAACAGTGAACGTAGGTAAATATTGCAGTACTAATATTTCTGGACTGCAAGAACAGTGAACGTATTTTTATTTTGCAGTACTAATATTTCTGGCCTGCAAGAACAGTGAACGTAGGCAAATATTGCAGTACTAATATTTCTGGACTGCAAGAACAGTGAACGTAGGTAAATATTGCAGTACTAATATTTCTGGACTGCAAGAACAGTGAACGTAGGTAAATATTGCAGTACTAATATTTCTGGACTGCAAGAACAGTGAACGTATTATTTATTTTGCAGTACTAATATTTCTGGCCTGCAAAAACAGGGAACGTAGGTAAATATTGCAGTACTAATATTTCTGGACTGCAAGAACAGTGAACGTAGGTAAATATTGCAGTACTAATATTTCTGGACTGCAAGAACAGTGAACGTATTTTTATTTTGCAGTACTAATATTTCTGGCCTGCAAGAACAGTGAACGTAGGCAAATATTGCAGTACTAATATTTCTGGACTGCAAGAACAGTGAACGTAGGTAAATATTGCAGTACTAATATTTCTGGACTGCAAGAACAGTGAACGTAGGTAAATATTGCAGTACTAATATTTCTGGACTGCAAGAACAGTGAACGTATTATTTATTTTGCAGTACTAATATTTCTGGCCTGCAAAAACAGGGAACGTAGGTAAATATTGCAGTACTAATATTTCTGGACTGCAAGAACAGTGAACGTAGGTAAATATTGCAGTACTAATATTTCTGGACTGCAAGAATATATTGCACTAGAATTTTTTTTATACTTTTTAAATATTTTTTTTTAAATATTTTTGTATAATTTTTTTATATTTTTTTTAATTATTTTTGTATAATTTTTTTGTTATTTTTTTAATTTTTTTTTATGATTTTTTAAAAATGTTAAAATAACTATGGACTTAGCCGAACAAAGCACAGGACACAGCACCACTGGACTCAGCAGGACAGAGCACTGGACAAAAGCACCACTGGACTCAGCAGGACAGAGCACTGGCCAAAGCACCACTGGACTCAGCAGGACAGAGCACAGGACAAAAGCACCACTGGACTGATCAGCAGGACAGAGCACTGGCCAAAGCACCAATGGACTCAGCAGGACAGAGCACAGGACAAAAGCACCACTGGACTGATCAGCAGGACAGAGCAACACTACAAACTCCAACCTCCCTCTTCCCTGATCTGAGCCCAAATGAAGATGGCGGGCGCAAGCGGCGAATTTATGCAATCCGAGTCTCGCGAGATCCGACGCGAGACTTGGACGTCAGAGCCTCAGTTTCGTTTTTTGGCGCCGGAAATACCCGAACAGTGCTCGGATCCCGTCAGATCCGCACTGTTCGGGTGGGCTCGGATTAGCGCAATCCGAGCCCGCTCATGCCTAATTATGATTGTTGGGATTTCCATCCTGCTATTATTGTTATTATGAATATTATAATCATTTTTATTAACTTTTATTTATATAGTGTATGACTAATCTTGTGAACACTTGCTTCACTTACAGATAGTGCTCCAGTAATTTTTTTATGAAAACCACAAAAACCCTAAAAGTCCTGACTTTTACTCCAGCCATAAAGCCCATCCAATGCTTCCTTCTGGCAGTAAGCAAAATAGTAATTTGTTCAAACTTGTACTATTCATTTTGGAGCTATAGACCTCTGGTTTATAGGTAAATTGAGAGTTGCAGATTTTTGGGTAGGAAATAAGTTAAGCTGGGTACACAACACAGAAAATTTCTCCCAATGAGATAACTGTAACAATTTTACCAACGACTGAAAGTCCCAATGATCATGTTGATTTATGTGTAGACACTTACACGATTTACCTTCAGATCTGTGCTCCTCAACTGTCATAAACATCTGGTAAAAAGATTGTTCCATCGTTGTTTTTAATTTGATTTCATGTCAGTTTATAAAATCAAACTATACAACGTGCTTTGGTAGGATAAACATAATTGTAGGAGCGTACACAATAATGCGATATGGGACCTAACAGTCCTTTATCGTTTGATTGGCATGATAATTGGGTGAAAAACCTGTAGTGGGTACCTAGCTTTGCTGTCTTGGGAAAATGAAACATATAGCAGACATAAATACAGGTACCCACAACTTTTGTAATGATTTCAGAAACCCATACAATACTGTTCGTGCCACAATTGTCAGCGAATCCTACATATAGCTTTACCAAGGTAAAGACTGTGGGAGTTACTAGTGAGATGGCATAAAGATGTAAGTAAGCTATGTTGTATGGATGATTAAATCAAAATGAATAGTTGCTAACAGCGTACTTTATACATTATGTACATCTAAGTGCTCACATAGTTTACATTGAAAATATGAGTTTACAACACTATACTAAATGAGTTTACAGCACTATACTATACTATCAAACTGTCCATGTCAACATAAGGCTAACCAAGCTACCATATTTACTTGTAATTTTGTGCTGCATTATGTACGAAATATACACCTTCCTGTAACACCTACCCTTTCCTTATTATGGTGATTATACATAAGCTGTATAAATGACCAATCATGTTGATGGTTAAATCGAGCTGCATAGAAGGGTTTACCATAGCTTCATTAAACTTGCCTTTAGAACAAAGTCAGACATCTATTTAATGGTAACATTGCACTTGTGTTCATTCTTTCTTGTTTCCACCAAAGCACACATAGATTTGATATTGGGTAAGACTTAGCGTAAGTGATGTCTTCAGCTCAGGCTATTAGGTAGGACTGAATCTGTTATGCTGGAAGATAAATGACCATAGATGTGAGATATGTTATTATCAAGGATTGAGGCAGCCAGTAAATTGAAGATCAGAGATGAATATTGTGAACAATGGTGATAATAAACAGTTAAGCAGCAAAGAGAACTATGCGGCAGAACACAGCTCCAGCCATCACTCTCTAATAGACAAAAGCTGTATATCTTTTGTTACATATCATGCAGGCATTGCTCTGATTTACTTTACATCACCTTAAGTAAGCACTAAACACTACAATAAAAATTGGGATCTCATATAGATCAAAAAGCTGAGACTGACTCGCTATGACATTGCTGGGGCTTTTCTGTGTATAAATCAACCAATCCACACTGCACATTTCTGGTCTGCCAAGCCGTCAGTCACTATCTGCTTGTTTAGTGAGTGAAGACCCTCCCCTCATAACCTGGCAACTTGTTGCAAGAGAGCATGGTGGACATATTTACTGGGTAATAAGACTGCAGTTATTTCACTGTTCAACTCAAGTAATATACACCTCATATGTTATATATTCTTGTAAAACAGTGCCTTTACTTTTCTTTTAATGCTTCCAAATTCCCAATGAAAACAAATAAAGTTAAGGAGGGAAAACAGCAAATAAGTGAAAGCTAGGACTGTGCCAGCAGAATCTGTTACTTTAATAAGCAGACTATAACTGTATTAGGCTAAATTTTATATATCCAATTATTCAACAATAAGGCCAAATAATTGTATCATGTGCATATTGTGGTTATGAGCCAAACAGGAAGTGATGTCAGCACAGTTTAGGTAAACATGACTATGCTGTCTGTGTAGTGATTGCTATTTATTTGGCCAACATTCCACACACATAGATATCAGATCCCATTTCAAACAAGTACTTTTGAAAACTTGAAAATATTTAGGCATAAATCAAAGATTAATTTCAATACTGAATGCGTGTATAGCCCATACTTGCCAACTCTCCCGGATTGTCCGGGAGACTCCCGCATTTTGCGAGAGTCTCCCGGACGAGTGTGGCAATTTCCCTGATAGGAAGGGGGAAAAATTTAGTTTAAACGCCGCGATTCACCCGGAATCGCGGCGTTTAGCCCCGCCCCCCCTGTAAAATGACGCGATTTGCGTCATTCCGTCACGGGGGCGGGGCCAAAATGACGCGATTTCGCAGCCCCGCCCCCTGCACGCCCACGTCCCAGCCGGCATCTCCCGGAAACAGAAAATAAAATGTTGGCAAGTATGGTATAGCCTCAACAACTGAAAACTGGTATGCTATGTTCTTCATATATGCATTACATTTGGTATATAAATACCAAAAGCATGTAAAATGTCTCTGATTTTCAGAGTATATTCTTTCATTCCACCATTGGTTTCTTATTTTATTGAAGGGTTGCATTAAATATTAAAAACATTTCTCTGTACTAGCGCTTTCCAGTTTTCGAGCCATAGGATTTATTTGGTTTGCTAGATTATTTTCTGTTGCGTTGTGTCTCTGGGAACCTGGGTTCCAATAATGACCACTTTTGATTATTTATTTAGTTGAAGCTGCTGCTGCTGTTATAAATGAAAGTTGGATTGTTTTCCTGTAAAACTTATATGGCTTCACTACATAAAACCATGGTGGTTTCACTGGTTGAAATGAAACGCTATTTCAGCTTCATAGACTAATTGGATACCATCATTGAATCTTCCATAGGCTCTATTTCCAAATCTGCAAACATGGAGAGACCACAAACCACCATCACAATAGGGAGAAATATAGTGGTAAGACTTGAGAGAGGCCTGGGGCAGATATGCTGGCTTAGGCCTTGGAAGGCGCAAGTCTATTATGCTAGACTGTGTATGGCTGGTATTTATACTAGATACATGTGCATACTGAGTATGAGGTGATGTGCTGTGGACAATGCTATGCACAGGGCTGTATATGGTCAGAATGTGAATAATGAACATTATTTATTTTTATTTAAGCTATTATTATTATTATTATTATTGTAGATGTGTATATTTCTACACAGTGCTCTGCAGTGCCATACAGTAGGGAAAATAGGACATAGAAGGTTGACCAAATAAATACAGATGCACATGAAAACAAAGGGTATGGTGGACCCTGCTCATTAGAGAGCTTATATTCTAAGTGGAAAGGGCACACATGAAACAAGAGGAATGAGTGTAGTTCAGATTGGAGACCGTGAAAGTTGTGAGTGTGCATTAGTGTGAGTAGTAACATCAGGGATAAGGTAAGCTCAAGCGCGGGCTGGCTGATGTCAGCCCAGGGGGCGCACAGGCGGCCGCATCACATTTATCGCCGGTTTATCGGCGATATTGCTGGCCGCCCCCCAGAAGAGAGAGCAACATATGCCGGGCCGGCCGGCCCTACCAGCTAAGTTTCTGAGAGGCCCGGGGGGCCGATACCCCCCTGCCCCCCGGCCCAGCCCGCCCCTGGGTAAGCTCTAGAAAAGAGATGGGGTTTCAGAGGGTGTCTAAAGATTTGAAGGCTGTGGGAAAGTCTAATTAGGTGTGGCCGGGAATTCCATAAGTGGGGAGCAGCACAGGAGAAGTTTTGTAGGCGTGCTGGAGAGGTGGTTACCACAGACGACATAAGGCACAGGTCAGAGGTGGATCTAAGAAGGCAGGGGGGAGAGTATTTTGATATGAGATTTGAGATGTATGAAGGGGTGTTGTTGTTGAGGGCTTTGTAGGTAAGGGTGAGTAGTTTCAATAGGATTCTGGAGGACACAGGGAGCCAGTGTAGGGATTTGCAAAGTAGTACAACAGATGCGGAGCGATAAGAGAGGTAGACCAGTCTTGCAGCAGCATTTAGGATGGATTGAAGTGAGGATACATGGAGAATGCTAGATAGCAGTGGGTTACAGTAGTCAATATGGGAGATGATGAGAGAATGGATAAGAGTTATTGTAGCATGTTGGGTGAGAAAAGAGCATATTCTTTCAATGAAATATTATCTATACTGGTTGAGTGAAATAATAGCAGTCCCACTGCACACTAGGGACAATGTTCTGTTGGAACATATGGCTCATATGTCAACAAAATGCTAATATGCTGAGGACTGAAGTTCTCTGTTATTCATAATTACTGATACAAAAGCAACAATCTTCAAAGGTACAATTCTGTAGAGTTTTTAGCGAACTAAGATGATCACCTATTGATTTTAATATATGAAACTGAACCATTTGTTTTGCCGTTAATACTTATCTATAATGTAACGATGTTACTAATGGAGGTTAAGGGGTGTATTCTTATATGGCTTTGATATTTGTATTGAGCTATGATTAAAGGTTTCGATAGCCTGAACCGTGCAAGTTGTTTACCTGGTATATACCTATATTTTAAAATTTTACAGAAAATAAAGTTCCAAAGGTTTTTCAGGAAATATACTCTGGTGTTTTATTGAATAACTATATAAACTATATAAAATGAACATAGATCCTACCTGTAAATGTACTATTTTATATTATTTTTCCCTTTCAATGCGATGTACACCCACCCCCTGCCTATGAATGCAGTAAATAACAAGGGAGGTAAGGTATGCAGTAAAGTACAGGAAAGTACAAAAGTAAAAGGTTGCTGGCATTTATAATTCCATTGAAATTGCAATACTCTGCATTGAAGAAACAAATAACCATACCACGAAATCTTTCAAATAGACAAACAAGAATAGGCTATAGAAATACAAATACAGTATACATAGCAGTATTGCTTCAGTGAACAATGGCAACAAGCTTAGAGCCCTTTCACGCGTGCATGAAAACATGCATTTTGTAAGTACGTGCCTTGTAAAACATGTGCATTTGTTATGACAAGTAAACATTCCACATTAGGTTTTGTGCACATCTGTCAATGCAATGTAATGTAGAATGAAGACGCATCATTGCAAAAGTACGTTTCGGGCACTTGCCGTTCTGGATTTAAAAAATGTATATATACTGTAGATATAAATATGGACATCAACCCATTGATATCCACATTTTTCATGTATGTGTGAAAATGCTCTTTGTTATATACAGTGCCAAAATAATATAAAACAGTCACCTCTAGCCACACACACTAAAGAGCTCACAGGAATATAAATGTCATTAATGTTAGTTTAGAGAACAGATCCACCGAGAGCCTATGAAAGGGTATACCAATGAAAACTATAAGAATATACCCTAAAAGAGCAATACAATATAAGGTAAGAGAGACAGGGCCAGATTGGCTCATATGGGTCATTTACAAATGTGTGGAAATTCCCCACCCTTAGTTCATATGTTGTTACCTATAGTCATCTGTAGTAGAATAATCTAAAAGCTTAATTTATTAAAGGGAGTGGCTCTAAAGTGATTTATGTTTTCACTCTATTCATTTCTATCTAGGCCTGTAATCCTTTAAAAGTAGATGCATCCAAATTTAATGGGGGGCAGTCTCCAAAGCAGTGAAATTTAGATGGCATGGCGCGTAAACTTGATCTAATATCCAGCTACCGTTTGGCAAAAGAATCAATTCTTCTTGCGACAGATATGCATCTGATGAAGGGAATTCAATCCTTAAACATATATTATATCTGTACTCTCGATAAAGTGGAAATAATTTCTTGTGAAGCCAGATTCCATAGTGTACTGCAATTCTTTGTGTTTGCATTGTACATTGTTCACCAGATCAGGGCTCTGTGCGTGGTATATTAATCACCAGACTTTGGGTCTGTGTATTATGTACTGTCCATTGGCATGGTGTTCTATGCATAGTATATTGATCACCAAAACAGGGCCCTCAACATTTTAGTAGATATACTGTAAGGGTCTCAATTCACATTATTGTGGTCCCCATGACTGGCTCTGTGCACATACATTGGTAAAAAATGGGGCTCTGGACTTTGTTTACTGACAGTCTGAATTGGGCTCTGTGCATTGTATACTGGAGGCAAGCATAAAGGTTGAGCCTTATGCCTGACATAGTGGTCAACAGAATGGGGCTCTGTGCATTGTACTCTGATCATCACAATGGACCTCTATCCTTTGCATACTGGTTATCAGAATGGGGGCCTATGCAGTCCCACACGACACCAAATGCCAACCCACCCCTCGTGTCGCCTGGACCTCCACTTCTTACCTAGTGTGGAGTGGTGGTGGGGCGGCATATTCTATACTTGGGAGTGTGGCATTGGACTGTGACATCATAGTCAAGTGCCACCCCCAGACCATTATAAACATGGATGAGCAGCAGTTGGCAGCTTCACAGTATAGAAGCTCCAAGCTGTTGGAGCTCAGTGTGTGGGAGTCACAGTGACCATCCAAACACCGAAAAAGTGACATCATGCACCCCATTCAGTGTTTTAGGTCCTCCCCATACTCTGGTGCCCAATTCAACCACCTAGATTTGCCTAGTGGTAGTGCCGGCCCTCTATCAGAATGGGGCTCTGCATTAAGGGTCAGATGAGGTTTGTTGCATCTAATTATAGTACTTTTACATTTTTATTTTTCAGAATTTCACTACCTTTGAAAAACCATTCATAAGCCATAGTCCTTACCAATATGCCTGCATTTATGTTCTATGATTGGAGTTGGTAAGTAACCTTATTGATTTCTTTTAAAAACATTTTACTTACAATATTTTTGCCTAGTATTATCTGTGGCAAACCTACTGTTATGGGAATATAAGGCTGACACATACATCTTAGGCCTTAGTGCACAATGGACATTCATTCACGTCTCACCTGTCAACTTTATTACTAAATTAATCTGATAATGCAACTTTGTGTAACTCTGCTTATCGCATTTTAGCCACATCCATAACCATATTAATGCTTCTAGTCTTTACTGATAACGAGATGTATTTAAAAAAATTTTTTGCCCCATCTAAGCTGTACTGTATGTTCCCAGTGATGGAAAAAGATCATGGATTTTGTCGTACTGGCAACTGTCTCATTCATAATGGTGTTCTCCCAGTAATACAGCCTCACACTTGTATATGGTATTAGATAAAATATACTGTAGTCTATATACAAACAACAGTCATGAATATTTTGGAACTGTGTGGGTGATACATTGTGGCCCTTTGCTGCTAGAGGGTTAAACATCACGTATTACCATTTGTAAAGGAGCCCGTCTGCTCCTGCATGAGTCATTTGGCTGCTTAACATGGGAGTGTGAACTGGTGCAGTGTCCGCACTAAAAGTACAATTTCCCTTTATTGGAAATTTGTGTTGACCCAGCACTGAATGAGTTACCCTGAAAATGTGACACATAGCACCCTCCTTCCTAGTTTCCCCTCAGCTATTCATTACTGGATATTTCACTGGCACCTTGCCTCTTTGGGGACAAGTGTGTCTTAATATTTTAGTAGCAGCTAAGCGATGTAATTATCTGTTAATAATTCAGCATCTATTATAGCCACAAGGAACCCAATCACTCATAATAGGGGAGCACACGTGCACCGTTCTCTTGCTCTACATTCTTTGTGCTTTCCAGCTCATGGTGTACAACACAGCAATCTCTCATCATGCACCTGTCTGTATCTCCACCCACTCGTTATCATAAAATGTGCAGCTGTCATTCATGTCACTCTGTGCCGTCATGCTTTGTATGGTCTGTCTGCCTTTGCATTGAAATATCACCTTGTTTTGGGAGGGGCTAATGATATACAGTATAGGCTTGGTGTCCTTCCTCATTCCTGAGAGAACCCTGCATATCAGTCCTATATTTTTTGATGAGACATTGTCATGAGCTAGGGAGTCTACAATATATCATTCAGCTTGCTTTAGGAATGGCAGACTAGGGTGGTACTGTCACTCTGGAGAGTGTTTGCTAGAAACATATCGACCAATTGATACATCTGTCTCTGTGTAAGCTGGGGATGTGTTAAAAGGTCAGACAGGACAGCTGACCTTTAAAGAGATGATAACGTATTGACAGCAAATGTGTTCCTTTCTAGTATGCAGAGCGGACAGTGGGTTAAGGCCAGCAAAGAGCCAGCAAAGAGCAATCAGAATTTTCATCGCTGCAGGGACAGATGGCTCTGCTAGAATAATGACAGAGCAGAGGAAAGGATTTTCCTCTAAATGGATTGCCAGGCAGAAGGTAATGTTGAATAAATGACAACAGAGGCATATTTTGAGTCAGGGATACAAAAGACTACCCGTCATGCATCCTTACACCATTTATACCTAAAACAGGATAGAGATTTTACACTTATTTTTCAGAGACCACCTTCCTTGCTCTGAGCTCTATTAAACCTTTCACTGATAGAGAATTAGCATTCCAATGCTTTCTTGATGCATAGCAATGTAATGGTTAATCTAATAAAAAAAAACACCATACACAGTCATCAACTCATGACTTGTTTCCATTTGATCTCTCATAATTCCTCCTCGTGCCCTCCTTTCACCCACCGCTACCTCTCTCCTACTCGTGCTATCATCTCCCTGTAATCTACTGTTTTCCCTGTCCTCATTCCCCATCTCTGAGCATTCTATTCTCAGACAAGCTGTCTTCTATTTGCAACTCAGCATACAAATTACATGTGCATATATTTCATATTCAATACACTGTTTACAATGCCACAGAGCAACAAAAAGATGCTTAAAATGCCAAAACCATAACAAATGAAATACAAATGAATGCACAAGAATCAATATGAGCAAATATCAACTTCCCTAAATTAATTAAATAGGTGACAGTGAGCAAATGGTAATAAAAGAGATTAGAAGAAGCAGCAGTCATAAAAATAAAATATCCATTAATGTTTTGCCATGAGCTGAAACTCATTTTAGTAGTAGAACAATTAACTCAATGCCTTCTGAAACTGTAGTACAATATTTGCTGCTCCTTTTGTGCTTGAAGTGCAAGTACAGCTAATGACATTAATATATAGCAAAGATTGCATACTACTAAGCTGAATAATATACAAAAAAAGTAACTGGAGTGTTTATACCTAAGTATGTACATTCAGGGTCTAATTCAGTAAGGAGCATAACTGACAATTTGTTGCATGTAATGCACACAATAACCCTGCGCATGTCCAGAATCGGACCATACACCAGAGAGCGCGGAGGGGAATGAGCTTATGTCCATAGTCAGTGTACAGAAAGGCCATGCCAAGCTCAAGCGCATGCAGCAGCATCTGATTCCAGGTCTGGGCAACTCTCAGGTACTTGTTTTTCAGCTTTATCTCCTGCTTCAGCTGCAGGTCTAGCCTAAGTGCTGATTTCTAGTGATGATGGCTGAGTATGCTTGCTAGAACATGTGTTTGCAATCAGGACCAACTGTAAAATATGTATTTTATGCACAGTAGACATGGGAACAAAATTATTTATGTTTTGCCATTAATGACTATATTGTTAACAGGTGACATTAATTGAGTAGTTTTTAATTTCTGTGCATTTGTTTGTGAGTTTATATTCCAAATACATATCGGACATATCCTGCAGTGTCCTGTCTAATAGAGCAGAGTGGACCTTGACCTGTATTCATCACCTTACGTATATTCACATCTACTCCTTGTTGAACATGGACATGCATATACCCGATTTACATGCGTTTTATAAAAAAACGCACATTACACTTTGCGTTCCATAATGAATCAGGCTCTTAGTCCCTCTTATTAGGTACACCTATACACTTGCTCATTAATGCAATAAACTAATCAGCCAGTCATGGCAGCAACTCAATACATAAAATCATGTTTTCTTGGTATACATTGGTTCCGTTAAAACTCTATTGAGCATCATTAAAATGCCATAGCCTACCTGAGTATTGTTGCTGACCATGTGCACCTCTTTTGGCCACAGCCTATCCACATTCTCATGGCTACTTCCAGCAGGATAATGTGCCATGTTGCAAAGTACACTCAAGTTGGTAACTCGAACATGGCAATGAGTTTGGTGTACTCCAATTGCCTCCGCAGTCACCAGATCCCAATCCAATTGATCAGCTTTGGGATGTGGAGGAAAGGGAGATTGTGCAGCCGACAAATCTGCAGCAACTGCATCATGCAACCTGGTCAGCATCAACCAGAATCTTTAAGGTATGTTTCACATTGTTTAATCCAAGTCAGACTGTTCTGGAAAACACAAAGTCAGACTGTTCTGGGAGCAAAAGTACTAATGAGATGTACCTAATAAAGTGACTACTAAGTGTATGTCCACCATGCTCTGTTTAACGTCTCTGTGAGAGGCTGTTATGTTAGGAAGGTGATATTTCTTTAAATAAGCAAGCAGAGTTTGTGTGACATATTTGTAGACTTGCTGAGCAGAAATACACTGTGTGGATTGGTAGATTCATACATGTAGACACAACCAGTGATGTTACAGTTTGCTGTTTGATCTGTAGTAGATCCCATCAAGTCACTGTCCCAAGTATGACAAAGCATTTGCATTTGTAATGGAGGATGATAATAATAATAATACTTTATTTTTAACTGACCTGCCGTGGAATGACAGATTAACACTGAACAGTGTATTTAACCTCCATTGGTCAAATCCAAACATTTACATTTCGGTCTTTAGAAGTGCTTTAAGTATAAATACTTTTCAGTGCAATTCTAGTAAAAGCCACCTTTTACTAATGGTTAGCAATTTACTAATAAACAAAGATATTTTTATTACATGCCACTAGTGTATTTTTTCCACACATACAGACGTCTGTTTACTAAAATTCGGTGATAAGGCTGATTTTCTATCTCCAAAATAATCTATCATTAAAATATCGCTGACACTCAGATGCTTGGGCGATTTGTAAACAATCGATAAAAAAAATATATACATTTGGCTTGCAGACGGCAGCTAGAATAAGCTATACATTGGCTTAGCTCTTTGTCAAAGCTCCCACTTTTTCGTTATTCTCACAAATATAAAGCATTGCCAATCTCTGGATACTGTTGGCAAATGTTACAGTAGCACTGAGGACCGACTTCATACCAAAAACAAGGCTGTTTTTTGCAACTACTGGAGTACCATCTCTGTTCAACTGTGTGACCCACAGAGCTCAACATTCATTGCTGTTGCAACATCTGATCATCTGCCCACTGAGCTCAATTGTGATTGCTGTTTGTCTGCGGAACCCTCGGCATCCAACTGTTAGCATCCTGGACCTTGTGTTGTGTCAGAGCTGCATAAACTGTCTGCTCTATTAACTCCAACCAAGGGGTGGTAAAGTATACTTCATCTTTTCCATTGACCTGCACAATATGGATTACATGTTCTGTCAAGCGCTCTCATTACTGGAGATGCTCGGGCTTGGTTTTCCAAGAACTGAGCTCTCCCGAATTTTTCTGATCCGAGTACCGAGCCGGCTACTTTTCCCTCGGAAGTGAAAATAAGGTAAAATGTCATAGTTGCGTCATCGGATCTCGCAAGTTTTGGATTCTATAAGTACCACCCTCCACGGAGATCCAGCGCCATTTCACAGAGAGACACAGAAGGGGTAGCAGGGTTGTTGGCAGTCTCCAGTGCAGTTGGGCAGCATCATTAATGAAAGAGAAAGCGGAGGGGTGGCAGTGCTCTTGGCAGTCTCCATTGACATTGTACAGTGACATAGCTCACACAGAAACAGAATAGGTGGCAGTTTTCAGTGCTGAAAGACAAATTATAGGGCTGGCAGTGTTCTTCAAAGGCTCCAGTGACATTGTACTGTGCCAAAGCTCACCCAGAAACAGGAGCAGTGGTCGTTTTCAGTGCTGAAAGACACATTATAGGGCTGGCAGTGTTTTAAAAGTCTCCAGTGACATTCTGCTGTGCCATAGCTCACCCAGAAACAGCAAAAGTGGCAGTGTTCAGTGCTGAAAGCAAAATTGTAATAATAGGGCTGACAGTGTATTTAAAAGTCTTCAGTGACATTCTACTGTGCCATAGCTCACCCAGAAACAGGAGAGGTGGCAGTGTTCAGTGCTAAAAGCAAAATTGTAATAATAGGACTGGCAGTGTAATTTAAAGTCTCCAGTGACATTCTACTGTGCCATAGCTCATACAGAACCAGGAGGTTCTCTCCCTCTCTCCCCTGTGTCTCTCTGTCAGTCTACCCCACCCCTTAGATTGTACGCTCCTTTGAGCAGGGTCTTCTCTCCTCCTGTCTTCACCACTTTTAACTCTGCTCGCCAGCTACCCTGCCTTCCTCCTCGAGGACCCTCTTCCCCGTCCCCTCTCGCTCACTCCTCTTCCCCCTGGGGGTCTCCCTCTCATCCGTGCTCTCCCTCCTAGGTGCCGTTGTTGGCAGACCTTCCCCTCTCCCCTCCCCCGCCCCTCTAGCTGTGCCTTGAGCTCACTGAGTTACTGTGATTATTGTTTACTGTTCTGTGCTGTCTAACCTCGTATTTTTATTTAGTTTGTCCCTGTACGGCGCCGCGGACACCTAGTGGCGCCCTATAAATAAAAATTAATAATAATAATAATAATAATAACCAAATCCACTTCTCATGTCGTTAAACAACTACTTTCCATTATGACTGCATTGTCCTGCCCTAATCTGGCTGCCTCTTTCTACAACAAAACACTCACTCCAGGCCTAGACAATGCATATTCAGTTACCCCATACAGTCTCTGACGATCCAAACCCCAAACATAGCACACCAAACAGACTTTTTACCTGCAATAGTGCTCCCACACTGCAAAACGCCACTGAAGGAAATCTCGTTCCTATGCCGATTTCCTCCACTCTAAATTCATCCTTTCATCTTACTGTTCTGCCCTTTTAATTGCCAAACAAACATATTTGAAATCTCTAATGTTCACCCAGTTTTCTAACTCATGTCCCCTCTTTGCCACCTTCAACTCACTTCTCTGCCCACCTGCACCTCCTCCCCACAGTCCATGAATTTGCTACCTACTTCACAGATAAAATTGACACCATTCGATACTTCCTCATGCCAAATTGCCCCTGCCCTACCCACCTTCACCTACACTCCCCAATCCACCCTTAAATCATTCTACTCAGTAACTGAAGATGAAGTCTCTGCACTGATCTCATAATTTCACTCTACAACCTGACCTCTCAACCCCATTCCTTCCCAATGTCTCTGCTCCTTTCCCCCCACTCCATGCCCACCTCTAGCTCATCTCTGCAACCTATCTCTCTCCACTGGCACATTTCCATCCTCTTTTATACATGCGCTCATACCACCAATACTAAAGAAATCATCTCTAAATCCAACTGCCGCCCTTTGCCTCTCCTCTCCTTTGCCTCCAAACTACTTGAGTGATTAGTGTACAACCGTCCGTCTCACGTTCTCTCAGTTCACTCCATTCTCGACTCTCAGCAATCAGGCTTTGATCCCCAACATTCCACTGAAACTGCTCTCACAACAGTGACCAATGATCTACTTATTGCACAGTTTAAGGACCTGATTGATTAAGGAAAGTAAGGGAAAAAGTTGGCAAAACCATGTTTCTTTGCAGGGGGAGGTATATTTGAAATGTGATGGCAGATTTATAGTTGGGATAGGGCATGTCCTAGATTAATTTTACATTTCAGTGTAAAAAAATAAAAGCTTTCAAGTATTTGGTGCTACATGAAAAAACAGCCAGTATTTAACTTCTGTGCAAAATAATAAACTACTTTTCACCCCTTGCGTTGTAACATGGTTTGTCTAGGAGAAAATTTGCTCCGTTTTTAGCCTTACTTTCCTTAATGAATTAGGCCCTAAGTGTTATTTCTCCATTCTCATTCCTCTGGATCTCACTGCTGCCTTTGACACTGTTGATCACCCTCCTCTCCTACACACCCTTCACTTCATTGGCCTTTGTGACACAGTTCTTTCAAGGTTCACTACCGACTTATTGAAAAACTCTTTTAGCATTTCTACCTCTTGCACATCCTCCAGTCCACTCCCACTATCTGTTGGGCTCTATTCTTGGCCCTTTACTTTTTTTACTGTACACCTCATCTTTTGGGAAACTAAATAGCTCATTCAACCTCCATTTCCACCAATATGCTGCCGACACCTCTATATGTCTTCCCATGACTGCTCGCCTTCTTAACAATCTTGTGTAACCAATTGTCTGCTGTTTCCATATAGATGTCCCAAGGATACCTGAAGCTCAACTTGTCCAATACAGAACTTATCATCTTCCATCCAGCCAGAGTCTCTAATTCCTCTCAGAGCTCCCTCACTGCACTGCAACCTCCTGCAGCCCTTTACTTTTTCTGTTATCGCCATTCTGAGATGGTGATAACAGAAGAAGGATTGCAGCGCAACTTGTTAAATAGGCTTGACCAAGCTTTGCATGAGTAAACTATTGCCCCTGAGACCCAGCAAACCCTATTGCCATAAGGGCCTACCACCAATGATCGCATTGCTATTAGGTGTGAACCCTTGATTTATAAGGAAAAGCTTTTCATCCTTTAATAAATACACCTCACAATCACCATTCTCACAACTAAAACACTGGTATTGTAAAATATATCTTAATAAGAAGATTTTACAACAATTATTTTTTTATGGAAGTTGTTGGAGGACTTACCTCCTTAATTTCAGGTAAACAATCCCTTTCCTCTGCAACATAAAAGGTGATTGTATAGTGGAAGCACACACTTTAAAGTGATGACATGCCAACTGGTTATGGATTCTTGGTTATCAAAGTTTATCAGAGGGTATATACTGTATGTGTTTGTCTCTTAGGATTGGTGCTAATCATTTTGGCACAGTTGCAGCAATCGCTGATTGTTCAGAAGGGTATTGGAATGAAGTACTGAGAGCTATGCCGCATTTCAGATAAGTTAATGTCAGGTTGCACTAGGATGGGGGCAGAATAATCAATGTAAGTAATGCTCATAGATTCTATTCTTCTATTTCTGCGGAAGATAACCACAGGAAGACAACCACACATCTGAAGGTGGGATACTCTGAAAATAGCTTATAAAAGAAATAATGAGAGGTCACAGCGGTTATAAGCATGCATATAAGATAGGGAGTAAAAATCATTACCTCTTGTCACATAACACCATGGAAATTGAAATTAATTAAATCAAACTTTTGCCAGCTTTATTTACACATTTTACCCACAACATTCAACTAACAAAAAGTTCTGAAAAAGTAATGCAAAATTAAAATCTAGAATTACAGGGTTGAAAAAGTGATCAGACCCCTTATTTAATACTTTGTAGAGCTACCCTTTGCTGCAATTACAGCTATCAGTCTGCTTGGATATGTCTCTACTAGCTTTGTGCACTGAGTTTGGGGAATATTTGCCCATTCTTCATTGTAGAACTGTTCAAGTTCATTCAAATTTCAACGTGAGTGGCGATGGACTTCTCTCTTCAAGTCCATCCTCAGATTTTTTATCAAATTTAGATCAGGGATCTGATTTGGCCAGTTAAGGACATTCACCTTCCTATCTATAAGCTTCTGTGTTGTATTCTTGCAGGTATGTTTTGGGTCTTTGTTGTGCTGAAAGGGGACCCACCAGCTCATCTTCAACTGTCTAGCAGAGTGCTGCACATTTTCCCATAGAATTTGGGTGCATTTGACAACATCCATCTTCCCTTCAATCCTGACCAATCGCCCAGTCCCTGCGGGAGAGAAACACCACAAAACATTGTGTTGCCATCACCATGCTTTATAGTAGGTATGGTGTGTTTTGGGTGGTGTACTCTGTTTGGTTTGCACCAAATATAGCGCTTGGAGTTCAGTCCAAAGAGTTCTATATTGGTCTCATCTGACCATACAACCTTTTGCCACATGGCATCCGAACCTTCCATGTGTTTTTCTGCAAAGCTAAACCGAGACTGAGTGTGGCAATTTTTCTTATCACCCTATCAACTTTGTGGAAAGCTTGTAAGATAGTTTTCACATGCACAAACCAACCAATTTCCATCATAAACACATGTATGTCCTTAAAAGTTCCCTTTCTTTTTTTTATTCGTTAAAAAAAAAAAAGTTCCCTTTCGCCTCTTGGTAGCTTAGCTGATCAATTTTCTCCTGGATCTGTCATCCAGTTTGGAGGGGTGGCCCAATCTGGGCAAGGTGTTGGTGGTGCCATACGCTTTACATTTCTTAATATTGCTTTGAACATGTTAGGAACCCCTCCAGGCGGTACAGCAAAACCCAGAGTCTGCTCTGAAGTCTGGTGTTCACTGTTGCCCCTAGTGGTGGGGACAGACTTGGCTGCAGACAAACAGAGGGTCGAAAGATGTGTACCGGCTAAGGAGAACCCAGGAATAGAGTGTTATGCCAGACAGCAGCGTGGGGTCCAGGCCAGAATCGGGACCGGCAGTAGACAACGTATACAGAGGACAAACCAAGGTCAGGGGTCACAGGCACAGGTTCAGAATCCAGGGACAGGCTAAGATCAGGGTCACTAGCAGAGAATCAGAATCCGGGTTCAGGCAATAGATCAGGGTCAGAAGCACAGGTTCAGAGTCCAGGAACAGGCAATGGTCATACACTGGAAGTCAATCTTAGGTTAAACACCAAACACAGGGACAAAGTAGCAGGCAGCAGTACTGGAACAGGACTCTATAACCGACAGTGAGGCTCAGTCCTCACTGCCTTAAATAGTACAGATGGCCAATCAGGACACAGTCCAGAATGTGTCCTCAACTGCAGAATGATGAATTTGCAGAGCCGGCAGCCAATGGAAATAGGCAGAGTGCCAGCGGTAACTTGATTCCCTAATCAGCCTTGCTTGGCTGACTGAACCCAGCCTTGGACGGCTAGCTCTGTAATCGCCTGTGCGCATGCGCCCGGCTGTTTGACAGCTGGCCGGGCGTGGCGCCAGGAGCTCCACAGCGTCCCGTTTTTTGCCCAGGCAATCGGGACGAAGATGCAGGAAGTGACGTCCCAGTCGTCATAGCGATGGACCGGACGCCCAGAAGAGCACTCAGAGAGTCGTGGCGGTGCCCGCGGCCGCCGCAACTAACAGAACAGTACTCAGAACAGCCTTTGAAAACTTTTTGTATCCTTCTCATAACCTGTGCCTTTCCACAACTTTATCCTGGATCCCTTTTGAAAGCAACTTTCCCACCATGGTAAATTATTTGCCTTACCTACACCAATAGTAGTGGAATCCTCAAGGAACAACTGGTTTTATGCTGAATAAATCATAATCACTACAATTAGCCTGTTGTGTGATCTGGAAGGTCATTGGTTGTACCTGAGTAAGTTTATAATGGTTACTCTAAGGGTATAATCGCTTATCCAAACCAAGTATTTTAGTAATTAAATTGTATTAATTGTTAATAATTTTTGTAAATGTTATTTTCACTTGATGTTGAGGGTTATAATGTGTAAACACAGATGGAAAAATATTTTTTCAATTTCCATGGTGTAGTGTGACAAAAGATAATGATTTAGACAGACGATTTTTGTTATAGGTACTGTAAATCTGAATTTTCAGATGCTTGATTCCAGTGAATGATGTCACTAGTTCTGCCTTTGAGTTAGGAATTATATACATTGTTCAGCACTGCTAATCATCTTTGATCTGCCCACTTCTACCATATTATTATGCTGCCACCCAACCACAGAAGAGCAGAATTAATTTCACAGGTCTTAGTCTAGCTCTAGTTATAGCTTATGAAATCAGCAAAATATGAAATTTACAAATGTAGTGCAGACTGCCAATTGTGAAATGAAAGTGGAGTTTGAAAGTATATTGTCAGAACTTTGCATCACTGTGAAACAGCCTGATCCGCAGTGAAATTCAATTTGTGCAAAATTGTGCTGCAACTTTCCTCTGATCTAAGCTGTATCATGAAAAATTTAATTAGCTAGTATAATGTGTAAGCAAAATGATTGCATTTTATTATGCTTGCCTACTTTTCCTACAATGCTTTTGGGAAATGAGAGGCAATATATGAAAAGAAGAGATAGACATGAATTAATCAGCTCATTTGCTGCATCAAATGGGCGGGGCAAGGTGTATAATGATGCTAATTTCACCGTCATGCCCCCTGCATACGCAGTGCTCACTGAGGTGGGCTGCTCTTAAAGACACAATGTACGTTCTCATGGCAAGTACCTGCTCAGTTTACAGATAGGTTAGAGCCATTCTGGGAGGATTGCCTGCTCTCTCCAAAGTCCAGTACTTCTCATCCTATTATAGGAGTTTCCGGCAACTATAGATTACATTTAGGGCACATTTTGTTTTTTTAAGACTGTCATGGCTTTTGCTAATGGAAATATTTAGCTTATAGTGCTTACTGTATATCATTTTGTTTTGGGGCTCCATAAGGGTCAGTTGCGTTCTTTATTTCATTTCCATTTTAGATTGCAGTGTGACTGAAGAGTCCCTATGGACTTTTTTTAGGAAAAAGATTCTCTTAGGATTCAGGTGTTTAGTAAAATGGATAACAAGGACTTTGGAGTTATTTTAACTAAATTACTTTTAGGTGCCAATTCAATTCGGCCGCGTTGTTCGAGGAATAATGCAGCCTGCACTACGGTAAAAGTGCGCAGTATTACCGTTTGTACGGTAATTTTAATGCTTATTTTCGCTTGCAGCCCTCAGGGCCGCAAGCAAAAATCTGGGTTAAAATTATTGTTTTAACTGTAATACAATTAGCGCAGCGTTATTCCTACACTAACGTGACCAAAGTAACTCAGCCAGGAAAGCCCCAGTGCTATTTAGCACAGGGCTGGTTTGGCCCTATAGGGACTGCACATTTTTTACAAATCCAACTACCATATAGAACGCTGCGCCATGCTGATCACACTGTGCCCTGTTATAGTGTGGCAAGCCAGCCTAGAATAGCCTGGTTACCACTTTTGCAAGGGGATCCTAGGCTCTTTGCCCCCCTGCATTAGCAGTAATCAGCCTGAACTATTGCAATAATTCTGGTGATTCATTTTTATTTTAAAAGGATACCATATATGCTCGAGTATAAGCCGACCCGAATATAAGCCGAGGCGCCTAATTTTACCACAAAAAACTGGGAAACTTATTGACTTGAGTATAAGCCTAGGGTGGGAAATGACTTGCTTCTTTTAATAAACTCAGGCTCCCTAAATGTCTCCAAATGAACAAAAAAATCAGAAACCATATTAGTAAGGTGTATATAGCATGTAGATATAGTGTATATATAGTGTTTATAGCGTTCACATGGGATAGCAGATGCCACAATATGGAAAATATTGGAGATGATATGTTTATCATTAATAATTACTAGATAAACTGCTCACCCCAGGTACTGCGCCCGTCTCCTACTAGGCTGTCTTTAGGACAGTACACACATCTTGCATCTCTTTCTCATTGACGAGGAGCTCTGGATGTGTCCCCCTGTGTTTACTCTCCTCTGTGCCTGGTAGGGAGGGAGGGATTTTCTTCAGTCCTTATCTTCTGCGTTCCAAATGCTGAACTTCCTGTCAGTGGAACGCACATGCGTTCCACTGCGGAAGTTAAGAGCTGGGGGACCGAAGAACAGGGACTCACTTGAGTATAAGCCGAGGGGGGCTTTTTCAGCATAAAAAATGTGCTGAAAAAGTCGGCTTATACTCAAGTATATACGGTAATTAGATTTTCTGAATGTATGACTGAGCTTTGCATGGAAGTAAGAGTCTCCTAAGCAGCCACTACAGGCACTACATGCAAGACAGTAATCTGATTAATGGGGCCAATTTATCATAAAAACCCCAATCTTGGAAACAAGTCTGATTTATTTCTTTCTATAAATGCTTATTGAAACGTTAAAAAATCAGTAATACTGGCCCGTTGAGGGTTAATTTACCATTTTACCAGGCCAGTTTTTGCAGATGTACACATGTCTGAAGTGGCTTGCCAGATGTGGGCTTTCACTTGCGCTTAGGTATAAAAAAAATACAAAATGTTTAAAAATATACATAATTCATAAAAAAATGAGAAACTTGTAAAAACATTTTATATATTAAAAAATGCTCTATTCAAAAAATAATGTTTTTTTTTAAAACATTTTAATATTTTATATCCCCCCTAAGACGGCAATAACTGAACAGGTATTGCGTGCTGCAATACTTGCTAATTAGCCTTCCTCATGCATGAATGGGTAATGTTCACTGACAAAAGCTGATGAATCTTACCACTGGCAGAGTTATTGCTGCGGTAACCCTTTGATGTATAGGGCAAAACGAAAAATCCCAATATCGCTGAAGAAAACTACAATTTCTTTAAATTTGTTGTTAAATTATGGGAGCCCCAGCTAATTTTTTACATTCAAAATTATTACTGTTTTTAATAAGATGGACCTTAGGATAGGCAATAAGAGAGCCCTTTGTATATATAGACTATTGGGGATTGTAAAAGAATAATTCTATTCAAGCCTGAATATTATCATCTTATAAAAGATGTGTTTCAAAAGACATCTGTGTTTCCTTCTTCAGCAGTAAACCTCAGTTACAAGAAGAGATGACATATGGCAGCAGAACTTTTCATACAACAGAATGGAACAAAATACACACCAGGGGGTAAATGTATCATACCCCGGTTTTTTCATTCAGTTTGCCTTTACAAGCCATCGCCCCTTTAAATTTTAGCTGCGAAGACGCCGATCTCGCGCGAGTTGAAAACCCGGGGTATGATACATTTACCCCCAGGGGGTATATTTACTAAACTACAGGTTTGAAAAAGTGGAGATGTTGCCTATAGCAACCAATTTGATTCTAGCTTTTACTTATTTAGTGCATTCTACAAGATGACAGCTAAAATCTGCTCCCAGATTTGGAGAGATATCAAATGTGGCATTAGGAACTGGATTGGGACTAGATAGTTATACTAAAGACCTTTAAATCGCCAATAAGCTTAAAATTCAAGTTGCTTAATATAAGATAATTATTAGCAGGGGCAGAACAGGACATTGTTTGGGTCTTCACGCGTGGATCAAGAGCACATGGCAATTGAAGCAGCAGTACCCAGCCCTACAATCCTCTTTTCTCCATAGAATATGCATTGTTCTCCAACCTCAAAACAGCTCATGAAAAAAGACTTAAAGAGTGACAATAAATGAGTAAACTCTTGCAAAACAACAAATGCATTTACAGATCATTACCAGCTGCATACGTTATTTCTGCCAATGACTATTAGTATAATGCACATGCAATCCCACATGTAGTCTGCAATAAGTTTAGGAAACAACTAGCATTGGGATTCATAGCAGGAACGTTTGGCAAACAACCACAGGACAATTTATTTATATCCTCCCTTGGTGTGTTCCCCAAGAAGGTATCAAGAAAGTTTAGGATTATACAGCATTTGTCATTGTCACGAACGCCCAGCCTGTCCCAGATACAGCAATCTGAGCAGCTGGCCGTGACTAGCGTCACCTTAGTCACTTAGCAATGTATGTAATATATCAGGTTCTGGGTGCTGGAAGATATGACATGTGTGGCAAAGTAAGTGGTTAATGTTATTTAATTCAACATAATGTACACAGAATGATTTCCAGCCGGAAACAGAATAAACTGACATGTGCACTGAATAGACAGTATATAAAAAAAAATAAAAAATTAGCAATGTATACACCTTTTCTACCACCACATAAGATTTATTATGATGTCCTTATGTTCACCAGAACCACTTATTAATGTATCACACTTAAATCATATACACATGTAGCATGAGCCTTCCCTGGGCTTCATAAATTCACAAAACATCACAGAGAACACTCTAGATTAAATTTATTTAATCTGAAAAATGTTTCCAAGTCTTCCTTACAAAAATTAATAACAAGGCATACAATATGTTGCACAAATAAGTTTCAGAAAAAAAATAGGAAATAAAGTCAGAGTCACTACTTACTAGTTAAGACCTGGGGGTAAATGTATCAATATGCGGGTTCTTCAACACCCGCGTGTTCAGCCTCTCCCGCGATTAAATTTCAAGCGGTGCTGCATTGTAAAGGGTTAACTTCCCTTTACAATGCAGCGCTGCTTGAAATTTAATCGCGGAAGAGGCTGAACACGCGGGTGTTGAAGAACCCGCATATTGATACATTTACCCCCTGGTGTGTGAGGGAACACAATTAAGAATATGGGACATTTCAGTCTTGATAGACCCCCCTCATTAAAATGCACACTTATTGTCAAAATTTAAAACTTTTCTCAATATAGCTCTCACCCCCCACCTTTGGAGTTTAGGTGTCTGTAATACTTATCGCTCAACGATCTTCCATGCTGCCAGCCGCCTGTCACTTCCGGGTTGCTGCAGTGCCGATCTTGTGATTCTCGGCGGGGAATTCAAAACTCCTCCTTCTTCTGTATGTAAATCGTGTTGTGACACAAGCCCTGTGTCAGAGCAACAGGTTACTCACCTGACTTCTGGCTCCCTGTGTCTGCTCCTGTGTTGCTCCTTGCATCTCGCTACAACTGCTATTGTGTACCAGACCTGGGTTGTGTCACAACTATATGCGTACCTGCTATTGTTGTCGCAACTTGGAGGAAGGTGCGGAGTCTAACGTGCCCCTGGTATTCACCAGGAACCCCCGCAAGGAAGTATGGACTCCGCTGCAGGGACACGGAGGTCGCGGTCCTTCCACGAGTCAACAGCGAGATACAAGGAGGTGTCAGACAGGCCGGGTCGGTAACGTTCTGGTAGTACACGGTACACAAGGATATCCAGAAGAATGGTGAGACAAGCTGGGTGGAAAACGTTCAGGTAGCGCAATACAAAGGGAGAATCCAAATAGGGGTGGTCAAACGGTCCGGGTCAAAAGGCCACAGGCAGCACAGGGATAGTCAGGAACAAAGTAGAATACTGGTACACACACAAAATACGCTGGAGGCAGGAAGACCTGATACTCTGGCACTGATGAGGTCACAGGAAGTACCTTATAAAGTATTAGGGGCCAATAGGAAACTTGATGGGCGGCAGCGCTAATCCTGGCTACCGCCGGGACTTGAGAGTAGCGTCCCGTTGCGACGCGCACGCGCAGAAGGCCGCGCCGAGCGTCCGGAACTTCCGCGTCCGGAACTTCCACGTCTGGTTGCTAGGCAACCAGGCGCGCCGGGCACAGACACAGGCGGCCGTCCCGGGGAGACAGCGGGACGGCGTCTGACAGGTTGGACCTCACTATTCTATTGGATCTTCATTTGGCACAACTGTCATCTGCTATTGTGTACCAGATCCGGCTATTCCTCACTTATCATTTGAGATCTCTATTGTACATCTGGCATCGGCTACAGGTACCCATTCAATTTCTTCTTGTCGCTTGTCTATCTGTCTCCCATGTTTGTAGGCTTATCAGGGGCCGCAACTTGCAGTTTCTTAGCAACCGAACCCATACTGACTTGCAGCAGTTCTTGGTGAAGAGGCTGTTAGACTCCGTGCTATGCTCAGCTGCTTCAAATACTGACTGTGGTCTCCCCTGACCGTAACAGTTTTCTCTGACCCCATTTAAAGATGGATGAAGCGGGCAATGCCCTGCCACGAGAACGCTTGGGTCAAATATTAGGACAACTTGATGAACAGGAGAAAAATCAAGCTCAGCTCCTACAATTCCTTAGAGACCTTTCCACACAGATGGATACTCTGCAGAACAGTCTGGCAGCCCATGTTAACCCTCCACCTTTCTCTCCTCCGGTGGCTGGTGCTCCTGTCACTTCCTCTACTTATTCTCAACTCCGCATACCCAATCCACCTAAGTTTGATGGTGACCGTAAGTCTTGCCGGGGTTTCCTAAACCAGTGTGCGATTCAGTTTGAGTCGCAAGCTGCCAACTTTCCCTCTGATAAGACAAAGGTAGCTTGTATTATTTCTCTTTTGTCTGGGCAAGCTCTGACGTGGACCTCCCCACTGTGGGAGCGCAATGATCTCCTCCTCCAGAAATATAGCTCATTCCTGGAAATGTTCAAGAGGATATTTGACAAGCCCAGTAGAATCTCTAGTGCAGCCTCTGGGCTTCTTTGTCTACGTCAAGGAACCTTAACCCTGGGTCAATATGCCATTCAATTCCGGACTTTAGCTTTGGAACTACGTTGGAATGAGAAGGCACTAACGACTTCCTTCTGGCAGGGGTTAACTTATCGGATAAACTAGCTGGATGGGAACTTCCTTTAACCTTGGATGCGCTCATTACCCTCTGCAGTCAAATTGATATTTGCCTCAGAGAAAGAAATCTGGATAGGGAAGCCTCCTGGCATACCATTCCACGCATGACATCCAGGGTTTCAAGTTTCTGTGACACCAATTGAGGAACCTATGCAGTTGGGTAGTGCAGGACTTACTCCGTAAGAACGGGAGAGATGTTTTAAAAATAACTTATGTGTTTGCTTTGGTGAACCTGGACATGTTCTCAATCTCTGTCCCAAGCGCCCCCGGAAACGAGAGAGCCTAACCGTTTCAGGAGAAGCCAGGTTAGGTATATCTGAAACATATTCACATGATACTAATTTCTGTATTGAAGTTACCCTTTGTCTCTCTGATCGCCAAGTTCCCCTCTCGGCGCTTATTGATTCCAGAGCCACTGGGAATTTCATTTCTGAAGGTATTATTTCTAAGTTCTCCGTGCTTACGGTTCTTCTTCCCCAACATATGCCATTGACGGCAGCAAGATTGTGGGGGGGCTCTATTAAGAGTCACACAGTCCTTCTGACCCTGCAAATTGGGGCTCTTCATACCGAATCCATCTCCTTCTTGGTGATCCCCAAGTTCATTAATCCATTGGTGCTAGGTCTCCCCTGGCTTAAATCTCCTGTCTTGGACTGGAAACAAGCGCAAGTATTATCCTGGGGTCCTTGCTGTCACTCCTGATGCTTTCAGAAGGTCCTCCCGTTTGTTAACCCCTTATGCTTAACTTCTCCCATTCAGGATATTCCAGCCCAATATTCCACATTTGCGGATGTGTTTTGTGAATGAGAAGCTTCCAAGTTACCTTCTCACCGTCCTTGGGATTGTGCAATAAAGTTGTTACCTGAGAAGTGTCCTCCACAGGGTCGTATATATCCACTTTCCTTGCCTGAATCACATGCTATGTCAACCTATATTGATGACAATCTGAAGATAGGATTCATTAGAAAATCAACATCCCCTGCGGGTGCCGGGTTCTTTTTCTATTAAGAAAAAAGAAAGGGGTCTTTGTCCCTGCATCGACTATAGGGGCATGAATGCTAACAGTGTAAAAAACAGGTACCCGTTACCTCTTATCTCAGAACTCTTCAAAAGAATTAAAAGAGCTACCGTATTCACGAAACTAGACTTTCGAGGTGCCTATAATTTAATTTGAATCAAGAAAGGGGACGAATGGAAGACGGCCTTTAATACGCATGATGGTCACTTCGAATACAATGTAATGCCCTTCGGGCTTGTAATGCCCCAGTGGTGTTCAAACCCTTCATGAACAAGATCTTCCGAGACCTACTTTATCTTTTCTTCTGACTTAAGAATCCACTGTGAACATGTTTTAACTGTCCTGGGGCGACTTTGACAAAATCAATTATTCTGAAAGTTAGAGAAATGTATTTTGAATCTAAGCAGCTACCATTCCTGGGTTATATTGTTTCCAGTTCGGGACTCCAAATGGACCCAGAGAAACTCAAGGCTATCTTGGACTGGCCCCAACCTCTCGGTTTAAAGGCTACACAAAGATTTTTAGGGTTCACCAATTATTATAGACAGTTATTTCTAGGCTTCCCTTCTCTTGTAGCACCCCTAACTGCTTCGACCAAACGGTCCGCTAACTCCAAAGTATGGGCACTAGAAGCAGTGGAGGCCTTCTCACAGCTTAAAAGTTTTTACCTCTGCTCCTGTCCTACAACAACCAGATACTTCTTGGCCCTCTATTCTGGAGGTTGATGAATCTTCATTTGGTGTTGGGGCTGTCCTATCACAAAGATCTTCTACAGGAAGACCCTTTACCTGCGGATTCCTCTCCCGAAAACTGTCCCCTGCAGAAAAGAATTAAGGAATAGGTGACCGTGAACTACTTGCTATTAAACTAGCCTTAGAAGAATGGAGACATCTAATGGAAGGAGCTTCCTTCCCTATAACCATCTTTACCGACCACAAAAATCTGCTGTATCTCCAATCATCTACTTGTTTAAATGCACGACAAGCAAGATGGTCCCTGTTTTCCTGCCGCTTCAATATTCAGACCACTTTCACACCAGGAGCTAAGAACATCAAAGCAGACTCCCTCTCTCGTTCCTTTATTCCCCCGATCAAGAAGAACCAAACATTTTAAAACACATTCTTGATCCTAAGTGTATTCTGGAAACTACGCTCACCAGTCAAGTCATTCCCAGGGGGGAAACCTTTGTGCCTCTTCATCTTTGAGACAGTCTTCGTAAATGGGCTCATGCCTCTCATTTTGCTGGTAACACTGGCATCAAAAAGACCTAAGAACTCATTCCCCACAACTATAGATGGCCGACCGTACCCGCATATAAAAGGCAATATGTCTCCTCCTGCACCATCTGTGCACAAAGTAAATTTCCCAGACAAGGTACTTATGGGTCTCTTTACCCCTCCCGTTGCCTGATCGCCCTTGGAGTCACTTATCTATGGATTTTATTACTGACCTTCCTCTATCCAGACGATATTTTGTGGTCTGGGTAGTCACAGACCGCTCTCCCAAGCAGTCCACTTTATACCCCTAAAATATCTTCCATCAGCATCTTTGTTAGCCCAGCTCCAGGAGGGTGGCATATTATGCCCCCCAGCTCCAGGAGGGGGGCATAATATGAGCCAAATCATGAATGTGCTATGTTGCATGGCACATTCATGGGAGTATTTTAGTTTCAACAAAGAATTTTTTTGTGATGCTAATGTGTGCAAGTAATCACAGTTACATTTAAGTATGTATTTTTCAGTTTTGAAAGCCACCCCTGCCCTAAGAAGAGGTACCAAGGGCATTGGGATGGTGGAACCTCTTCTTGGGGGTAAGGGCATACCCACCACCATGAGGCAATGATGTGGTCAGGGCTAACTGTTTTCCAACCACACCCACTTTTGTGTTGGCTCCATCTACAGTTCATTTGGTCCCGCCTGCTTGAGTCCACTTTCAGAATTTTTTCCATGGCTACTTTACATTCTCAATCTGCCCCTGCTCCATGGTAGAGGTTTTTTAGCCATATCACTTGCATAAGCTTCAGTGCTTATTGATAGTGATGACGATCGCGTCTACATGCCGGAACATGTGCAAGCAGTTAAGTGCAACTGTAAAAATGCATTTTATGTACAGTAAGAATTAATAACATCCGATTCCTGATACATGTAGTTCATGCAAAATAAAATAAGAAAAAAACATATTTTTCCATTGTAAGCTATTTTTATGAATAATTTTATTGCTAACAGGTGTTAATGTATTTTATATAATTTTTTTATCTGTGCGTTCTGCTGGGATTTACATATACATAACTGAAAATAAACACATCATAACAAAAAATGGCATTTGCATTGTATGTCTGCATTTTTGCTAATTTAATAAGTGATCCTGTTTTGGGTTTTGGTGATTATGCATGCAAAAAAGACACAACAAGCTGATCCACAGCAAATGTTGCATACATGTGTTTCAGACATATGAATTGTTCCCCAACCTCAAGGCAGCACATGAAAAAAACACTTAAAGAGTGACAATGAATGTGTAAACTCTTGCAAAACAACAAATGCATTTACAGATCATTACCAGGCAGAAACAATTCAAATATTGTGTTAGCTTGTCATTGTAAGGGTTTATGGGATAAATGAATACATTCATTTTTCTACATTCTTCATAGGATTCTATTTTAAGGAGATTACTTGCTTGAATGGATCTGGTTGTATATCCATTATATCTATCCTTACAGACTCTGACAGGATTTTCTTTGTTTAGTGCCTTTGCTAGGAGCTAATTGCCTTTGGCAGCAAAAGGGTTAATAAGTGCACCCTTCAGTTGTACCTTAGACATTGGTAGGGTCTTGAAAAAAGGAGTGTATTTGTCTCCGTGGACTCTGCTGAGATTGCTTGAATTAGAAATGATTTGTGACAAATGAATGGGAAAAGGGGAACCCCTCCTGGAATTTTAGTTCAGGCCTGAGACGTCCTCGGTGTGGGAGGACTCTGCTGGTATTTCTGGTGAATGCGTCAGCTCTGCGGTCTGGGCGGAGTTGCAGGCAGCTCATTGAAATTCTGTAAGAGCCGCACACTCTGTGGAGGCCGTTGCCTGCTGAATGACAGCACTGTGTACAGAAGATAAATACACTGGAAAATGAGATGCCTCTGCAGAGAAAGGAATAAATTACTTGTCTGGCGAAGGGGAGGAAATGTCCCCAAAGAGTACCAGTTATATTAACCCATTCACCTCTGAAAAACGCTATAACACTTTTTTAGTTTACCAATTAAAATGTTTAGTGTTGGGAGTGATCACTGAAATATACTGCAGTATGAATGCATCTTACTTTGCGCAGTCCCCCATTTTTTCTCTTACATTTCACTGCATCCAATAATGTAACAACAGTTAATCTATAATTCTATGTGATACCCAGCAATGATTAAATGGGTTTTTGAAGACACCACTAACAGAGAGTAATTTTAACTACTTCAAGCACTTGATTAAGCTACCGGATCAAGCAATTAATCAGATATACCTGTAAAAAAGACTATTTCAAGGATACACTGATTGCAGTCTCACTGCTTCTTATTATGCAGCCCTGTTGCACATCTTCTTATTCAGATGACCTGGTAATCTTACTATACAGGTGTACAAGTAAATGATGTTGTGCATTGTGTACTCACTGCAGTCTGCAGCACCGCTACCATAAGGGAGCAATGCACGGGAAGCAGATGATCATGTAATGGATATTCCTGAATTTTAGCAGCTGAAGGTGCTCTAGAAGTGTTTGTGAGTTTGCAGAGAGGGACATACGTGTGCTATGGAGTTTATATTACTGCTCTGATTTTATTATCTGCCGGGAATGGCTGCCAGGTCTGCATCCCCGTAGCTTGCCAGCACAATTTAAATACAGATTGCTTGCCACATCCCCCAGTCACAGAGTCTGCATATAGATTGAAGTATTTGGTAAAACACATCAAGCCTCAAGTGACATGTAAAATCTATTGCAGTGACCTTGTTTTTCACAAAGAAACCGGGTAGCAGACTTCATTGGACTTCACAGACTACCACCTCGCAAGCAAGGATATTTATGCATTGAAGTAATTTGCATCAATCATAATTGCATCTTACATTATTTGTGTTGATGAGCTATGCAGTGTATAACGATACTGAGCTATAGAAAAGGAAAGACGAAAGACCAAATGCATGTTACATTTCTATCAATGTTTTCTAAACAAAACAGCACCATATAAAACAGAGGCAATGATGGCAGCTGTCTTGGGTGCAGCTGTCTCCCCTATTCATCAAACTGAGCCCCCCTCCCGTAGAACATTGACTAGTTGAGTGTTCTTCCTCTTATATAAACCTTCTTCCCGTTGTCATTTTAGTGCTGCAAAGGAAAGTAAGTTTGGATAAATGTAGGGAGACCAGTCAGTCTGACGGAGATCTCTGACCAGGGAGATGCTGTTGTGACTGCAGTGACAGGCTTGGACTACATAATTACTTACATTGGCTCATGATGTAATTACACCATGAAAGACTTAGCTAGTTCAGCAGGATCCCCAGTGCAGGCTTTTTTTTTCATGGATGAGTATATAATCAATTGGAGCACAAGGCTGCGTGCCTGGCATATTCAATGGGGACACAGGTATACAGGGATAGTGTGGCACAGGGCTGATATATATGTATATTGTAACAAACCGCACCCTTCTTGTGGCGCTTTTGTCACCTTCTGTTGCAAGAACACCCGACATATATCAGCAACACGAAGGACTTCTTATTGTAAATCAAAGATATTTATTGTTTACAACACAATAAATGGCAATACTTCTTGTCAGGATGACACCAGCAAGCAATACCTTTTGCTTAGACCTCCTGGTGATCCTAATGCTTACTATATACAGTCCAGCTCTCTACTGACTGGCCAACTAGATCAGCATCAGTCACCTCTAACAAGAGCACAACTCAAGATTAAATACACAGGTCTCCTCCCACAGGCTTGGGTGACTGACAGGCGACACTCCCACCTTGTCTTTAAAGGAAGTCTCCTCAGGTGCTCTGTAATGCCTATTCAGTACAGCCACCCTTATCAGCTCTGCTGCTAGCTGTGGAAACAAACACTTTAAAGCATATAAGTAAATCAGATTTTACATTTACTTAACATAAGCACAGTGCTACATCTGTATATAACTTGGTCTGCAGCCTTTTACCTGCAGACTGTTAGCTCCATAATTAATTCCACTCTGAGAGGATTGTGGCAAGCCACACCCATTGCCACTATATATATATATATATATATATATATATATATATATAATGCAACACTATGTTCCTCCAGTGGATAGAAATGACTTTAAGGGTGGTTATGCTGATTTAAATCTTGGCACCAGTTTATATAGATGATCAAAAGAACATAGTTAATTATGGTTGAAGTGACCTGGCACTTTAGGCATCTCAAATTCATTAACATTCTTTTCCAGTCATTTACAGTCTATTTGCTAATGTCTAATGTCTGCAGCAGGGGCAGGCTGGGCTGGGGGGCAGAGGCGTATCTGCCCCCTGAGGCAATCCCATAGTGGGCTACCTTGGGCTGCATCACTGGGCCACCTGCATTTTTTCCCTTTAAAATGTTCCTAATAGGCTGCTGAGTCGAGTCTTGCCGCCCCTGGCTAAAAATTTGCCAGCCCTCCCCTGGTCTGCAGCTAGCTTTCTTAATAAAGTATTTTGTATCTTTACCATTGTTACACTTGCTTTCTCCCATTCAATTCCAAAAATAATTAATCAGTCTATACGGTTCTCTAACTCTATGACATAGCGTAAATCATCAGCCATCATATCTCCATCTCTACATGTATTCTTTGCCAGGGTCAAAAACTGTCCTCTTAATTTCTTAGAGTGTGGACTTTCAATTGCATTGTCAAGACATGTTTTGGGCAACCAAATCTGCATTGTACATACTTACATGTGTGGAAATGGCAACTATTAGCCTATATGAACTGTCTATTTTACATATTTCTTGCACATCACTAAAAGAACATATAAATATTATTCCATATTTATATACAAGGTTCTTGAGGACCATCTTCAATGCAAGTCTCGGCAGCGTTTGACGAAGCTTCTCCTGGGGGACTGATTCTTTATTTCAGAAGGGCAGCATTATGACACATAGCATATAAGTAAAACAAGGTATGAAAGCTCTGTTCTTGGATACTATGAATGCTCTGCCCATCAAAAAATGTATTGTGTGCATAGTCTTTGAAGTTTTGTAGTATGGGTGCAGGCCACCTTCATCTATTTACTTCCATAAATGTCTAACTCTATTCATTGATACCACTGTCCATCCAATGGCTGACCTCTGTCTGTTAATTTAATTACAGCCGTACGCTTTCGCTGCCTGTTACTTGACTTCCTATAAAAGGCTGGCTTGTTTCTCTCTTCCGTGCCAGATTATTGTGCTTCTGCCTGTAATCTAGTTTCTGTTCCTGTTGCTGCATTCTACCTTCAGTTATCGACTACTCTTGTACCAACCTCTGCTTGTCCTCGACTACGCCTCTTCTTGAACCCTTTACTTATTGCATTACTGTACCGACCCCGGCTATTGTTGACCATTCCTTATTATCTTCTTGTGGCCTCCCTTCCTTACTGCTGCTGGACTCCTATTCTGTCTTTGGATCGTTACAGGATGTGTACAAGGTTTGAGAAGATTGATTGCAGCCTTGTGCACATGAATACAGCTATTAATAGTCTGACTGGGGCAGTAGGAGAACTCTCTGGAAAACTCATGTCATCATCTGCTCAGATCCAAAACATAATAATGACTCACCTACTTTTGTCATCAATATCAGTTGACAGCAGCCAGAACACAGAATACATCCTTGCCACCTACTCCACAATATACTAGTTTTGGTATGAGCAGAGGAAGACAGCCATCAACCAGCCGCATCAACGAACCAAAGCCCACACCTAATAAAATAATATCTAGTTTGTAATACTATAATTGAAAACGTGTGTCTTTTTTTTACAAATACATTGCAAAATATAATAAAAGTGTAAATTTTAAGTGTTTTCTTACTGTTTTTATACATTGTCCTTTAAAAAAAGTATACTTTATGCAAACTGATATTAGCAGTTGTGGTTTACGTTAAGATGCTTATTTGTGTAATTTTGGTATATATATTAAAAATATATGTGTATTTTCATTATGAAATTAGGTTTATTTCAAAACACATACACATAACCTATAATTGGTGGCAGACGTTGAAGTCACAATGTCTTGTGCTTATGATGAATATACAAGAATATATATCAAACATTAAATACAATATAAAGGTTATTTAAAAAATGTACATTTCATGATAAGCCGTACTCACCTGGAAAAAAATTCTGAATGATCATTTCTCTGACCTGCCTCCCCCCTCTGTATTCTCCACATCAGCTGATGTTATGAGCTCCCATGTTCTGTCACTGCCTACTACTGGTAATAGGGGTATATTTTGGTTAAGTACCAAATTATGCATCAGAGAGTATGACAACACAATATCAGCCACCTTAGCTGGGGCATAGAGGAGCACACCACCAGATTTATCAGGGCACCTGAAACTTGTCTTCAATAGGGCAAAGGTATATTCTATCACCCCTCTAGTGGATATGTGTGGCTCATTATATCTGTGTTGCACAGGAGTATGTGGATTCAACAGAGGTACAATTAACCAGGATTTGCACCCATATTCTGAGACACCAAAAATGACACATAGATGGAAACAATTTATTAAAACCCAAAACACACACACACAAAAAATATAATGCATGAAACTGCAAGATTTTTATATCACCCAGTAGCCATTCCTCTGGCATTTCACTATTCCATTAATTTTGTGATAGAGGACTGACTGACACAAGATATAGGCATCATGGCAAGAACACTCATAATTTTCATATTTGCATCACAGACCACCTGCAAATTGATAGAGTATGAATGTATAGACTTCAGCCCTTTGACATGGTGGTCTCAGCCCGAAGTGTGCGCAATTTATGGCGCCCAAGACAATAGGTAATCCTGAGAGCCTAAATAAAGCTACCTTCAACTCAGGCCATTCTGAATCCTAACGGAGGAAGCAGACATATGTAGGTAACAGTTTGTTAAGAGCACTTAATGTTCAGTGCCTGGAGAAGGTGGCCTGTGTGAGCCCTACAACCTGTGAGCACACAGACTGAGATGAGCCAGTTGCAAAAAAATTGAGAGCATTTAATATTTTTTGCATCTCAGTTAAAGCGACATGTTAATGGCTCCAAATCATCTCTCAAATGCTCATACAGCTGCAGGATGTTTGCTCTGTTAAGCCTAAGCATTGTATTATACTGCTTTATATGATAGTTTGGCCAGTGTTAGCGATATACATATTATACAGAGAGTATCTTAGTGACTGCCATATAATATAGAGAGCATACTAGTTGCTGCCATACAATACACATAGCATTCTTGTGACCGCCATACTGTAAAAAGAGCATCCTTGTGACCACAATACAGTACATATAGCATTTTTTTGACTGCCATGGAATACACATAGCATTCTTGTGACTGCCATGCTATACAAAGAGCATTCCTGGGACCACAATGCAATACACATAGCATTCTTGTGACCGCCATACCACACAGTCATGGCCAAAAGTTTTGAGAATGACACAAATAATATTTTTCACAATGTCTGCTGCCTCAGTTTTTATGATGGCAATTTACATATACTCCAGAGTGTCATGAAGAGTGATCAGATAAATTGTAATTAATTTCAAAGTCCCTCTTTGCCATGACAATGAATTTTATCCCAAAAACAACATTTCCACTGCATTTCAGCCCTGCCACAAAAGGACCAGCTGACATCAAGTCAATGATTCTCTCATTAGCATGAGAGTGTTGACAAGGTCAAGGCTGGAGATTACTCTGTCATGCTGATTGAATTAGAATAACAGATTGGAAGCTTTAAAAGGAGGGTGGTGCTTAAAATCATTGTTCTTCCTCTGTTAACCATTGTTATCTGCAAGGAAACACGTGCAGTCATCATTGCTTAGAACAAAAGGGCTTCACAGGCAAGGTTATTGCTACTAGTAAGATTGCACCAAAATCAACCATTTATCAGATCATCAAGAACTTCAAGGAGAGAGGTTCAATAGTTGTGAAGAAGCATCGGGGTGTCCAAGAATGTCCAGCAAGCGTCAGGACGTCTCCTAAATTTGATTCACCTGCGGGATCGGGGCACCACCAGTGCAGAGCTTGCTCAGAAATGGCAACAGGCAGTTGTGAGTGCATCTTTTCTCACAGTGAGTTTATTTTTAGGATGGCCTGGTGTCAAGAAGAGTAGCAAAGTAGCCACTTCTATCCAGGAAAAACATCAGGGACAGACTGATATACTGCAAAAGGTACAGGGATTCCACTGCTGAGGACTGGGGTAAAGTCATTTTCTCAGGGCAATCATTATGGGTAGGACTTTTTGTTGCAAGTTCGAGTTTACGACCGTGGGTTTCACCAGGCCTTATTGCTCTATTCCCATTTCTGAGGAGATCCAAGTGGATTTGACGGTCTGGGATGCATTTCTCCAGGATTTCCAGGGGGCACGCTTATAGCTTAGCTCCCTGTGTCCAGTAGAGATATGCAACTGTTCAAGGATGCTTCTGGACTAGTTAGTTTTGGTGCCTATTTTGTCAGTAATTGTTGTGCTGCACCTTGGCCCAGGGATTGGGTCAGTTTCAGTTGGACTGCTAACCTCGTCCTGCTGGACCTTTTCCCTACTGTAGTGGCGTTTCTAATTGTGGGCGCATAGGTTTCAAGGCAAGCAGATCATCTTCTCGCGTGATAACCTGGGTATTGTGCAGGCCATTAATAATCCGATTGTGTCTTTCCCCCTAGTTAATAGTTTGCTGTGTAGGTTGGCTTTGCGTTGTCTGCATTTTGATATTCAGTTCTGTGACAGGCATGTGCTGTGTGTAGAAAACTGTTTGGCTGATGCCTTGTTGCGAGGGTTTTGGGATAAGTTCAGGGCTCTGGCGCCCAATGCTGCCCTCATTGGTTCTCTTTGATCAGCTTCTGACTTGCAGATTGTCAAGTCGGCATAGAAGATTTCACTGAGTTGTTACTAGCTCCTTTCACACTACGGAAGGTTTGGTTAACAGGGGGTTGAGTTTCGAGATTCTGGATATGGTAAAGAGTGTAGTTTTCACAAGTCGATGCTTTCTTTCATTTGGGCTAATTAAAAGTAAGGCAAGTCCACGATGCAGATGTCCGCCGCCTTGGTGTGTATTTCCTTCTTTGCTAAGCTCCACAGGCATATGGTTGTGGCTCAGAGTTTTTAGTAAGGCCTTGAAGGGCTGGTTGCATGAGCGCATGAGTGCCCAGTCCTCTCTGACCATAGGCAGCTTGTCTGTTCCTTGTTTAGTGCCACTTTTGTCAGGGTGTTTTTGGAGTCCACCAGGTGAGTGAATTGATATCCTCTTTTTGGTCAGCTCCATACTCAGCATTTAATTATATTGGTTTCATCAGTGGTCTGAAAGGTGTGTAAATCCAAAACTGATCCGCTAGGCCAGGGGCGGTAGGTCACTTTGCCACTTAAGAGGAATTGTTCAGTTTTCCCGGTTCAAGTGGTCACTGACTTTGCCCAAATCCGTCCTCATACCAGTTTTCGGTTGTCTTTAAGTGCACGCTTGGCTTGATGGGTCTAGATAGTGTGCAAAATGGAACGCATTCATTTAGGAATGGAAGCAAAGGCACAAAGGGTATTTTGTCTTATTTTCCCTCTATATGTGGGCCTGACTGACTGTTGGCAGCACAAGGTCTTTTATGGTTTTACCTTCAGTTGTGTCTCCTGTTCATTCTCTATGGTTTCTCTTTCACTTCCTTTCTTTTTGTGCATTCCTTTTATTTTTGCATCTGGCTCTGTCTCCTGCGACTCTCACCTTTCTGCTGCTTTGGTATGACCGCTGTGCGGGTTGCTTTTCTTTTTTTTAAACAGGTTGCATCATATGCTGGGCTACTCCTTCCTCACACGCCTTTATGCCTCTTTGATTGATGTTTGGGTTTCGTTCTTTCACGCTTTACATCTCATCATACTCCACTGCAGATCTGGGTAATTAGCCACTCTTTTGTATACTGGGCTGCTTTACAACAGGCAGCAGAGGACACTTCCTCCTTTGCCAGCCTGTGGTTGTATCCTAGTTGGTTTTCTGGGCTTTGCGCTCGCCTGGTTTTAGAGGAGATGTGTCTGAGTCTCTCTAGAAATCTCCCACTTTGAGAGCTCAGATAAGTCTAGACAGAATGCTAGGAAAGTCAAATTATTGGATGAAGTTGTTTCAAATGAATAAACATTTATTTAATTGGCTTTATGTGAAAATATGTGAATAGCACGCTACGGCGTGGAAGGGCTTTTTACGCAATATCACTAGTGAACACTTCTAAATACATTTACACTCACACATACATTTGTAAATAGTTCACCTTAATAAAGTTCCAGCACATAGTTTTTTATTTTTAAATGTAATAGATTTGATAGTTTAATATAATAATGGCAAAACCACTTTATTGACATCTAGGATTCAGGATATAAGAAATGTATCATGTTTAGTGTCATACTAATCCACTTTTTACCATCAGACATCGGCTACAATCGGCTAAGCGATCGCACCCTGCGTATACTAGTTGTGGATGATAAAGGATAAATGCTCAAAATAATATTGTGTTTGGAAGGCTAATAGGCTGGTTTGAACCAGTATTGCAGCGGGCTCCTGAGGGAAGACACGTAGGCAACAGTTGGAGAGTTGCCCCCCCCCCTTGGAGAGCATTGTTTGAACCGACTTATGACCTGCATTGCACTCGACTGTCCTAAATCCTGAACCAATGGAGAATGCTTTTATAATTGTCCTGTTTACTTTATGACATCACCACTATTTCTTTTATGTACCAAAAACTGTATATAAAATAGGCACAGTGCCCATCATTCAGTCTTCTTTGATCACAGGCTTCCGGACTGAATGACTGTTTGCTGGATCCAGTGTGCTGCGTATGTATCAGCTATATTTTATTGTTATTTATTACATGTTGCTACTAAATTTCTTTTGTGCGTTGGAACCACATTGATCACAGCGGACAATATTTATTTATAGTGACTAAACAAACATAACAATTTGGGGGCTCCACAGCGGAAACCACGCTAACGGAAGATTTGCAAAACCTACGGATTTCGGTTTCTCAACAAAGGGTGGAAAACGCGTCATAGTCGGTTAAGAACGCAAATAGTTCTGTGCCATTTTATCATTCAGTGTTGCATAACCAAATATAAGCTTTGTGTAATACAAGGGGTGCTGGTTAAAACCTAGGGACTAGACAGAAAACTGTTTCTTTCATTGTCATTTTGTGATTTAAATGTGATTTTTTTGCATAATGTACGCATATATATTTCCTTGTATATTTTCCACATGTTTGAATGGTTGCATTGATTAGTTATAGTGAAGTGAATTGTTAAAAGTTATTACAGCCATTTGGGAAAGTATTTTTCTGTACAGAAAACAAAGGTGTATGTTATTTGTGTGATTGTGAAGATAAAGTAAAGTTGAGGTTCCATGTTACTTTTGAAAGAAGCAGGATGTAAAGATAACCTGAGGGAATTCTGGTTACTGTTGAAAGAAACAGGATATAAAGATAACCAAAGTAAGTATACAAGGTATACACTGTGACGAACCAGGTTTTTTTTGTGACAATCCCAATAGTAATTGTAAAGTTTATTGATAGCTAGTATCTGTAAGCGGTGCAAATGCAACTGTGATTGTCACTTGTGGAGTTGTTGGAGGAAATACACTGGAAAGGCTGATAATATTCAATATTTAGTACTAACAGTGGTAAAGTACTCAACGGGATCTTCTCTAGCGGGATATTGTTTTATGCTGTGAAGGGTTGATATTTCCGTCAGTCCAGTAGAAAGAGTCTGTGTTAGGGACCTCGCTAGGTACGCTGACAATCACGTGTATTGTTTAGGGCTACACAGTGGAGAAGAAGTGAGTGGACACAGCTTACGGAATTGGTCCACGGCCAATAAAAATCTTTAGCGGGAGTTTTGTGCTGTGAAGCATTTAAGATTGAAGATTCCATTTCCACATGGGTGCTAAACAAACATCTGAGATGGTCGATGAAGTACTGGTTAAGGAAGGGCAAGGTATATTATGCGTGTGTAATATGGTATGCACGCAACTGCGTACTGTGATAAGTGGGTCAGGATGACCAATGAGTATGTGAAACCCTCTCCTACGGTTGGTAGTTTCGATCCAGAGGTATTAAGTACTGTCAGAGATCAAATCTGTTTGATAAAGTCTTTAAAACGGAGAGTTAAACATACTGATTGTTTGAAACTGTGGTAATAGGAAGGGAGTGTGTGGTACGATAGCTCATGCGTAATGGAGAGTAGCATTGCGAAGCGCAGATAAGTGAGCACAAGTGCACCCCTGCCGCCATATGCAGACGGGGGAGGGGGGAGGTACAGCCGATAACAAAATTGATAAAAAAAAAACATGCATGACAGGGAAGTAGCCGTTACAGTGCTAATAAATGGTCTCAGGGAAAATCTAAAGACTAGGATACAAACCTCTCTTCCTAATTGGAGAGTAGCGTTGCGAAGTGCAGAGAAGCGAGTGCAAGCACGCCCCTGCCGCCATATGTAGACGGGGGGAAAAGTACAGCCGATACCAAAGATGATAAAAAAAAAACATGCATTACAGGGAGGTAGCCATTACACTGCTAATAGATGGTCTCAGGGAAATTCTAAAGACTAGGGTACAAACCTCTCTACCCAATTGGATAGGAATCACAGTAGATGTTCTTAGGGAGTCTGCTGTGGAACATGCCACAAATATAAGTAAGAGGAAAGAAGCTCAGAATTTAAGGTTGATGGTGGTAAGTATCCAGGCACTGGAAGGACTACATACACATCCACAGACTCACAACACATATTATAAGAAACAAAATGAAATATAAGGAATGAAAACGACATACATCAGTGAAGTGTTTTAATTGTCCTAAAGAGGGACACATAATGAAGTACTGTAAATAGGGAAGATTGGGGCCACCTAGGAGGGAATCACATAGATACCCACACAGATGACATACACAAGTCTCAGAGGTTTCCCAACAGCTGCCCACGCACATCATAGCAGCAAATGCTTTGCGGGAGAACAATAGCCAACACAAGGGGTCAGGTCATACCTATATTCTACAATCAGTTAGGTTAACTGAAAACCTTAGGTAAGCGCCCACAGTGACATTTGATATATCTGGTGTAACACAAACTGTTCTTGTAGATGCAGGGGTGGCCAGAGCTGGATTAAGGCTTTGGGGGGCCCGGGGCACTTAAGACAGGGGGGCCCCTAAAATCTAAAATTAAGGGCATAGGGACACATCCTGCATTACATCACCTACAGCCCACAGTATGACACTTACAGCTCTCCCAGAGGGCTCGCTTAGGTTGTCTGCATAAGAAAAATCATTGCTTCCACAAACTAAAATACTGTACATTAAAACAATCACTAAAACACCACATTAAAATGGGTATTGACACCACACATTAAAACTAGCAATGATATCACACATTAAAAATACCATTGATAACGTACACTAAAACTAGCAATGATACCTCACTTTTAAAATAAAATTTATAATGCACATTAAAACTAGCAATGATACCGCACTTTAAAAATAAAATTTATAATGCACATTAAAACTAGCAATCATACCGCAAATTAAAATACCATTGATAATGCATCATTGGGCATGGCCAGGCCACCGTCCTACAGACAAAAAAAACCTGCATTGTTGTGTACACCATTGAACGGTCACCAAAAATTGGGATTGTTCCACTAGAATCACAACATTTCACAGACGTTGCTGCTCTCCTACCTGTTCTTCTCACTTTCACCACTGTGCTGCAGGTTTCTTTAGTGGCTTATCTAGATTCTGGAATGTTAGGGGCCCTATTTGGAAAAAAAAATGGGTACATTTAGAAAATGACAGCCACTTCGGCGTTAAATCAGTACCACCCATGATTAATAATTAGGCCTTCCTCCAGCCCCAACATTAAAATAATAGTATTCACATTTAATAAATAAACTTATTTCCCTCCCTACAAACAGCCCCAGCAATAAATTAATAGTATTTACATTTCAGAAATATACCTATTTCCCGCAACCGTCACTGCCATTAAATAATTCATAGGCACATTTAATAAAGGGACCTCATTCTCCCCAAACTCACCCCCACATTCAGTAGCGCCCAAACCACCCCATCTTAAATTAATTAATTGTCCCCACTATTGTGCCTCTCTCCCCCCCCCTTTTTCCTCATGCTGTGTCTCTCACCCTTTTTTCTTATACTGTGCCTTTCTCTCCCCTTTTTTTCTCATGCTGTGCCTCCCACTCTTTTTTCTTACTGTGCCTCCCTTCTCCCCCTTTTTTCCTTACTGTGCCTCCCTTCTCCCCCTTTTTTCTTACTGTGCCTCTCTTCTCCCCCAGTTTCCTTACTGTGCCTCCCTTCTCCCCCTTTTTTCTTACTGTGCCTCTCTTCTCCCCCAGTTTCCTTACTGTGCCTCTTCTCCCCCTTTTTTCCTTACTGTGCCTCTTCTCCCCCTTTTTCCTTACTGTGCCTCTCTTCTCCCCCTTTTTCCTTACTGTGCCTCTCTTCCCCTTTTTCCTACATGGTGTGCTTTTCTTCTCCCCCTTTTTCCTCAGTAGTGTGCCTCTCTTCTCCCCCTTTTTTCCTTACTGTGCCTCCCTTCTCCCCCTTTTTTCTTACTGTGCCTCTCTTCTCCCCCAGTTTCCTTACTGTGCCTCCCTTCTCCCCCTTTTTTCTTACTGTGCCTCTCTTCTCCCCCAGTTTTCTTACTGTGCCTCTTCTCCCCCTTTTTCCTTACTGTGCCTCTCTTCTCCCCCTTTTCCCTACATTTCCTACATGGTGTGCTTTTCTTCTCCCCCTTTTTCCTCAGTAGTGTGCCTCTCTTCTCCCCCTTTTTTCTTACTGTGCCTCTCTTCTCCCCCTTTTTTCCTTACTGTGCCTCCCTTCTCCCCCTTTTTTCTTACTGTGCCTCTCTTCTCCCCCAGTTTCCTTACTGTGCCTCTCTTCTCCCCCTTTTTCCTTACTGTGCCTCTCTTCTCCCCCTTTTTCCTACATTTCCTACATGGTGTGCCTCTCTTCTCCCCCTTTTTCTTTACTGTGCCTTTCTTCTCCCCCTTTTTCCTCCATAGTGTGCCTTTCTTCTCCCCCTTTTTCCTCCATAGTGTGCCTCTCTTCTACCCCTTTTTCCTCCATAGTGTGCCTCTCTTCTCCCCCTTTTTCCTTACTGTGCCTCTCTTCTCCCCCTTTTTTCTCCATAGTGTGCCTCTCTTCTCCCCCTTTTTTCTCCATACTGTGCCTTTCTTCTTCCCCTTTTTCCTCCATACTGTGCCTCTCTTCTCCCCCTTTTTCCTCCATACTGTGCCTCTCTTCTCCCCCTTTTTCCTCCATAGTGTGCCTCTCTTCTCCCCCTTATTCCTTACTGTGCCTCTCTTCTCCCCCTTTTTCCTCCTTAGTGTGCCTCTCTTCTCCCCCTTTTTCCTCAGTAGTGTGCCTTTCTTCTACCCCTTTTTCCTCCATACTGTGCCTTTCTGCGTTATTCCCTTTTCTTTTTTTTACTTACCTTTCTTTTAGCTTCTTTCTTCTCTTCTGTCTTCTTGGTCTTCTCCGCGCTGCTCCTCACTGAATGACAGGCGTGCCTTGATGACATCACGCCTGTTATTCAGTGTTAACAGTGCAGAGAGGAGAAGGGAGGAGGGACGCCGGCGCAGCGATCAGGTGAGTATATATATATATTTTTTCTTTTTTTTGCTTCCCTGCTCCCCCCACCAACGAAGGGAGCCCTGAACCTGGCCGCCCGCAAACCCCCCCCCCCCCCCCCCGCCGCCGCCGCCATTAAAAAAAATAAAAAAAGAGGAAGAAAAAAATAAATCATCAGAGGTTATGCGCGCAGCGGCGGGGGGCCCTCGGAGAGAGGGGGGCCCGGGGCACATGCCCCCTGTGCCCCCCCCTTAATCCGGCTATGGGGGTGGCCAGGTCAATGATAACTTCTCCTTTAAATTTACAGATTACTAACAAAACTATTCCATCTAAGGGATTAACTAGGATAATGCTACATTACCCTCTGACTAAACCTGCAGAGGTTACTTTAGGGCCTTTGCATACCAAGCATTCATTTGTCTTGACTGCAGCGGCTCCTACTAACCTACTGGGCAGGGATTTATTGTGTAAAATGGCATGTGTTATTTACTGCACCCCAGATGTGTATTTCTGGATATTCCAGGGAAGTTAGCACATGAAGTACAGGAGGACATATTAGACACTCCACAAAGAAAAATCTACACTCTACCATTCTAGAACAAAGTCCATCTCAGGTAGAGGAAATGTTATCACAAATATCGGGTTCCCTATGGACCAAATATGGACAGGACACTAGATGTAGCACCTGTAATGGTTCATCTATAAAGTGTCAGCCATGCTCCAAAAATCCCACAGTACCCATTACAACTGGAGGTGGAATTAGGGGTGTATCCTGTAATAGCAAGGATGTTGCAACAAGGAATCTTGATTCGTACATTTAGCACAGACAATAGTCCACTTTTAGCAGTGAAGAAGAATGGGGGGGGGGGGGCTAGATATTAGTCCAAGACCTAAGGGAAATTAATAAAGTAGTTGAGAGCCATTTCCCCATAATGCCCAATCCAGCTGTCATCCTTATGCAGATTCCACCATCTGCCAGTCATTTTACTGTCATTGATTTTTGTTCTGCCTTCTTCTCTGCCCCCCTTCATCCTGACTGTCAATATCTCTTTGCATTCTCCTATAGAGGGGTGCAATACACATGGACAAGATTTCCCCAGGGGTTCATTGACAGCCCCAGTATCTACTCCCAGGCCTTACATGACTGTTTACAATCCTTTCAACCAAGTAATGGGTCTGTTCTAATTCAACATGAAGATGATTTGTTGCTGTGCTCTGATTCGTTTATGTCATCTGTGTGTGATACTAAACTGTTGTTGCTTCATCTATCACAGACAGGACACAAGGTTGCCAAGGATAAATTACAGCCACGTCAGACCAAGGTTAAATACTTGGGACACTGTCCAGGGCCGGATTAAGGGAATGGAGGCCCCTGGGCTAAGGGGGTCTCCATTCCCCTGTGAGGGCCCCCCCCCATGATCCGAGCTGCCCGTGTCCCCTCCCGTGATTCGAGCTGCCCGCGTTGCCCCCCCCGGCTCTTGACAATGGACAAAATTCAAGCAATACAAAACATGACCCTGCCACTGAATCAACAGCAGATGCGTACCTTCTTAGGGATGTGTAGGTATTGTAGATCATGTATTGCAGGTTTTTCTATTCTGGCAATACTCTTGCAGGAGTTAATGTCATCCTCAAACCATGAGCGTGTTACACACACATAGGAGACAGATAAGGCATACTTTAACCTTAAACAGAGTCTGGCTAAAGCTCCTGCTTTTTTAATATCTGATTATGAAAAGTCTTTTGAGTTATATTGTGTGGAAGCTGATTGTGCAGCAGGTGCCTTGACACAGGAACATGGTGACGCTAGCAGATCGGGTAGCATACTACAGTGCACAACTGGACACTGTGGCAAGATCACTTCCTACGTGTTTAAGAAGTGTAGCAGCAACTACTCTTCTTGTAAGTAAGAACGAGAATTGTAGTATTAGGACATGATTCAACTGTCAATACACCACATGCAGTATCTGCTCTGTTAAATTCTGCTCAAACTAGACATGTCTTTTCAGCAAGGTTCACAAAGTGGGAACTAGCTCTGCTGGCACCTGCAAATATCACTATCAAAAGGTGCAATACTTTAAATCCAGCTACATACCTACCATATGTGCCTTGAGATGCACAAAGGGTGTGAGGAGAGAAGACTCTAGCTTAGGGTTAATTTTGCAGGTATACTGATACACATGATTGTTTAGAATATCTGAACCAGACTTTTACTGCGAAACCTGATATATGTAACACCCCCTTAGAAAATGTAGATTTTACACTTTACACGGATGGCAGTTGTCATAGACAGACAGACACAGGAGAACTATGTACCGGTTATGCTGTCGTAGATGCTGAGGATGTTATAGAAGCTGAACCCCTTGTTCCACCTCACTCAGCCCAAGTGGCAAAACTCTTGGCACTGAGAAGAGCGTGTGAGTTGGCAGATGGTAAATCAGCTAATATATACACTGATTCTAGGTACGCTGTCGGGGTAGTGCATGATTTCGGGGCACTGTGGCATGATAGAAACTTTATGACAGCGGCATGCACACCAGTAGCACTTTCAATGCACATAAAAGAACTTTTGACAGCAATGCAATTACCTAAAGCGGTAGCCGTCATCAAGTGCAAAGCTCATATACATGAAGAGAACCTGGTATCAGTAGGCAATAGCAGGGTGGATGAAGCTGCCAAGTGGGCAGCAGGGTAATCTGTAAACGTGTCAACTGACAAGATGATGGTTTTCCAAATGACAAACACACAAAAATGAATTGAAATGCATGATTTCTGTTCCCTACAAGAAAAGATGGTCTGGAAGGTGAAAGGATGTGGTCAAGAGTCTTCCTAACTCTGGAGAGCTGGACAAGGTCAGCCCGTGGCTCCCAGAGCATATTTCCCAGGCCAAGTTGAGACAGCACATGGTCTGGCTCATCTGGTTAAAGGAGGTATTTGTAAGCTGGTCAGAGCATACTGGTGTGCACCAGGCTTTTCTTCTCAAGGCAGTAAGAAGGCAATGTCTTGTCTTACATGTTTGAGAAAAATCTCAGGAAGACAATACCAACGGAGCCATTCAATATCCCTCCTACAGATGGACCTTTCCAAGTAATACAAATTGACTTCATCCAATTACCACCTTGCATGAATCTCAAATATATATTAGTGTGAACTGATGTATTTTATAACTGGGTAGAGGCATTTCCAGCTGCCACTAATACTGCTGTTTTTACTGCTAAAAAATTGTTCAGGAATTTTTATGCAGATATGGTGTCCCTAGAATTATAGAAAGCCATGGGGGTACTCATTTTACTGGTGATATCTTTCAGACCATGTGTAAATAATAGCAAACTTCATACTCCTTACTGACCACAAACCCAGTGTCGGACTGGGGCATGAAGGGCCCACCGGGGGACTGCAACGCTAGGGTCTCATGAGAGGGGGTGTGGCCAGCCATCATAGAGGTGAGACCAGACACTAGAGGGGGAGTGGTCAGCCCACGAAGGACAGCTAGCACCATAGTGTAGAATATAAAGAATGTAGTGTGTATGTAAAGAGTACACAGTCTTGACCTGCCCCTTAGATTGGGCAGAGCATTCACCAAAAATAGAGATTGTCCCACTAGACCAGGCTTGGCTAACCTGTGGCACTTCCGGTGTTGTGAAACTACAAGCCCCAGCATGCTTTGCCCATATTTAGCAGCTTATTGTTGAAAGGGTATGCTGAAACTTGTAGTTTCACAAAACCTGGAGTGCCACAGGTTAGCCCAGCCTGCACTAGACTCAGAACATTTGACCGACTGTACTACCTGTTCTTGTCACTTTTACCACTTGTAGCTGCTGATTTCTTTAGTTGCATTTTGTCTGGATCCATGAATGTTTGGGGCCCTATTTGGAAAAAGTAATTACATTTAGAAAATTCCAACCAGCACCGTCGTTAAATCAATAGGAGCCAAAATTAATACTTAGGCCTTCCTCCAGTCCCAACATTAAATTAATAGTATTTCCATTTAATAAACCTATTTCCCTCCCTCCAGACAGCCCCTGCAATAAATTAATCGCATTTATGTATAATAAATATACCTATTTCCTGCAACCGTCACTGCCATTAAATAATTCATATTCACATTTAGTAAATAGATCTCATGCTTCTCAAACTTAGCCCCGCATTCAATTAATAGCCCCAAAACCACCCCATCTTAAATTAATAGTCCCCAGTATAAAATTAAATTTTCCCACCTTCATCCTACAATCTAAATAGCACCCATTATTTAGCCACCACCTACACACACACACATTACATTGCCACAAGCCCACTGTGCCATGACACTCACATTACTATGCCCCTTCATCACCATGCTGTGCCTCCTTATGATCACACTGCGCCCTCCATGCTGCTTTTGCCCCCCCTTCTCCTGGCCCCCTTCATCACCATGTGCCATGCTGCTTTTGCTCTCCCCTTCTACTGGCCCCCCTTCATCACCCTGTGTCATGCTGCTTTGGCCCCCCTTCACCCTGTGCCATGCTGCTTTGGCCCCCCCATTTCACTCTCTGCCATGCTCCCCCTTTTCACTCTCTGCCGTGCTCCCTCTTTTCACTCTCTGCCGTGCTCCCCCTTTATTTTGCCGTGCTTTCGTTCCTTCACTTACCTTTTCTATCAGCTTCTTATTTATCTTCTTCTCTACTGTCTTCTGTCTTCTTCCCGACTCCTCTCTGCGGCGCTCCTCACTGAACGTCGGGCGTGATGACATCACGCCCAACGTTCAGTGCGGACGGAGCAGAGAGGAGTCGCTGAGCGACGCTCACGTGAGTATTCTTCTTTTTTTTTTTTTTCCGCTACTTCCACCTATGAAGAGTGCAGCGATCAGGGTCAGGGCCTACCGGGGGATAGCCCAGTCCCTTGTTGGGCCAGTCTGACCCTGCACAAACCAGTGGTAAAGTGGAAAGGGTAAACGGTACCATTAATAACTAACTGAGTAAGGTAATGGCTGAAACTGTTTTGGCGTGGCCAGAAGTTTTTCCACTAGTCCTCCATAGCATCAGAACCACTCCAGTGGCAAAAGAAACATGATTCCAGGTCTAGCTCGTGGCTCAGGGAGCCGCGAGCAGAAATCAGGATTAACATTACCGTATTAATGATAATATAATTAACGCTGCGTTGAAAGTGGCTGAATTGAATTCCCCCCACATTATTTTGTTTCAACAAACTACTTTTTTCCCCAAAGCAATGTGTTGTGTAAGTGGTAAGAGGGAATATTCGAGGGGACTGCTTACACTGTAGAACATCAACCATTAAGCATCATCAGACATGTTGAAACCCTCTCAGATAAAGGCAGGGAAGGAATTCTGCCAGCATGCCCCTCCACGGGCTAACCTGGCCAGTTATGGCCAGTTACTGTTGGTCTATTTTTGCTCAAGTTGACATTTATTCTAAGGTATTTGTTATTCAAAAATACTGATTTAAACAATAATTTTGTTTTGCAATCCTTATTATTAAACAATCTCATATAAGCAAAGTTACTGCTTTTCATTCAAAAGTTATTTTAAGACAACTATTTGGTGCATCCTTCAAAATGTTGCTTGTTTTCAGTCATCCCTAGATGGCACTATTTAGGTTGCTATGTGTGACTTTAGCAATAGAAAATAGCTGGACTGGTGCTTGGAGATACCAGAGGCCCTTCAAAATCTTCCAGTACTTTCTAGCCCCCTGTCTTGTCCACTAAATACATTTTGTACCCTCCCCCCCACTAACCAACTGAAAAAAAATGCAGCAACTAACAGAACTCCATGGGCTAGATCCCTTTTTATTGTATTACTATGTGGCTCACCAACACACCCACGTAAGAATATATTTAAGGTTGACCTAACTGGTATTGAGTTAATATTTTTTAGCTATAATGCAATGAATTGGGTATAATTACACTGTTTTTACATAAATCATTTTAATACACATTAAGATATAAATAAAAAAAATGATCATTACGTTTCTCACCAGACTTTAATTTTGTCTAACTTGTCACACCTTTGTGTAACAGACACTAAAAAGGGAATATATAACGAGCTGATGAAGCCTTGTATGAATTTAATTTCAAATGACTTGTAAGATTTATTATTACAATGAATATATAATTAGGTAATTATTAAGACTTGTAATCACTTCCAAGGTTGTCAACATATTTATCTTGCAAAACTTTCTAAACATTTCAACACTGCTGATCAGAAAGACTTCTAGAATATACACACTGCTTAGAAGGATAAAAGGGATACTTTTATTCTGCTTGTCTAAAATAGAAGTCTGAAGGCTTGAAACGCATACATACCTCTATTACAAGCCCATATTCCATATATCCATTGTGCGTTATAGATTCCTGTCAACAGTATGCATTTGTATGATGATTTCTGTGAATACTGTGGCAATTACGATGATCTTTATGTGTAAAGATGAAATGGTTTTGTACGCTTCCTAGGTAAGAAGAAATAGAGAGACCCCCTGATATAATACAATACATTATGTATTTTACTGATGTCATATTCATGGATAACAAATAGTGTCTACTGCATGTCAACAATATGGTCATCTGTTGGGTAAATTATCTCTGATTGTGGTTTTGGATTTACATGTGATATGTGAACTGTACCTTCATATGGAACTACTTAATTTATCTTGTAACTTAATTTTCTTATTTGGTTTCTTTTCTGTTTTGTTTTGTTCTATGGTTTAAAACTCAATAAAAATATTTGATTTAAAAAAAAAAAAAAGATGAAATGGTTTAAAGCAAAGGCATAACTATAACACTTGGCTCTGATCCGGATTTTTGTCCACCTGGGCATTGGGGAAATATCTGGATTCTCTGCCCTTCACCATAGTGAGTTGGGCCCCACCACTCTCTGCCACACCATCTCCATAATGCAGCTTTCAAATCCAAAAGTGCCCATCAATAGCCAAGGTCTCTTTACAGTCGTTTTGTAGTATGTACTAAATAAATGATAACTAGAATCTGATTGGTTGCTACATTTCCACTTCAAACCCGCCAGAAACTCGCAATTTGATACTTTTAGCCCCAGGTGTCTTCTCCAATGAATTATGTAGCATGTATATAAACTCCATACATAAATAAATTAAAAAATATCACAGTGCATTATCCTCCAAAAAATGTATTTGTACCAAAAAACTAAAGACAATTGCATGTATATCAAAATATGCAAAACAATCTGAAAAGGCACTTTTCTGATCCCCAGAAATAACAAATGCTTTCACAGGAACAACCTGAAACCTTCTGATAAAAGGGTGGTTAAGCAGACACTACTGAATGTGTTTCATCCTTTTAAAGTATAGTAATTTTTCAGGGGGTAAGTACATGTGTACCATTCTTGGGTACTACTTATGGTACCTCTAAAAATAATAGAACAATTGAACAATTTAACTGCGCTTGTGCCCGCTGCAGATCGGGCACATATTGCTTCTTCACATTCCCTTTAGAAAGCCAAAGGGAAATGAAGACACCATTGCACATGCCCACCGGCCAACAACGCAAAAACAGAACAGCAAAACATTACTAATATCTATCTATCTATCTATCTATCTATCTATCTATCTATCTATCTATCTATCTATCTATCTATCTATCTGTCTCTTCTATGTCATCAGCCTCTGATATGTGGAATTGAGGAATAGAAGGTACATTGAACCATCATATTATTTGAGCATAATTTTCCTTCATTAGATGCGTGATTTTTGGTACGTGATTTTCTTTAGAGATAAAATAGTAAGAAATAGCAGTACTGCACTAGGAGGCGCCTTTTATTATTATTTCTAAATATATTATTGTTTTTATTTTTGCATTTCATAGACTTGCATTCCCTTATGAATGAATATGAGGGTCGAACAGAGCTGGGAAAGCAGAAGATGAGTATAGTAAGAGCACAGTCAGGTAATTGCAACACAATTAGACATGGATGCATCACCATATATGCCTTTTATGAGCTGTATCTCTTGTGGATACTGGGGGGCTGGTACACAATGAAAGAGGATTGCTATCAGCAGCCCTCTAGCTGCTTCTGGTTGACTGATTGCATATTGACCCATTCAGCTGATAGTTCTTATAAAATTAGCATGCAGCCATATTATATCATGTTGCAGCTACCTTTTCACATTACTTTATGGTCATAAAGCCACAACTCTACACTATATGTGTATACACTTATATGCCTGATGCAAATTCTACTGTTTTTTGAGCTGGGCTCATCTTGAAATGCATCCAAATCAACATACCTATGTAAGTGTGCGTTTTTTACCTACGTACATTCAAAGTGAAAATTTATACAACAACAAATGAGCCCCATTATGTCTAGTTGTACATTCATATCTTGTGATTCTAAGTGGGGCCAAACCTTTTAAACCAGTCAAGACATTCCACATCGGTAAGACTTGTATCACTTGGATTATTACTAGATCAAAGGCATCTCCTGACTCAGAAAGTAGGACATTTCACCACTAGGAAATTAGTTCCATATTAGGGTCCAGTCCCTTACCTCCATAAAATAGTAGTATATGCATTGTAAGTATGTTAAAACCTTATTATAGCAAGAATAGGAGAGCACGGAATTTCCTACCTTTAAGACATTGTTTACAGTTGCCAAGTATCCCTAATTTACAGGGACAATCACAACTTTGAAAATGTCCTTATTATTCAGTATTTGTAAGTTTTCCACAATGTATTCCAACTCTCTGGGCTGTATAAGTTAATAATTATTGTAGATGTGTATTTAAAATTACGAACATTCCATTATAAGAAACTGCAACAAACATGTCACAATGTGGGTTTTAGTTCACTAAGATGTATCCCTGGGGTATAACCAGAGACCATTCTGTCCCCCATGTGGCCCCAGACATGTGAACACCTGAGGAGTGTCATCAGTAGTATACTTTTAATAGTGAAACATTCCTTCCTGCTTATGCCAAGTAGGTGCAGGAAATGACAGACTTGTAACACTTCCTAACAGGTGCAAAGTACCTGAAGTTGGATGTTCTATGGAAGTTTCTATTTGGTCGTTGACTGTGGACAATTAGAAGCCAGCAGCTAAACTCTCACCCCAATTCAAGTGTGCACTGAGAAGGCTGTGCTACCCCAAGTACACCCACTAGCTGATTGGGAATGAGAAGGAGATGGCAGCTCAAGAAGGGTGAGTATAAATGGCCATATTATTACATGTTACTGTTTGCTTTCTGCTGAATACTGTTGGTGTTTTAATCATCCTCATTACTTCGAGTAGCATATATTGTTGCTGCTGTCATGTAAGTAGGCACTACTGCTACTGCTGTAATTTTAGTGGGCATAAGTATTACTGCTGGAATAGTAATGGCAGTTACTGTTATCACTTGCTTATTAATGTGCATTATCACTACAGCTGGCATTTTATTTGGCATTACTACTATTAGTGATTTTTTAATGAGCTTCACATTTGCTACTGGCATTATCTGACATTACCATTACTGGTGGGTTATTAATTGGTATTAGTTTAGCTATATTATGTTAATGGATATTACCGCATTTTATTAAGAATTAATTTATAATAAAGTAAAAATATTGGCTTATTACTGGATGTTACTCTTACTGTATTACTGCTAATAGTTTTCTATTGTTTTAGTAGTATGTTTATAGCTGGAATTAAAATGGACATTACTACTTCTGCTTTCATCATAGACATTAATGTTACTGATGGTATATTACTGGTGGTGGCTGTCAAAAATTCGACAAATGGAAATGTTGGCACTTGACTTTGCCGACATTTTCATGCTGGCAGGTAAAGTGCTGACATTTTCAATGTCGGAATTAGGTACCCTACCCATTGCTGAGCACTTCTGCTTTACTGGGAATTACTACTTCTTCTTTAAATTATACTGGACATCACTGCTAGCATACTCATAAGAACCCTAGTGAAGATCTTTAACGGTGGTTTTGACCAATAGCAACATCATCCCACTATACCCCAGTGGAAATCTTAAATAAATTGCAAGCAAAATATTTAATTGAAATATAAAATATACTCTTATTGTTCCTCTTTATTTTATTTTTGCTATAATCATATAAAAGAGGTCATGAACAGTCCTTTGGATGAGTAGAGGGTCGCATATGAGGCCCCAAAATTCTAACAACCAGCCCACTTCAGATCTAGACAGTAGACATGAAATATGTAGAGCTACCTCTGCAGCAACATGCCTCTGAAAATTATTTTAGCATTTTAGCAAGTAAGGTTTTCGCTGGGATTAGTCAACCTTTTTGTGTACATATTTCAAACATTATATTTTTGCCCTGCAGAAAATCAGATATTATCCAGGGCACAGCATGCAATTTACTACAGAAGCAAAAGGTCCCAATCAATATCATGTTCAAATTAAAATGATTGCTGTGTGTATATTATGTGATTAGATTTCAGATTAATTCAGTACATTTAGGAATTCATCCTACAGTTGTTTTTCAATACAGAACACAAATGTAGCGTAATGACTAAATGACTTATGCCGGTATATAACAAAGAATGAACCTTAGCGTAATAAACGTTGTCCTTCACAGATCATAAACTCTACACAACCCACAGATCACACTGATAGACACGTGCATTATTCATTCCACACATAGCAGCCTCTTGATTAGTATTTAGTACGCTAATATAAATCTGGCTATAGCAATTAAAACTTGGACATTTTTTTATTGTTACGATCTGTGTAAATGTTCCAGCTGGCATTTATCCTGTTGGACAATTGTGATGGATTTTATGTTTTCTCAGTCTCGTTGATGTTGAAGAAAATATGCATTTCTGCTACTGTAATAAAATAACAAAAAAGGAGCAAAGGATTTGTGTTTGACACAGTTGCATTTTAAAAGAGATAAAGTAATACTTATTGAATCATCACTGAGATCCCGTTGAAAAAAAAATAAATACAGGTCCTGCTCTGATTGGAGAAGATGGGACAGCTGACATTGAAAAGTCAAAATACTTCAAACTCTGATACCGGTGACAACTATATTTCTACAGAAGCCCACAAGATATTTGACAGACAAAAAACCTATGAGTAAAATGCAGTGACATAGGACAGAAACTGGTGAGAAATTCTCTTTCGTGCTGAACATTACATGAAATGCTGAAGGCATAATCTCCTATCCAATTCTTTCTGTCTTTCTATTTCTCCTATTATTTGTGGAGACTTTCCTGCAAATTAGTGCTGGAGAGGATACGTTAACCTCAGCACAGAAGCTTCTAATGGGAGCCTGATGGCTTATTCTGAGGCACTGAGAATTGATTGCCTAGCACTGTGTTTGAGATCAAGAGACAAAGGAGATGTGCAGGGGCGAGGAAAGGTAATTAAATCGTGACTGGAGGCATTGTGAGAGGCAGGGGTACGAAGACCTCCAGGACTACGCGCTGCCACTCAAAATTCTAGGATAGTACAACATAAGATTCAAAGCCCGGGCATAAAAGAAAAAAAAAATATTAGAAGAAGTGTCATATTTTATATTTCTTATAATCCATGCCAGTGCCAGGGCTTACACAGCATACATGTCTACAGCTGTTATGAGACTTCACCTTCATAATGCAGTGCTGACTTGTGACTTTGCACAATGTAGTTGCTACTATTAATGTAGTGTCTCATTTAGCCTTACTTATATATGAAGAAATTAAAAAACAAATACACAAAAGAAATTATTTAATAAAATAAACATAGCAAATGTGTTGTCAACAGGAGACATGTAAGAAATCTCTCTCATATTGGCCTCCCATATACCACCATAAAGCACTCAGATGCCATCTTTCAGACCAAGGACATTTTTCTACACCTGAATACTGACATAGATCCTCAAGCTGGGAAAATGATACCACAACAGATCAACTTTACAGTTTCCCAATAGGCTTATACATGCTGATTACACTATAAGCAAGATGGAACAAACTCTTCTAACTACTATTTGGATCAATCAATCAACTTTATACTGCCCAAAAGTCTGAATATGCTGATATAACTACAGCTTGGGTGCATCACATTATGACAAGTAATTACAAGTAACTAAATTCCCCCATGTTAGTGCTTATGCATATGCACCATATTTAAGGATGCGTCAAAGACGAATTAACTATCAATAGTAACCTTCAACAACAACATCTAGGGGCCATTTTTTAATCTATTGTTTTATTAATTTATATTTTTGTTCTTTTTGATCACAGCTTACTAATTACTATGCAGCAGTGCTTTGCATGTCACTTTCATAACAAATGTTAATGTTTATTTTATTTAATTATACCATCTGTGTATTTGATTTTCATTTGCTCAGTAGGATTCTGTAGAAACCATTTTCAGCTGCACTTTAGCCTAGTACTGAAACTGTCTTTTGAAGCAGAACTGAAACAATCTCTAGTTGACTGCTGGCTGGCGCTCCCACAATTGCTGCTAGTTACCTTTGCAGAAGGGAGACGGCATCTACGGTTCCTCAGACTGGAATCCGGCACTTGTGACATCATAGCCAAAGGCCACAATCCAAGCATAACACTGACATGGAGGAGCAGAAGCCAGTATCTTCACATGTAAAAAGTTGCTGGCTGCTTCTTTTTCAAGTCAGTAAAGGGTTCTCATGTGGGGACACTGCAGGGGCATTAAAACCATTCAATGAGTGACATTATGTCACTCATTTAGTGCTTTAGGCTCCCCTAATTATTGAGGCCCTTGGCTACAACCTAGGTTCACCTAATGGTGCCGCCTGGCCTGCTTGGCTGTTAACATTGAAGGCACTTACTTTACAAACATGTAGAACCATATTCAAGGCCCTATATTTTGAAAATGTAACCACTTTTCACAGGTATAGGAGAATTCTGATGTGTATACAATCGAATAACCTTTCATAACAGAAGCTGTAAACAGTCTCAGAGAGTTCAGGTGGTATCATGCTGACCATGTTGTTGTCATACAAGTAATTGGGTGCTAACCAATTGAAGAAGTTTTCGCATGAAAAATTTATGTGGTTGGTGTAAAATTTGATTGAATCTTTTCGAAAGGTAATTTGTGACTAATTAACAAATTAATATGGCAATCCACTGGTTAATACAGAATTTCCTAAAGGAGTTTTCTCGAGGTTCCTCCTCCCGGAGATATCTCGTTCTGTGGTTTTAAATACTGTGAGAGTCAGTGTTGGAATTTGTTTGGTTTTACAGATTATCTTTATTAGTTAGTGTTCTGGGGCCTGATTCATTAAGGATCTTAACTTAAGAAACTTCTTATTTCAGTCTCCTGGACAAAACCATGTAACAATGCAAGGGGTGCAAATTAGTTTTCTGTTTTGCACATAAGTTAAATACTGACTGTTTTTTCATGTAGCACATACATATCAAATTTAAATTTCAGTGTACAAATAAGTTATCAAGTATTTGTGTGCTACATGAAAAAACAGTCAGTATTTAACTTATGTGCAAAACAGAATACTAATTTGCACCCCTTGCATTGTAACATGGTTTTGTCCAGGAGACTGAAATAAGAAGTTTCTTAAGTTAAGATCCTTAATGAATCAGGCCCCTGGTCTATGAGTCAAATTTTATTATATTGGGTATATATTATTAGTAATAGTAATTGTAAGCACATCTATTACAATATTTATTTGAAAGAAACATTTATAAGACGGGCAAGGTTAAGTCATATTTTAGTATAAAGTACACTATATTAAAATAACCATATATAAGGTGCTATTTGAGTAAAAAAATGTGTTATATTTAAAACACAATTGTTATCACAATTGACATAAACAATATTAAAATAATTTGGACCTACGCCTACTACAGAATTTAACTGAAAAAATAGGTGCATAAAATAATATTTACATCACAGTTTGAATATAGTATAAAATTGTATTCACATCTATTGTATTATTTGGTTGAAAAAGAAAAATTTATACCAAAAATTGGAGACAGCTGTTATCAAATGTATTGTGGTAATTTGAACTTTACCTTCTGCAATATTTAATTGGCTAAACAAAGACTTTTGAATGTCTAGGTAAATTAAAAGATAAATTAACAGCATTTCTTGGTTATTAACTTCCATCAATATATATTTGTACATTATCACCATTGCTGGTCTGTCCACCACAAACGTATTTATATACTTGTTGCATTTTTTAATTGCTTTCTTTCAAACATATTGCTGTCGCTATAACTGACATGTATATTATAGTTTTACAATGAAAAATAATTACTTGCTAAATAGACTAGCATATCTAATCAGGGTTAGACTCTTATACAGAAAGGCCAAATGCCTCCAGTGAGAGATCTGGACACTCTCCGCAGCTGCATACCAAAAAGGTTAATCAAATCAGATGCAGACTACATTGTGCCCCCAATGGAGACCCAAACTCGACCTCCCATTCGCCAATTGGTTGCACTAAAACCTTATTCATAACATTCAATACGATAACTTCCATTTTATAACAATTACAAAACAACCCACTACTTTCAATAATAATCATGAGAATTATTTATACTGTATAACATCAAACTGCAGGATTGCCAACCTGAGCAGGCCAGGTAGGCTTCATAATATATCCCGCAATACAATATTACAAACTTAATATAACTTTGCAGTCTCTGAAAAATAACAGCATATCAGACCTAACAATGACCACATCTTCAGTACCATTCTCCTACACAACAAATGTATGCTACCCTCCTGCACAGGAAATAAATGTCATGCTTCTACAATGGTAATGGTCACTGGTCACCACCATTATACCCAACTACTAGTCACCATCATAATTTTATACCCATCGAGTCTTGTACTTTGCCCACATCCTTTACAGGATGATTATATTCCTAGTTTAGAAATACAATGATTTAGCTTCTAAGTACTGTTTGCAGAAAACATGACCTCTGCATTACAACATTGTCGGATTAGAATAGGGGCAGACGGCATGTCAGTGATCCCAAGAGCCAAGGGCCCCTGATCCCAAAGCGAACAGGGGACCTTGGCTCAGGGTCCATTGAGAGCTATCAGTATTTTCTTAATCAGTGCTCTTCTTTGACTCTACTTGTCCCCGTTATCTAGTTTGATATCAGTATACATAGAGGACAATGACCTTGGGCCTGGTGGTATGGTGTATTAATATAGAGGTGCCAGTAAAGTGGGCCACTACCAAGCTCCTCCACTGTTATATTTTGGCTGACGGTTGCATATGGGTTGACAACTCTTATCTTTTGGGCCTAGTTGCAATTATAACTACTGTAGTCCCTGTTGTCACATCATTGCTTTTAATTTAACCCGGTGGTAAATAACAATATATTGTCTGAGTCTGCACTAGTGACCTTTGCTCCCTCTAGGGACTCTCATTAGGTTTTTGGGGAAGCCTCAGAACAAATTATGTGATTGGAAAACCGGTATGAAATATTTGTGTAATAGACTGCTCAGACTGTAAAGAGTCACTTGGAATTCTGTGAAAGAAGATAAGTTATTATTATCCAGGGGGCTGCATGTGACCCCTTTTAGTGCAGCCAGTTGGCCTGCACTGTTTAAAACTATGAATAACCCAATTGAAACATTGTCCCTCTAATGTAAGTTCTTTAGAAGAACATGCATAGCATGTTGTCAATTGCAGTTCAACTACAGCTAGAAAAACAACAGGGTACCTACTTTTATTTAGGTTAAACTCAAGTAAATATCAAACAAATAGAACACATAGCTAGCAGGAGCTGCACTGCATGGGTTAACGTTCCAGCCAGGCTTCAGAACCGGTCTGGAATAAACCTGAGAAATTACCCAGATGTATAAAACTCATTATCATACTGCAAATCGTCAGAGGCAATCCAGCTTCAATTAATTGAGCTCACCATTTATCACTCCAAGCTTAAAACATATTTTGATTTGCCTGCCAATATCTGGAAGACTGAAAATAAAAACGCTCACAATGCAAATTCCCCTGCAGACCGAGTCAATGAATAGTTTTGTGGAGTGCTGTATTGTACACAGAAGGCCTATAAAAAGGAAACTCGATTGATTTACCACATTAGAAACCTGATGGGTTTCAAAGCACTCACAATAAAGAGAGTCTAAGTGATAGAATCAAACCTTTACTGACCTCAGAGGACTCAGCTACAGATACCAAGTTTTATTGCTTGTTACTCCAAGGCCAAGCTGCACACTGCTTGAAAATTTACTTAATATTGGATTAGAATTGTTTTTGACCATCTATTTCTTCAAATAAAACCTGTTTATGGTTTTCAGTATAGGGACTTCAAACTGTAATGAGTTGTCTCCAAACAGCAGAAGCCTTCTTAAAATGTATCCTTTAGCAGTGATTTGTCAGCAAATTACTTAACCTCTTGATTCAAGCAGAAAAACTGTAACTCTATGTGCTATGAACAAGAGGAATGTACACTACAGGCAAGGGGACATATCTCACAATTGAAAGATGTAATCTCAAGAGTTTTTGCAGTGCATGGTTAGAGTGGCACACTATGGTACTCAGAAAACCCCTTTGGGTTCCATTACTACCAGGGGCAGGCTGGGCTGGGTGGCAGGGGGGCATCTGCCCACAGGGCCGGTCACATAGTGGGCTACCTTGGGCTGGATCACTGGCCCACCTGCATTTTTTTTCTTTAAAATATTCCTGAGTTGAATCTTGCCCCCCGGGCTAAAATTTGCCATTGCTCCCCTGAATACTACCCCCACCTTACCCAACTGTGCATCCACATTGGAAGTAAAGGAGATGTAGAATGATTCTGCTTTTCTTCTGACCCTCTGCCAAAAGGAAAGAAGACTCACTCATGTGAGGTGACCAGGACAGTGAATATTCTATCCTTCAGCCTCCTCTAGTGGCCATACCCCCTTTGATCACTGGCCCTTCAGTGGCAGAGGCAGCTTCACGGCGGCACCCACACTATTTCATGAGTCCCTACCATTGCATTCCCCTAACAAACAGGTAGTGATTCAATTCATATTGTCTTGGATATTTTAACCTGTAGTTTATTCTATAGCAGGACTCATATATTGTACATATGTATAATTATTTTGCTGTCAATATTCTGTGCATACAGGTAGTGGACAAAAAATGTAAACATCTGGGCAAATGAGGGACAGAAAATATATTGAAAGCAAGAGCTTTCTTACAGATGTGACTCGTGTTAATTAATCAAATAACATTCCAGCATGGTCTTGTATAAAAATGCTAACCTGGTTGCAATAATTATGTCTGGCATGGCTTGGCATGGCTGCAAGCAGAGTTCTCAGTGACTTTGAAATAGGGGTGAACGTTGGAGTGCATCGGGCAATAGCAGTGACCAAGACAAAGCAACTTGCTATTGCATTAAGAGCAATGGTGTCTAAAATGACAGCAATTGGAAAATGTCACGATCTGCACCCTGCAGCTCCTGTTGTCTGCCACCAGCAACGATGTTGGACCTCTCCTGTAAATAAATAAATATATATATATATATATATATATATATATATATATATATACATATATAAACATACATATATATACATATATATATATATATATATATACATATATATACATACATATACATACATATATATATATATATATATATATATATATATATTTACCTTAACAGGCAGTCCCTATGGGCGGAGCTCCAGTATAACCAGTCTGATAACTTGCTGTTTTCATGAAATCTCTGCTAACAAGAGGGATTGTGTTTTAAATGGGATTTGTGCTTCAGAGTGAATGTCTACTGATTTAACCACACACTTGGAAAACAACACTGGAAAAAGTAGCTAAGCTTTGTTCTGCGTGGGCATATTAATTATTTAACAAATTTCGTGCTGATTTTATCCTGAATAATTGACAACCAAGAGATAGAGCCGCAGCATTTTTAGAACACTACTGTTGTACCTATACCTTATGCCAGGACATCTCTGTTATAAGCATTCTCTGAATTTCTGGAAAATATCATCTCGCAACACTGGGTTGAGAAAATAAACTGTTTGATTGCGGTGTTTGTATGGGGACGGCTGCCCGAGATTAAGAAGTACTGCGTACTGCACTCGCTGGTTTACCGGTTCCTGACACACGAGACGAAGCTGAGATTCCCTCTTGGAGACCTTAATACAGATAAGCTGATTTTGCATTACCTTTTGGTACGCTTCCACCTATTACACTGTTATCTGGTGAACTGTATTATTCTGCACACCTATCTCCTTCCCTCAGCTGTCATATCATTGGAAAACATTGTGGGCTGTGTTGTACTAGTTCAGCCAGCTCTGTTTGAACATTTATTGCATATGCATACTGTGACATTAGAGTTAATTCTCTATACACCAGAGTCTGTTATGGTTATCCATCCTGTCTAGCATTTGGATTTAAGAACTGGATTCATTTTATAGAGTGTTGAACACCAACCCAGAGACCTAGATTTGATCCTTATGCTCATTTCAATTGTTCCCACTTGTTTAGCCTTATTCTGCTAAACCTCACCAGTGCGCCATCCTTCAGTTGTACCTATCTATCTATATATATATATACATATATACATCCTGCCTGTAGTACCACTGTTCCACCAAAGGGGACACTGTGGTACTCAGGCTGCTCTCTTACCTGCCAAAACTGCTTTGTTATTCCAGGATGATTAACACCTGCCTCTGGCCTAAAAAAGTCTGCTTTTCCCAGAAGTCTTGGCGAGATCATCTGTTGCCATTACCTGTGTTGCTGTTCTTGTGTTGTCTCCTGATTGATCTCCTGGAAATGACCACTGCTCGTCCCTCCGCTTTTGCACCTCTGTCTGTGACCCCTGACTCGGCTTGTCTGTGACTCTGTACCTGCTTTCAGCTCTCCAGTGTTTCTGGATTATCCTGTTGCAGAGTGTTACCAACAATACCTGCTTTCAGCTCTCCAGTGTTTCTGGATTATCCTGTTGCAGAGTGTTACCAACAATACCTGCTTTCAGCTCTCCAGTGTTTCTGCATTATCCTGCTGCAGAGTATTGCCAATAGAACCTGCTTTCAGCTCTCCAGTGTTACAGAGGACTAACCTGGTGCAGATTGCTGCCAGCAGTCTCCACTACCTCGTGGTAAAGTCTTGCAGATCATTGCATCCTGTGTCTGTTACCTTCAGTGCCTTGCTCCGCAGACCATTGCACCTTGTGTGATATCTCCACTACTTTGTGGTAAAGTCTTGCAGACCATCGCATTCAGCATCTGTTGCTTACTGAGTTCTTTTGCTATTTCTGCCATACCCTACCATACTGCATCCTGAAACCTGTGTAACCGGTGTGTAATAAAAAACACTTTGCTAACTACACTCTCTCTGTGGTTTCATATTGGGAATCCTGACAGAAAATATAATCAACAAAGAGTGAGCAGATATGCATTAATATAAAGTGCAAGGCAAACTAAGTGAGCAACTGCAAATCAACTGAAAGAGTAGTATATCATATTTGGGTTGCATAAACTCATCACACTCATCACACCTGGTAAATCACATTTGCGAGTTCAAATATCTAATAGCTCACATATTAAAATAGCTAAGACAATGGAGGAAGGTGGAGGAAGGTGATATGGTCAGATGAATCATTCTCTACCATGTTCTTAACAAACTGACAGGTGCATGTGTGGTGCCAACCTAAAAAACCTATACGGGGTTGTGTGCTTGTTTCCAACAGTGAAGAGTTCTGGTGGTTCCATAATGTACCTGTACCAGAACACAGATCACAGATGCAACACCTCCTCACCTGTGAAGAGAAAAAAGATGAAAATCTGGGATGGCCTGGCTGAGTGCATTTGGGGCGTTTAGCTGGGATAAGGCACCTTTCCCACATCCTGTTGCTACCGACATGAAGCCTACTCAAAAGGGATTGCATTGACTTCCCTTGGTCATAGATCACTCTTCAATACTTCTACAACTGCCAATGACACACACAGAACAAACCCACCCTCAATCTGCTAAACTGCTAATAACAGTAGATTGTGCCACCCACACTAGCCAAAACAAAATGCAATTTCCCTAACAACAACTATGTGGTCAAAGCAGCACAACTAATAAGTAGCTGTCGAAGTCAAATAATTGGATGAAGGAAACCAAATTGATTAATATTGTTTTACCGTGCGATTGCGATTAATACGCCACGTGTTATGGTGCAATATCACACACATTTACATTTGCACTTACACTTATAAATAATACACATTTATTAAGGTTACAATCCACATTTATTTATTAGTTAAATGTATTAGATGGTGCTGGAGAGAATACAGGTGAGTGCTACGAAGCGACTGACAGGTGCTGAAGGGAATACAGGTGAGCGCTCTTACAACAATCAAAGGTTTCTCTCCTCAGCCTACCTTTAATGAGGGCCAGACTTAGGTTCTTAGAGTACACACCAGCAGACAAACATTAATGGGGGTCTGACAACAGGGTACAAAAACACAGGACACAGGATACTGAATGGGATACCAACAAAACATGCGCCAGAGGATTTTGGCTCGAAAATATGATCCAAAATGATGGTGGTAGCCTGAGTACAGCCTCTCAAAGGTAGAGGTGCTAGACCTGCTATCTGCTGACATGCCTTGTGCCTATATTATACCCTCAGGTCTAGTGCCTGCTAAATATGACTGTCTTCTGGGTTCCTTCCTAAATTATGCTGATGTCTTCTGCCTTGCCACACCGTCCTCCCTCCTCAAATTCCAGCTGCTTTCTTTTTTCTTGATCCTGGTGTCGCTGATCCTCCTCTGCCCCCTGACATCTTATCTCTTGATCCTTTCTTCGGAGTTCCTCTGTAGTCATCATCTGACTTTGCCATTCACAAGGGCTATATATAAGCCATTACAAGGCGGCGGAGTCATGATGCGGCAAGGTCTGATTGGCACATCATGGTGCCGGGATAAAAATTGGCTGCTGAAGTTCCAATTGGCTTGTCATACTGGCCACTGATTGGACCAAAGCTAATCTTTACAGATTTGCATTGTCCAGGGCCAGATGCAGTCAGTCTTTCCTGTCTTGTTGGGAACCCGGTAAGTGCTGATCCTCCGCTGGTCCCCTCTTACCAGTTTGAGTACAGTATTACCTTAGAAGACAAAGTCAATGCTGATTGCTACTCATCTTCACCCCTTGTTGCAGTCTTTCTTCCCTGATGGTATTGTCTTCCAGGATGAAAATGCTTCGATCTACAGAACACGCATGATTGCCCAATTTATTGATGAGCATGGCACTGTTGATAACAATATGTAATGGCCTTCTTAGTCACATTATATGGAGTATTTTGGAACGACAACTGATACAGAATTTTCCACCACCATCAGGCATTAGTTGAGAAACTTACTTGTGAAAGATTGCTGCTGAGTCACTGGACACTTCCAAACATTGGCAGACTCAATGCAACAATACATATAGGCTGTACTGGCCTCATGCAGTGGTCCCACAACCACAGGGCCAATTCGTGTTATATTATACTTAGTACTATGAGTAATATGCCATATTTATAACCAATGTTGATGTTTAGTTCCTCAAATTAACTCAACACCCATGAATTATCCAAAATCCAGTGACTTACAAAAATGAACAAATAGTTTTGTGCATATCTACAATTTGCAAGCATTACTCTTTTCATTCACTGCGGTACAGCATCAATTTAGCACAATATACGGTATATCCATTTTCTGTACAAATACCACTTTGAAAAGCTTGAACTTGATATTTAAATAGAGGACATGTGACAAATTTACACTGATACCAGTGGTTACAGGGATATTATACTAATCCATTCTTATAGTGTACCACTGATTACACATATGAGACCCTTCAGTATATACTTCTCTTTTATTGCACTATATGCAGCATGCACATAAGTATTGATCAGTTCAACTAATGAAACTTAAAGTTTCGCACCACTGAAATATTTCACTTTATATCCAGGGTGCGAAAAGAGTGCCATCATGAGTTAGCATAAAGTACAGTGAACTTTTGTTGAGGGTACCAGTAGGCTGGCAGATGGCTCGTTCTTGTTCTCACCCTTCAGAGCATGTTCATAATATATATTTTTTTTATATATATCTTTTATCAACAAGGAAAATTAACTTGAGGGGAAAAAATTGGATGCATAAACTTTGTTTTGTATAGAGATGCAATTGACATAATAATAATCTCGTCTTAATTTAAAAGAAGCCCAACGTCACTACTCTGTTCTTTTGGGGTACCCTGCTCCTTCCACTATGTGATGTCCTACTGAAGTGTCTGTGGTGTCCTTACTTATACAACCACAAGTGAGCAGGACACTGGCTCCAACAAGATCAGTTCATTTATTTCCTCAAAAATATGTGCTTCTGTGTACATTCTGAGGACTTCATTGACTACAGTTTGTTATATCCCTGCCTACTTCTAAACTGGCTGTACATTGGCTAACAGGAGATTAAAAACAAAGGTACTTATCAAAAAATCTTAAAAATGAAGGGAAGTACAAACATCAGCTGATATGGATTATATTTTTGGGCATGGTTTAAGTGCAGGTGGGAACATCTGGTAAATAGGATTTCATTGAAAAAGTAGTGCTGCTATATTGTACTTGTGACAGGAGTGGCCTTTGGGTGGGTGAAGTGTTTTGGATCTGGGAATGTGCGGTGTGTGCACAAGAGGATATACATATCTGTTAAGTGTATTCTGGTTTTAATGTATGGCATTTATAAAGGATGAGCTGGTTCCGATACAGTCTTTGAGTTCCACTTCTGATTTTCCCTTCCATGGGATGCCATTTTGCCCTGTATTTATAAAATTTGCATGAATAGAGCTGCAACAATGATAGTCCATTCAGCCTGTTGTGTGGTGTGGTTGGAGTAGTACAGGGGACACTTAAAACTCCATCACCAAAATGTGCAAATCTTCATGGCTAATTGTAGATTATACATGTCACTGAATAGATTGAATATTTTTGCTCATCTCTAGTGGTGGATCAAGCAAGGTTCAGAGTCCATAAGTTCAAATAATGTTCTGCAGAACAAACTGTAAGAGGAAATAATACTTATTGCAATATTGACATTTTTTTCTGAAACAGATGAATGTCAGTGTAAAGTGACCCACATGTCTCTTTAAAACTACAATATTGTTCCTAATACTTGCACATTAATGTATGGTTAGTGTTACTGAGAGGATTATTTTGTTCAAAAATCCAGAGGAGAATAAAACAGGAACAGAGCAATAGAAGGGCCATTATTGAAAAGTGAACAATAAGCAAAGTGTCTTCATCAGGGCAGGAAGATAAAGAGAGAGAGATGCACAGTGAGCATCATTTTAAACTACAATCCTTTACTATTGCCTTCAGAGCGGGAATAACATATTCCTATAATAAAAAATGGGTTTGTGATGAAGCTAATTATCAATTATCATTTTACTGCTTTCAGCCGCTGATTCAGGTTCGCATACAAAACAGTCATTGTAAATAAATTGTTTCAGTGGCTCAGGGCGGAGGCAGCAAACCATATCAAGCTTAGAATAATTGTCTCACTAAGGAAGTTACACTGAATATATTATTTCCTGCCTTCCAGTGAATTCAGAACTCGCAAATTTTTACTATGATGTTAATTTTGCTCAAATTTCAATACAATCTCGTTGCCTAAATTTACATAGGTTTTAACTCTAACTGCACATTCAGGGTCTTACATGGCGATCTATAGTTCTGCCTGACTGTCTAGTGACTGTATATGCAACAAAATTTGAAGGTTACATTTGCACAAATCAGTCTGGCAACTGGAGTATTAAATTGAATTGCAAGCTTCCCCAACTATCAATAGTAGGCCCACACTGATTCTGTTACCTGCTGACCATATTGATAGTCCTATCTAATCAAAGCCAATACAATCCTTCTTATCAGATTTCAATCATGCAGAATATTCACATTGTGGGCACTAATACTAAACTGTTGAAATGGACCGATTTGAGCAACTAATTATTGTGTGTGGTAGTGATTATTTTTGCCTTGTCTATAAAGTAGAAAGCTAGCGAGTGATTATCAACAATGAATGATAGTGAAGATAAAGGTGTAATTCAGTTATGCTCTTTTTAACCTATGTACTTGTTGACAAATTCAGTATTACATCTCATCTCCTATGTCTTGTCTACCCAGTTCCCGTCTGTCAGTGTCCCCACGGAGAGAAAGTAGGTGAATGAAGTGGTTTATTAGAAACACAGGTAATACACGTTCAGGATGCAAAACTGGTAAGGCAGTAATGCCTTACCAGTTCTTAACAGCGGAATAGACAATACTGTAAAACGATGGAGAAATGCAGTAGTCAGCGGGTTGCAGGGTGGATACCTCTGAAAGAGGTGGAGAGATGAGTAGCCTGCGGATTGCAGGGTTAGATACATCTGGAAAGGTGGTAAGATGAGTAGCCTGCGGATTACAGGTTTGGATACCTCAGGAAGAGGTGGTGAGATGAGAAGCCTGTGGATTGCAGGATTGGATACCTCTGGAAGAGGTGGTGAGATGAGTAGCCTGAGGATTGCAGGGTTGGATACCTCTGGAACGGTGGTGAGAAGAGTAGCCTGCAGATTGCAGGGTTGGATACCTCTGGAAAGGTGGTGAGACAAGTAGCCTTCGGGTTGCATGGTCAGATACCTCTAGAAAGTGGTGAGATGTGTAGCCTGTGGGATGCAGGGTTGGATACCTCTGGAACGGTGGTGAGACTCAGAAGCCAGGTACTGCTGAAACACTTGAGAGCAGACAGCAGGTAACGGTGGAAGTAAGCTGAACAGGTTACACTAAGATGCAATGAGCTGTAGAGAGCAGAAATAAGAAGATCCACACAGGTGTTGGCTCAGGAATCGGATAGATGATGAGCTGTGTCTGCAGCAGTGGAATGAACAGCAAAACCACAAGGTCAGGTGCACAGGTAAGTATACCCAGGAACAAGAGTCAAAGGATTGCGTCCTATCAGGTAGAGTGACCTGATAATCTGGCCCAGACAGAGGAAAGAAGCAAGAAGAGAGAAGACAGAAGAAAAGAGAAAAGAGGAAAACAGCTAATACAAATGTAAGTAAAAAAAAAGGTTGAAAAGCACAGTGTGAGGAACAACGGGGGGGGGGGGGAGAGGCACAGTATGAAGAAAAATGGGGTAGAGAGAGGCACAGTATGAAGAAAAAGGGGGGAGAGAGGCACAGTGTGAGGAAAAAGGGGGAGAGAGGGAGGCACAGTATGAGGAAAAAGGGGGGAGAGAGAGAGGCACAGTATGAATAAAAAGGGGGGCAGCAGACAGGCCAGAGTGATGAAGAGGGGAAACCGGATGGCACAGTGATGGAGAACGGGGGCAGGATGGAACAGTGATGGAGAGGGGCGGCAGGATGGCACAGTGATGGAGAGGGGGGGCAGCATGGCATAGTGTTGGAGATGGGGGGCAGTATGGCACAGGGATGGAGAGGGGGGGCAGGATGGCACAGTGTGATGAAGAGGGGGGGCAGCATGGCACAGTGTGATGATGGGGAGCCAGGTGAAGGGAAAAAAGCAGCATGGGTGCTATTGATTTAATGCCAGGGCTGGCTGTAATTTTCTAAATGTACCCATTTTGTATAACTACAAGCACCAGCATATCCACGGCAGCCAGGGCATGTTGGCACTTGGAGAACCACAAGTGCCAACATACCCTGACACCCACGGCTGTCTAGGACCTGTAGTTCCACAAAATAAAATGTTAACAAAATCTCAACACACTCATTACAACCACTAACATTTATTAAAAATAATAAACCCACAATAAATTCAGCAAACACCCTCATTTACAGCACATATTTTTATTAAAAATAATAAATCCCCAAAATACTCACCAATTAAGTTTTCATCTGTTGTCAGCAGCTTTCAATCCAAAAATAAATGTTTTTTTAACTTCCTTATATTGGTGGTATTTATCAATGTATAAAGACACACAATTGATAGTTCAACAAGTGAGAGTATATTCAGATAAGCTGCTTTTTCTTTATTTTAATATATGTTCTCCTTAACTTGTATTAATAAAAATATTCTAGTAATGGGCTGGTATATGGTGGTATGCCATACCGCCACTTCTCCTACTGCCTTTATTGTAAACATATCAAATTCTATTAATTTACATTCCCAATATATATTTGATACCACCAATACTAAATACCACACCACCACAACTAAAATACAATTCGAGCAATGAGACCTACACTATGTAACTTCTCTCTAACTTTCTTTGTCCTATAAAGGGAGTCTACAATTTCAACCAATGGAGATCATATTTATCTCTCAGAGAACCACTAAATATAGGTCACCCCTAAATATATTTTATATCTGGTACATGTTCATTTGCTGCGTGGTCAAGCACAAATTTCATATTGCAATACTTCACTCTATATGGGTAGTCTTTTTCTTCTCTTCACACACAATCACACCCACCCACACAAAAACACATCATCAACACCCCATACTTCTCTTATTCATGACCTCTACCCCTATTTATCACCCCACTAGCGTCTACCTACAATACCTCACTTCACCACCCCTCCATCTCCCTTCATTGAACCCCACTATACCTTTTAATCCCCCACAACTGCTCTTACCTTGCATTGTACAAATGGTGGTAGAGGAGCTGTGGTACATCTCTCCATCTACTACATGTTGCTGCAGCATCCACTCACTGAGGAAGTCACCTCACCACCACAATACCAGCCTATCAGTAACTGAAATCTGCAGCATCATGTGATCATATGTAGACTAGGACTCCTCTACTGGATAAAGTAAGAGAAGCATTGACAGATAGCAGGAGAATGCAACCTGTGCACTGCCTGCTTTTAAACTGTTATATAACACCACCCTCTGTCCACCAATTAGAAAGAACGGGATGTGTTACTATGATATGCCGCAACTGATACCACTGAGCGCCACTGCTATATCTGCTCAGTTGTGAGCAAGAACATAGATTAGCACTGATGGATCCAGGCTCATCAGAAATAAAGAGGCTCTTAGAGACATGCAGGAGCCGCTGAAACACACAAAAAATAATAAAAAAAGCCACAGAATCAGAGGATAACTACATTTTAAATTTTCATGTTCGATTAATGACCTGCAACATTTTCTACATGAACGCCTCTGTAGTGTTGAACTTGTAAAACATTTTGCAGGCCATTAGTTAGGTATTATCTAATCTATCAACCATATACACTAACATGCTCCAATAATTCAACACTTGCACCCATTCCACCCCTATTGCCACACCTGCAACAATATCACAGACATGCACCTGCAGTCAAACCACAACATAACAACGTAAATACACCACAAGATCCATCTCCCTTTACTTCTGCCCCAACAGCCTTTAAAATTCAAGGGTTTGAGGATACAGGCCCAGTTCCTTAGTCATCATCCTCTGAACAAAACCTCTGTTTCAAAAACTTCCTAAAAGATCCTAATTTGTAAACAATTTCTTAGTTGTTTTTAAAGTAATTCTTGTTACTCTGTTGTTAATTATGTGTTGTTCATTAACATTTTATATAAGAACAAAAGCAATTTATTTATTTTACTTAGTTTTTATTTATAAGAAAAAAATAAAAAGGAAAAAATAATTTGCAAACATCATTATATACTCTTTAGTATACAAAAATATTTAAACAAATGTACAAAAATATTTAGCTTAATGTTATTTTTGAAGATACAGTTATACTATATTTATAGAGTAGTTCTCCAGGAGAAGCAAAGGAAGACTATGTGCATCAGATAAAATAAATTTGTAAATTGTAATATCTGGAAGCAAGCCTACAGACACATGCACTATTGCAATAAATGATTATGCTATAATTACAAACATACCGCTCATGAAGCATAGAATTTGACAGCAGATAAGAATCGCATGGCCCATCTAATCTGTCCATTTTTTAACCTAGGGTAACCTCAAACCCTATTGGGTCCTTAGTTCTTTGTATGTCTATCCCAACCATATTTAAATTGCTCTATTGTGTTAGCCTCTATCACTTCTGATGGGAGGCTATTTCACTTATCAACTACCCTTTCTGTTAAGTAATTTTTCTCAAATTTCCTCTGAATCTACTTCCGTAGAGTTTCAGTGCATGTCCTCGTGTTCTAATACTTCTCTTCCACTGAAGAATGTTTCCCTCCTGCACTTTGTTAAAACCCTTGATATATTTGAAAGTTTCTATCATGTCCCCCGTTCCCTTCTCTGCTCCAAACTATACACACTAAGATGTTTTAGTCTTTCAGAGTAAGTATTGTGATGTAGGCCATATACCATTTTACTTGCCCTTCATTGTACAGAATCTAATGTATATATCCTTCTGGAGATATGGCCTCCAGAACTGAACGCAGTATTCTAGATGAGGCCATACATATTACCTATACAGTGGCATTATTACTTCTTTCTTTCTACTACTGATTCCTCTCTCTATGCAATCAAGCATCTGACACTCCTTATTTATTGCTTTGTTACATTCCTTAACTGCCTGTAAGTAATCTGAAATAGAGACTTCCAGATCCCTTTCCTCCACGGTAGTTTCCATTATAGTGCCATTAATTCTGTATTTAACCTTTGGGTTTTTGAGACCCAAGTTTCCCGATTTTGCAATTTTTTTGCATTAAGCTGCTGTTGTCATTCTCTTGACCATTTCTAGTCTACATAGATCATCAATCATTTGTTTTACATCTCCTGGTGTATCTACCTGCTTTACAGTAGTTATTAACTTTATAAAAACATCTTTTACGTCCATGACTTCAACATTAGCGAGGTCATTTGTCCCTAGGTGGACAATGACATCCACCTCCTCATCTTTTTATCATGCGCAGAGTTGTGGCTCCAAGTAAGCATATTACTTGTTTCTGTACTTCAGTACCTTTTGCCAGAAGTATGCCTCTTATAATGGATCCTCCAAGAGAAGTGTAGTAATTTTTCAAGTTTTCATTTTCCTGTTCCTATAGTTAGTAGCAGTCCCCCTATCTCCATGTGGTGTATTACCCCTATGATTTGTACATTTCAGTCCTGCAAGAGCAGCATATGAGTTTTGCAATATCACAGCTTGTGGGATGTGTCTGCAGGGCTGCCGAGAGGGGGGGGGGAGCGGGTACATTTTACCCGGGCCCGGCCATGCCAGGGGGCCCGGGCCGGGCCCTCTCAGCTAATTTAATTTTTTTTTTATAATTTTCGTTGGTGGGGGGAGCTGGAAGAAAAAACCCAAAAAAACCAAAACGATACTCACGTGATCGCGCGGCGCCGTGTCCCTCCTCTCCTCTTCTCCATTCACACTGACTGCCGGGCATGACGTCATCAAGTCACGCCTGTCAGTCAGTGAGGAGCGCCGCAGCCAGCATGAAGAAAGAAGACAGAAGAGGAGACAGAAGAGAAGAAAAGAAAGGAAAGAAGTTGACAAAAGGTAAGTAAAGAAACGGTGAGGCAAGGGGAGGAAAACAGAGAGGGACAGTACTATAAAGAAAGGGGAGAGAGGAACAGAGGAGAAAAAAAAGTGGGAAAGAGGAACAGTGGAGGAAAAAAAGGTGGGAGAGAGGAACAGAGGAGAAAAAAAAGTGGGAGAGAGGAACAGAGGAGAAAAAAAAGTGGGAAAGAGGAACAGGAGGAAAAAAAAGTGGGAGAGAGGAACAGAGGAGAAAAAAAAGTGGGAAAGAGGAACAGAGGAGGAAAAAAGTGGGAAAGAGGAACAGAGGAGGAAAAAAGTGGGAAAGAGGAACAGAGGAGGAAAAAAAAGTGGGAGAGAAGAACAGAGGAGAAAAAAAAGTGGGAAAGAGGAACAGTGGAGGAAAAAATAGTGGGAGAGAGGAACAGAGGAGGAAAAAAAGTGGGAAAGAGGAACAGAGGAGGAAAAAAGTGGGAAAGAGGAACAGAGGAGGAAAAAAGTGGGAAAGAGGAACAGAGGAGGAAAAAAGTGGGAGAGAGGAACAGAGGAGAAAAAAAGTGGGAAAGAGGAACAGTGGAGGAAAAAATAGTGGGAAAGAGGAACAGAGGAGGAAAAAAATGTGGGAGAGAGGAACAGAGGAGGAAAAAAAGTGGGAGAGAGGAACAGAGGAGAAAAAAAAGTGGGAAAGAGGAACAGTGGAGGAAAAAATAGTGGGAAAGAGGAACAGAGGAGGAAAAAAGTGGGAAAGAGGAACAGAGGAGGAAAAAAGTGGGAAAGAGGAACAGAGGAGGAAAAAAAAGTGGGAGAGAGGAACAGAGGAGAAAAAAAAGTGGGAAAGAGGAACAGTGGAGGAAAAAATAGTGGGAGAGAGGAACAGAGGAGGAAAAAAAGTGGGAAAGAGGAACAGAGGAGGAAAAAAAAGTGGGAGAGAGGAACAGAGGAGAAAAAAAAGTGGGAAAGAGGAACAGAGGAGGAAAAAAGTGGGAAAGAGGAACAGAGGAGGAAAAAAGTGGGAAAGAGGAACAGAGGAGGAAAAAAAAAGTGGGAGAGAGGAACAGAGGAGAAAAAAAGTGGGAAAGAGGAACAGTGGAGGAAAAAATAGTGGGAAAGAGGAACAGAGGAGGAAAAAAAAGTGGGAGAGAGGAACAGAGGAGAAAAAAAAGTGGGAAAGAGGAACAGTGGAGGAAAAAATAGTGGGAGAGAGGAACAGAGGAGAAAAAAGTGGGAAAGAGGAACAGAGGAGGAAAAAAAAGTGGGAGAGAGGAACAGAGGAGAAAAAAAAGTGGGAAAGAGGAACAGAGGAGGAAAAAAGTGGGAAAGAGGAACAGAGGAGGAAAAAAGTGGGAAAGAGGAACAGAGGAGGAAAAAAAAAGTGGGAGAGAGGAACAGAGGAGAAAAAAAGTGGGAAAGAGGAACAGTGGAGGAAAAAATAGTGGGAAAGAGGAACAGAGGAGGAAAAAAAAGTGGGAGAGAGGAACAGAGGAGGAAAAAAAGTGGGAGAGAGGAACAGAGGAGAAAAAAAAGTGGGAAAGAGGAACAGTGGAGGAAAAAATAGTGGGAAAGAGGAACAGAGGAGGGAAAAAAAGTGGGAAAGAGGAACAGAGGAGGAAAAAAAAGTGGGAGAGAGGAACAGAGGAGAAAAAAAAGTGGGAAAGAGGAACAGTGGAGGAAAAAATAGTGGGAAAGAGGAACAGAGGAGGAAAAAAAAGTGGGAAAGAGGAACAGTGGAGGAAAAAATAGTGGGAAAGAAAAACAGAGGAGAAAAAAAAGTGGGAAAGAGGAACAGAGGAGGAAAAAAAGTGGGAAAGAGGAACAGAGGAGGAAAAAAAAGTGGGAGAGAGGAACAGTGGAGGAAAAAATAGTGGGAAAGAGGAACAGAGGAGGAAAAAAAAGTGGGAGAGAGGAACAGAGGAGAAAAAAAAGTGGGAAAGAGGAACAGAGGAGCAAACAAAGGTGGAAGAGAGGAACAGAGGAGAAAAAAAAGTGGGAAAGAGGAACAGGAGGAAAAAAAAGTGGGAGAGAGGAACAGAGGAGAAAAAAAAAGTGGTAGAGAGGAACAGAGGAGAAAAAAAGTGGGAAAGAGGAACAGTGGAGGAAAAAATAGTGGGAAAGAGGAACAGAGGAGGAAAAAAAAGTGGGAGAGAGGAACAGAGGAGGAAAAAAAGTGGGAGAGAGGAACAGAGGAGAAAAAAAAGTGGGAAAGAGGAACAGTGGAGGAAAAAAAAGTGGGAAAGAGGAACAGAGGAGGAAAAAAAAGTGGGAGAGAGGAACAGAGGAGAAAAAAAAGTGGGAAAGAGGAACAGTGGAGGAAAAAAATGTGGGAGAGAGGAACAGAGGAGGAAAAAAAGTGGGAGAGAGGAACAGAGGAGAAAAAAATGTGGGAGAGAGGAACAGAGGAGGAAAAAAAGTGGGAGAGAGGAACAGAGGAGAAAAAAAAGTGGGAAAGAGGAACAGTGGAGGAAAAAATAGTGGGAAAGAGGAACAGAGGAGGAAAAAAGTGGGAAAGAGGAACAGAGGAGGAAAAAAGTGGGAAAGAGGAACAGAGGAGGAAAAAAAAGTGGGAGAGAGGAACAGAGGAGAAAAAAAAGTGGGAAAGAGGAACAGTGGAGGAAAAAATAGTGGGAGAGAGGAACAGAGGAGGAAAAAAAGTGGGAAAGAGGAACAGAGGAGGGAAAAAAAGTGGGAGAGAGGAACAGAGGAGAAAAAAAAGTGGGAAAGAGGAACAGAGGAGGAAAAAAGTGGGAAAGAGGAACAGAGGAGGAAAAAAGTGGGAAAGAGGAACAGAGGAGGAAAAAAAAAGTGGGAGAGAGGAACAGAGGAGAAAAAAAGTGGGAAAGAGGAACAGTGGAGGAAAAAATAGTGGGAAAGAGGAACAGAGGAGGAAAAAAAAGTGGGAGAGAGGAACAGAGGAGGAAAAAAAGTGTGAGAGAGGAACAGAGGAGAAAAAAAAGTGGGAAAGAGGAACAGTGGAGGAAAAAATAGTGGGAAAGAGGAACAGAGGAGGGAAAAAAAGTGGGAAAGAGGAACAGAGGAGGAAAAAAAAGTGGGAGAGAGGAACAGAGGAGAAAAAAAAGTGGGAAAGAGGAACAGTGGAGGAAAAAATAGTGGGAAAGAGGAACAGAGGAGGAAAAAAAAGTGGGAAAGAGGAACAGTGGAGGAAAAAATAGTGGGAAAGAAAAACAGAGGAGAAAAAAAAGTGGGAAAGAGGAACAGAGGAGGAAAAAAAGTGGGAAAGAGGAACAGAGGAGGAAAAAAAAGTGGGAGAGAGGAACAGTGGAGGAAAAAATAGTGGGAAAGAGGAACAGAGGAGGAAAAAAAAGTGGGAGAGAGGAACAGAGGAGAAAAAAAAGTGGGAAAGAGGAACAGAGGAGCAAAAAAAGGTGGAAGAGAGGAACAGAGGAGAAAAAAAAGTGGGAAAGAGGAACAGGAGGAAAAAAAAGTGGGAGAGAGGAACAGAGGAGAAAAAAAAAGTGGTAGAGAGGAACAGAGGAGAAAAAAAGTGGGAAAGAGGAACAGTGGAGGAAAAAATAGTGGGAAAGAGGAACAGAGGAGGAAAAAAAAGTGGGAGAGAGGAACAGAGGAGGAAAAAAAGTGGGAAAGAGGAACAGAGGAGGAAAAAAAAGTGGGAGAGAGGAACAGAGGAGAAAAAAAGTGGGAAAGAGGAACAGTGGAGGAAAAAATAGTGGGAAAGAGAAACAGAGGAGGAAAAAAAAGTGGGAGAGAGGAACAGAGGAGGAAAAAAAGTGGGAGAGAGGAACAGAGGAGAAAAAAAAGTGGGAAAGAGGAACAGTGGAGGAAAAAATAGTGGGAAAGAGGAACAGAGGAGGAAAAAAAAGTGGGAAAGAGGAACAGAGGAGGAAAAAAAAGTGGGAGAGAGGAACAGAGGAGAAAAAAAAGTGGGAAAGAGGAACAGTGGAGGAAAAAATAGTGGGAAAAAGGAACAGAGGAGGTAAAAAAAGTGGGAAAGAGGAACAGTGGAGGAAAAAATAGTGGGAAAGAAAAACAGAGGAGAAAAAAAGTGGGAGAGAGGAACAGAGGAGGAAAAAAAGTGGGAAAGAGGAACAGAGGAGGAAAAAAAAGTGGGAGAGAGGAACAGAGGAGGAAAAAAAAGTGGGAGAGAGGAACAGAGGAGAAAAAAAAGTGGGAAAGAGGAACAGTGGAGGAAAAAATAGTGGGAAAGAGGAACAGAGGAGGAAAAAAAAGTGGGAAAGAGGAACAGTGGAGGAAAAAATAGTGGGAAAGAAAAACAGAGGAGAAAAAAAAGTGGGAAAGAGGAACAGAGGAGGAAAAAAAGTGGGAAAGAGGAACAGAGGAGGAAAAAAAAGTGGGAGAGAGGAACAGTGGAGGAAAAAATAGTGGGAAAGAGGAACAGAGGAGGAAAAAAAAGTGGGAGAGAGGAACAGAGGAGAAAAAAGTGGGAAAGAGGAACAGAGGAGGAAAAAATAGTGGGAAAGAGGAACAGAGGAGGAAAAAAAAGTGGGAGAGAGGAACAGAGGAGGAAAAAAAGTGGGAGAGAGGAACAGAGGAGAAAAAAAAGTGGGAAAGAGGAACAGTGGAGGAAAAAATAGTGGGAAAGAGGAACAGAGGAGGAAAAAAAGTGGGAAAGAGGAACAGAGGAGGAAAAAAAAGTGGGAGAGAGGAACAGAGGAGAAAAAAAAGTGGATAAGAGGAACAGTGGAGGAAAAAATAGTGGGAAAGAGGAACAGAGGAGGAAAAAAAGTGGGAAAGAGGAACAGTGGAGGAAAAAATAGTGGGAAAGAAAAACAGAGGAGAAAAAAAAGTGGGAAAGAGGAACAGAGGAGGAAAAAAAGTGGGAAAGAGGAACAGAGGAGGAAAAAAAAGTGGGAGAGAGGAACAGTGGAGGAAAAAATAGTGGGAAAGAGGAACAGAGGAGGAAAAAAAAGTGGGAGAGAGGAACAGAGGAGAAAAAAAAGTGGGAAAGAGGAACAGTGGAGGAAAAAATAATGGGAGAGAGGAACAGAGGAGGAAAAAAAAGTGGGAGAGAGGAACAGAGGAGAAAAAAGTGGGAAAGAGGAACAGAGGAGGAAAAAATAGTGGGAAAGAGGAACAGAGGAGGAAAAAAAAGTGGGAGAGAGGAACAGAGGAGGAAAAAAAGTGGGAGAGAGGAACAGAGGAGAAAAAAAAGTGGGAAAGAGGAACAGTGGAGGAAAAAATAGTGGGAAAGAGGAACAGAGGAGGAAAAAAAGTGGGAAAGAGGAACAGAGGAGGAAAAAAAAGTGGGAGAGAGGAACAGAGGAGAAAAAAAAGTGGATAAGAGGAACAGTGGAGGAAAAAATAGTGGGAAAGAGGAACAGAGGAGGAAAAAAAGTGGGAAAGAGGAACAGTGGAGGAAAAAATAGTGGGAAAGAAAAACAGAGGAGAAAAAAAAGTGGGAAAGAGGAACAGAGGAGGAAAAAAAGTGGGAAAGAGGAACAGAGGAGGAAAAAAAAGTGGGAGAGAGGAACAGTGGAGGAAAAAATAGTGGGAAAGAGGAACAGAGGAGGAAAAAAAAGTGGGAGAGAGGAACAGAGGAGAAAAAAAAGTGGGAAAGAGGAACAGTGGAGGAAAAAATAATGGGAGAGAGGAACAGAGGAGGAAAAAAGTGGGAAAGAGGAACAGAGGAGGAAAAAAAAGTGGGAGAGAGGAACAGAGGAGAAAAAAAAGTGGGAAAGAGGAACAGAGGAGGAAAAAAGTGGGAAAGAGGAACAGAGGAGGAAAAAAGTGGGAAAGAGGAACAGTGGAGGAAAAAAAAGTGGGAGAGAGGAACAGAGGAGAAAAAAAGTGGGAAAGAGGAACAGTGGAGGAAAAAATAGTGGGAAAGAGGAACAGGGGAGGAAAAAAAAGTGGGAAAGAGGAACAGAGGAGGAAAAAAAGTGGGAGAGAGGAACAGAGGAGAAAAAAAAGTGGGAAAGAGGAACAGTGGAGGAAAAAAAAGTGGGAGAGAGGAACAGAGGAGAAAAAAAGTGGGAAAGAGGAACAGTGGAGGAAAAAATAGTGGGAAAGAGTAACAGAGGAGGAAAAAAAAGTGGGAAAGAGGAACAGAGGAGGAAAAAAAAGTGGGAGAGAGGAACAGAAGAGAAAAAAAAGTGGGAAAGAGGAACAGTGGAGGAAAAAATAGTGAGAAAGAGGAACAGAGGAGGAAAAAAAAGTGGGAAAGAGGAACAGTGGAGGAAAAAATAGTGGGAAAGAAAAACAGAGGAGAAAAAAAAGTGGGAAAGAGGAACAGAGGAGGAAAAAAAGTGGGAAAGAGGAACAGAGGAGGAAAAAAAAGTGGGAGAGAGGAACAGAGGAGAAAAAAAAGTGGGAAAGAGGAACAGTGGAGGAAAAAAAGGAGAGAGGAACAGAGGAGAAAAAAAGGTTTGGGGGCTATTGAATGTTGGGGTGAGTTTAGGGAGAATGAGGTCTATTTATTAAATGTGACTATGAATTATTTAATGGCAGTGATGGTTGCAAGAAATAGGTACTGCTGGGGCTGTTTACAGGAAGGGAAATAGGTTTATTTATTAAATGTGAATAGTATTATTTTAATGTTGGGGCTGGAGATAGGCCTAATTATTAATCGTGAGTGCTATTGATTTAACGCCGGGGCTGGCTGTAATTTTCTAAACGTAGCCATTTATTTTTCAAAATAGGTCCTTCAACATTCCTGGATCCGGACAAGCCACAACTAAAGAAACCAGCAGCCACAGGTGGAGAAAGTGAGAAGAACAGGTAGGAGAGAGCAGCACAGTGTGTGAAATGTTGTGATTCTAGTAGGGACATTGGCAATTTTTATTGAATGTTGTGCCCAATGTAAGGTGTAGGCCAAGACTGAACTGTTTGTGTACACACTGCATTCTTTCTATACTACACTGTGGTGGTAGATGTCCTGAAAGTCAGGAGTGCTTGAACATATGTGACGCTCCGGTGAATTGAGAGTCTAGTGATTTTGATGCTAGCCACGCCCCAACGGCGCATTGCCACGCCCCTGAATGCATTACTACACACCCAAAAAATTTTGCGCGGCCGTTAGGGCCCCATGAATTTGTTGTACCTGGGCCCTGAATTCCTCTTGGCAGCCCTGTGTGTCTGTGTCCTTCTGAAAATATCCCCCTTTTCAGAGTTCACCGTAGTCCAGGGAGAACGTTTTTTGGGAGCTCTCTGAGGCAGTGGTGGCCTGAAAATTGTTTACAGAACGGACTGTAGTTGAGTCTTCAGACTGTCTCCTGCAAAAACAAATGCATTATATCCACTGCACTGCACAAGACCAAATATTGTATCAGATTGGAAGCAACAATATTTCATACATGACAAAACTTCACGGCATTGAATAGCGGGGATGGGGCTTAATGACGCGATTAAGACCCGCCCCACAATTCAATGCCGTGAATCTCGGCGAATCTGGGAGGTTTGCCTACTCTTCCATGAGTCCGGGAGGACTCCCCGAAATTCGGGAGAGTAGGCAAGTATGCAATATTTGTGTACCTGTAATTGTATTCTAACTCATCTGATTCTGTTTCAAACTCACACATCACTTAAGTATGCAAGTTCTTTCGTTTTAGTATGTTTCACTTTAGAATTCAAGCTACAGTGAGAAACATACAATTTACAAGTTTACAACTTTCAATTGCAACTATTATACCGTATTTTACCCTGCCTTCAACCAGCATCTGTTATAATATTCAATAAAAATTGTTATTTCAACAAAAGTGGTTATTTGTAAAATGCACACTTTGCTGTAATACTTGCAATAAGGTTTAATATATCGGTATTTGCCATTATCCTACCTTTGTATTTTAGCAAACAGTGTCCTTTCAAGCACTGACAATTTCACGCTATTCTTATCCCCTCTCTATTTTGGTACTGTATTGATGAGAAACTGGGGAAGTCTACTTTGTTGTCACACTTGCTCTAATATTATAATCATATTTGCCTATTTTTCATACCTCACCTCTGGGAGATGCAGGTAGCTACAGCTTGTTGGTGCAAACAGCATACTAAAGTGGGTGGGGTAAGGTGACACAAGTTATATCATTACCTTGCAGACTCAAATATGGCTATAATATCTTAACATTTTATAACACACACAATTGTCTGTCATAAACATAATGAAGCATATTATACTACTTTGAACACTACCTACTAATTGTGATATTTGTGTGAATAAGAACAAAAGTATAAAAGTATTCCTAAAATACCTGCTTAACTATCAGACTTGCAACAAGGTACACAATCTAAATATTTAGTAACTTGCGCATTGCATTATTTCAGGCAAAAAAGGCCCTTTCCACCACTATATATATATATATATATATATATATATATATATGTATATATATATATATATATATATGGTGTAGGACCATACTTGCCAACTCTCCCAGAATGTCCGGGAGACTCCCGCATTTTGCGAGAGTCTCCCGGACTCCCGGGTGAGTGTGGCAATCTCCCGAATTCTGCCCACTTCACTAGCAAGTGCCCCACTTTCTAGTGAAGTGGGCAGAATTAGCTCCCAAACGCCGCGATTCCCGGGAAATCGCGGTGTTTGCCCCCCCCCCGCTGTCAAATGACACATTGTGCGTCATGACGTCACGGGGTGGGTCCAAAATGACGCGTATTTTGGAGCCCCACCCCCATCATGCCCACCTCCCATGACAGGCTCCCGGAAACCAACTATTCAAAGTTGGTAAGTATGTTTAGGACTTGAAGCAGTGTGTGTTTCTCATGGTGGTGCTGCCAATGGTAAAGGTAGGAGGTTCAGGGTCCTCTTACTGTGTTGTGCTTGGGGCTTCCCTGTCGCAGAATTTGGTGCCTTGTCCTCTGCTACCTACCGAGAATCCACAAGAAACTGCACAGCTTGCTATGAGCAAAGATTATTAACTAGAACTTTATCCGGTAACTTAGCTGCAAGGTTACTATGGAACCTTACAGCTATTTGAGTCGGCACTTATGTGTGAAAATGTTCAAGATTTCAACCATAGCGACACAATTAAAAAATCACTTTAATGTCATGTCTACTATCACTTTATTGCCAACACCCCCACTAACTTATAAGTTACAACTTTTCTCTTTTTATCCTAAAATCTTGCTCTTTGGAGCATTAACTGTGCTTTATAGAAATCATCATGGCTACCTTTATTTTATCCTCATATTTGCATATTTTAATGTTCAACATTACATTAAATGCACAAATCCTCTTAAGTATGTGCTCAAATCAAGTTGTTTTAAATGTCTAGCAATGCTATGTGGTCCCCCTCTAAATCTAAGTGTGCAGACTCCACCCTTTCAAAATGAATTAGAATATTATAAATACACAGGACTCCAAATGAAGCCTTTGACATATGATCTGTTTTGGGCATCAATAAGATCAGAAGCAAGCTTCCCCATGTCTAATGTTTGTTCCACCATTGCAACACAGTGTTACATGTTTTTAACCTGCATTCCAGGTCCAGTCTCTTGCAGAAGGCTCTGGTAACTGCAGCCATGTTTATCTGCCTCTGGCACCAGTTAATGGAATGCATCTGAAACAAAAAAAAAAGCATCGGCTAGCCATCGCCAACCCCTGGTATATGCTTAACATAAAACAAAATTTCCCCCTTGAACCAGAACAAGTGCCACAACTTGGGAATGATGGGAGCGAGAAATAAGACAAATATTACTGTCTATTATCTTGTTCATATTGCACAATGAAAATATACTCTTCTATCCGGAAAACATTTGTCCCATAGCTCTAATTCCAATTCTATTCCAATTCTATTGGAAAAAGTTCAAGCAGCACTGTATTATCTTTTAATCCTGCATTAAATCATTATGCCCCTACCACTTCAGCCCAACAACCTTGGTGTGCTATACTGACTTCCCATTGTAAACACAAAATAATTCATCCCATATCCTTCAACTCTCCATCATTGCCTCTGTTACTCTAACAAACTGATATGGAGACTGAAAAATGACAGTCTCTATATCAGACTCCATTCTCTAGCTGGCTCCTCTTAGCCAGCTAGAGACTGAAGATCTGTCCACCTGTTGGTGAGAATACTTGTCACAAAATTCAGCATTCCCAGGAAAGATTGTAGGTGGCACAAAGAAACCTTATGCACCATAAGTATATTGTGTACTGATGCCCTGAGAGCCAATTACATAGTTTGTGGAAGCCAGAATAGAATACATCTATAAAGTCAACAACTTCATGGATGAACTTAGATTTCCTATTTAACCTTGTGCTAATGGGACCCAATAAGAACCCTATAGCTGCTCCATTGAGCTCAGTAGGACCACAAATATCAAAGAGTCCCTTCAGTCCCTGAACAGGAAGTTATCCAAATAATGTATAACCAAATTCATTCCTGTCTCCTCTTAGTACCCACTCATAAATCCTTTACTACGCATGCATCCTAACAAGTGAAACATTCAGTATGTAAGCACAATGTGGACTTTATCCATTTTCTTGTTCCAAGTGCTTGAGCCATTAAATTACTTCAATGAACAAAGCACAACTCTGAGCATATCACCTCAGTAATACCATCATTTACTTTTGGAATGAAAGAGGGTGGATCAACTTGAAAATACACAGGTTTTAAGTAGGTGGGTGGACAAAGAGGTCTCCCATTTGCCCTAAGCCCAACTCCTTCCTTAATTTATCCATAATCACTCTGGGAAATCACTATCCAATTTAAGAATTTCATACGCTTTCAAACAATTTGGCTTCCTGTAAGGGATCTAAAAACCCCCTCTTCTAACATGTTCCTAACTTTTTTCCTGCTGCTGCCCCACCTACCCTTGACAGGCCGGCAGACACTGTTTAAGACTGTTGCCAGCCCTTTGCTGAAAAACTGAGGCTAAGGCCAATATCAAATTTATCCTAACACCATCCCAGACAATACCACTTTACCAACCAGACCTGCCCCCTAAAAGCCCTATTCGCCCCCTAGATGGTATCCATATACCCAAAAAAGGCAAGCAGTTTTTCAGCCTTTCTTCCCAAATTAAGCTAACCAAAATGCAAAGGTCTGGGACCAGGGGAGGGCTGGGAAATTTTACCCTGGGTAGTAAGATTCAACTCAGCAGTCTACTAGGAACATTTTGAAAGAAAAAAATTGCAGGTGGCCCAGTGACACAGCCAAAGGTAGCCCACTATTTGACCGGCCCAGATGGCAGATGCCCCCCTGATCCCAGCCCAGTCTGCCTTTGTCTGGAACTCATTCCCAAATATCCTGAGAATCATTTTATTACATCTCCTCTGTCATCCACCTCTCTTCTACTCAATTCTTATCATTCTGTCTAGCTACAATGTTCCAAGGAGTGGATGAATAATATGACCACATACTTATCCTTCCAAAACTTTTCCTTAACCACCTGTTAAATTTGGTTTCTTATGCTTCCTTCAAAGCTTATATATAACCTCTTTTTGATCATGTTAAATAATCCCCCAGATTGCCAAACTGGTATATTATGCATTATCACCCACCATGCCCCCATTCCCTTTTATTATACCCACAGGCCCTTACTGTTAAGTTATCACTGAAAATGGGAGTACTAGCTGCCACTGGGGAGACAAATAATGGGAAAAACACACTTTTTTACCAACCATATATTAAACTCCAAATTAAATAAAGCTGCAATTTAATGGTGTCCAAAACAAGGTGCAAAGAGAGATGAGGAATTGCTAAAAATTATATACGCCCCTTGCAATAAAATACATGCGCCTGATTCATTAAGGAAACCAAAGCAATAAAAGGAGTAAATTTGCTCCTGGAAAAACCATGCTACAATGCAAGGGGTGCAAATCAGTTTATTATTTTGCATGTAAGGAAAACACTGGCTGCTTTTCATGCAGCGCACAAAAACTTGATAGCTTTATTTATACATTGAAATTTAAAGTTGATCTAGGACAACCCCTACCCCAACTATAACTCTGTCCTCACATTTTAAATTTACCTCTCCCTCCAATGCAACATGGTTTTGCCAAGGTGCAAATTGACTCCTTTATTTTGCTTTAGTTTTCTTAATTAATCAGGCTCATGGTGTCTATATTCATAATGTCTGACAAACAGAAACATTATCTACTTCACTAAATTGTGCAAGCTATTTAGATCCACAGATTAAAAGAGTTGCTGACCTTTCACCTAATATAGTGAAATCTCCGCTTTCACCACAATAGTACATTGATGAGGAATCCTTCAATGAGACTTCCACAATTTACAAAATCTTACTGGAGACTTCTGCTAGTCATCTTTTGTAATGAACTTTGATCATTGTTTACATGAAATGCGTGAATAAAATCTGATCTGCTCTGGTTTGTTATTTTCTCCTGTTTTGGGGCACAGTAACAAACCTGTTCCTGGAGGATGCACACCTGTAAGCCTTCACTAACATCCCTAAGCTTTATGGTTTGTTGTACTCCCATGTAGCCAATATGTCAGCATATCGCCAATATACCTCCTTATAGCCGTTAACACAAACACATACCCAGTATACCTCCATATAGTCTCATGAGCCACCAGTAGACACCCATATAGTTACACAGCTACATTTAAGACAATATGCCATATAGTTTCATATGCCCCCATAAAGCATATATAGACACATAAGACTACATGCTATAAACTAGTGCCCTTCCCCAGGTTACTTACCATCACTACTCAAAGTGGGTTATTAGCAGCTGGTACAAGAGTATTGTTACTCCAGTCCATTTTCTATCTGTGTCTAATTTTCCTCCGCTGTTGGTCTTCCTACTCTTCTGCATTACTACCTCTGCTTACTTAATGCGGAGCAGGGGAAGCAGTTGAAGCATGGGAATATGGAGGGTGTAAATGGAGTAATTACGACAACAACAACAACAGAGGAAAGGGAACTTTGAAGTTAGTGCTTCACATTATATGAAGGTAACTTAGCAGAAGAGCCAAGCACTGGCAAAAGGCAGTAAAACATTTAATTTAAGAGGCATCAGTAGCAGGAGCTATATAATGGGGTCTGTGAAATATGGTTGACAATGACTTTTACAAAATGGCGGACATTCTGCCAGTAGAGATACAAACACCCAGAACCAGTGCAATTGACAGTGCTGTATAAAATCCTACATATGTACCCTAGACATTTCTGGCTGCCAGAGGAAAATGTTCCTATTGCAGAAACAGATTGTTGTAAATCTGAACAGATGAATTATAAAAAGTGTAGGTTACCATACAAAAGCTATGACTAGGAAAACTGTCCTCTCACACTAACACCCTAAGCAATACTGACAGCCATCACTCTCTTTTTGTGCTCTAGCAGATTATCACATTGATCCTTATTATTTAGCTGTGCAAATATTACCTATCATATTGCTGGGAGGGTGTTTAAATGATTACAGGCATCAGAGAATAAGCAGATTAATTGCAATTTACTTTTTAAAACAAATATTCACGTTGCAATTATTTTATTGATTTACAAGATATATATTATGTTGATTGATATACAAGATAAAATATTGATCTAAAATGCAGCAAACAGAACTAAAATAATTACCGTGAAAGGTAGCATTTGGTGATGCTTTCATGACTATACATTTTCATATCTCCCCCAACCCCAGAGCTGGCAATTACTGCTGGGACTGTTATCTCGGTGGCTCTAGTTCTCCTAGAGATTCTATATAATAATTGTAGCACCTCTATAGTCAGAGTGATTTTTGATATTATCATCATCATCATTTATTTATATAGCGCCAACATATTCCGTAGCGCAATTGGGGACAAACATAGTAAAATAATAAACAAACTGGGTAAAACAGACAAAGAGGTGAGAAGGCCCTGCTCGCTAGCTTACAATCTATTGGATAATGGGAGTTTGACACATGAGGTTAAGTCTACATTTGCAGTCGACCCAGCCAGACTGCAAAGGTAAAAGTGACTCATAAGCTAAATGATCCTGTCACACAACAATGTTTGTCAAGGGGTAGTTGTATAACAGGTGGTAATAGGGTAATGTAGTGAGGTTAGGAGAGTGGTTGAGGAATATTATAAGCTTGTCTGAAGAGGTGGGTTTTCAGAGAATGCTTGAAAGCTTGTAGACTAGAAGAGAGTCTTATTGTGCGAGGGAGAGAATTTCATAGAGTGGGTGCAGCCCAGAAAAAGTCCTGTAATCGGGAATGGGAGGATGTAATGAGTGTGGATGAGAGATGCAAATCTTATGCAGAACGGAGTTGCCGAGTTGGGAGATATTTTGTGACAAGAGAGGAGATGTATGTTGGTGCAGCTTTGTTGATGGCCTTGTAGGTTAGTAAGAGTATTTTATATTGGATTTGGTAGAAAACAGGCAACCAGTGTAGAGACATACAGAATGATTCAACAGAGGAACAACTATGTGCAAGGAAAATCAATCTTGCCGCAGCGTGCAAAATAGATTGTAGGGGTTTGAGTCTGTTTTTGGGAAGGCCAGTAAGTAGGGAATTGCAATAGTCAATGCGGACGATGATAAGTGCATGAATTAAGGTTTTTGCAGTGTCTTGTGTGAGATATGTGCGAATTCTGGAAATGTTTTTTAGATGTATGTAACATGATTTAGATATAGACTCAATGTGGGGAACAAAGGATAGGTGTGAGTCAAGGATTACACCTAGGCACCAAGCTTGTTGGGTGGGATTTTTGGTCATGTTATCAACAGAGATAGAAATGTCAGGTATGCTCTTGCTGGTGGGTGGGAATATTATTAACTCTGTTTTAGAAAGATTAAGTTTGAGTTGGCGAGAGGACATCCAAGATGAAATGGCAGAAAGACAGTCAGTTACACGGGACAACACAGATGTCGAGAGATCAGGAGAGGATAGATAAATTTGGGTATCATCCACATAGAGATGATACTGAAATCCAAAGGAACTTATTAGATTTCCAAGAGAAGCCGTATAGATAGAGAACAGGAAGCGGAGCAGAGGTGGCTCCAGAGAAATTAACAGTGGAAGAGCGATTAGAAAGGTAGGATGAGAACCAGGATAGAACAGTGTCTTGAAGCCCTAGGGATTGCAGCGTTTGTATGAGAAGAGAGTGGTCAACGGTGTCAAATGCAGCCGAGAGATCCAGGAGAATTAGGAGAGAGTAATGGCGTTTAGTTTTAGCAGTGATCAGATCATTGACAACCTTAGTCCACGCAGTCTCTGTGGAGTGTGGAGAACGAAAGTCAGACTGAAGAGGATCCAACAGGTTGTTTGCGGAAAGGAAGCGTGTGAGGCAAGTGTAGGCAAGTCTCTCTAGAAGCTTGGAGGGGCACAGGAAGTGCACTGGCTCTGAATGTGCTGCAGGTTTTACTTTATCTTTTACACTTCTTAAATTCCTTAAGTATTCTTGTCCTAGTACCCCTAATTGTAATAGATGTTTCCATCTTTTGTCAGCACTTAAACCTACTCAGGACAATTCCTACATTGAATCGAGAACCTGGTCTCATTGGGCAGAATGCAAAGGTGGTACAGGGGGAGGAAAATGAGGTATCCTTTCTACCCTGAACATTATTTAATTTATTATCTCCTCTTTTTTTTCTGTCATGCTCCTCATACTCCTCATGCAGTGACTGTGGTTATAAGGTCACTATAATTGGTCTATTTGTTACCATGCGATCTTTCTTGCAATAATTTGAATGTGGAGGTACTGTGGACAGGAGGAATGTACTTGGGAAGTTATAAAAGAGTTGACTAAAAATTGCTCAAGAGGTGTATAAACCAGTTAGTAGTTTCATAGTTTGAAAATTTGAGATACATTTTCAAGACAAGACTAAAAATATGAGTGAATTTCGAGAAGACATGTTTGAGCTGACTTCAACATGTTTGAGCTGGTTCAGGTTACATTCTATAGTATTTTTACCAGTTTTCCATGCAAACACAAAAAATTCAAACACAGAAAACGTTGCTGTTCAAATGAAAAAAATAAGTTAAAATAACTAAATAATAATAATAAATAAATAAAATGGTTTTAATGTAGTCATTTAGACACGATAAGGAAATATTGTATGGTTTATTGTAATGTCTGTAAGAACTGTGAACTATAAATGTGTACGCAGACCACTAATGTGAACTTCAAACCTTGAACACAAACCTCAAACCAAGAAAGTGAATTCAAAGATTGCTGTTCAAGGGCAGGGTGTTCGTGGCAACCAGATCGAACAAGCAAGATATACCACAAACAAGGTCAAGGCCCCTAAACCAGCCAAGTTTGATTGAATTGATTACCAGTTCTAATTATTCAAACACCTGTAGTTGCTTAGTAGGCATATCAGACAGACAAGCCATGCTGCTACTTTCTTAGCTGTTGTTACATCACTCATTAATACCCGCTCCTCAGCTGACTTTATTTTAATTTTTGCACAGAAACTAGCTGGCTGCCCAGTGCATCTGGCATATAAATAACTTATAAAAGTGTATCCTTATGTACACAGTATGTATGTGGCTGGCCCACTGTACACAATAAATACTTGTGTCTTTTGTTTCATTCTTATATCTAATTTAGAGTACAAGGTTTGGTGATCCATCTTCTGTTTCAATGTATTTTCCTGTATTGTTTTTATGGTATGTTCGGTTTGTTCTCTAATTGAACAATGCTGTGGAATATGTTGACCATATACACAATGATAGAAAAATAAGATAACATGCACCGTAATACTTAGAACAGGCAGTAGATGGCAATATATATTTCAGCAAGAGATGAGCTACTTTTTCAGATCTGTTCTGCAGAATATTTGACTCTGCGTTTGGCCGCAAAATGTCACATGTTTTTCCTGCAGAATTATGCATGAAGTGTACCCAGTACTATCCCAACCACACTACCCACCAGAATGAATTGACGGTCTCAGCTCTATTCATAGATTATAAATGCATATAATGGTATGCAAACTTATCATATAGATCTGTAAATGTTATAGGAATCAAATTTTGTTCCATAAAACTTGTATTTTTAATTTAGTTTACCATTCTCCATAATCATAAAATCATTTGGTTTTGCTTCCTGTTACAGATTATACTTTGCTAAACACAACGTCTCAGTTATGTAAAAAAATACATGAAATGTGCTCTGTAAACTGTTTTTTTCCTTTTAACTAGAGATGAGTGAAATGACCAATTTGGCTTAATTGTTCCCATTACTTCCCAACCACACCACACAGTAGAATAAATAGATTGACGTCATCCCAGCTCTATTCATAGACTATAAATTTTGCGAAATGCAGCAAAAAGTGAAATACTAGGGAATGGTGAAGCAAAAGCAGAACTCATAGATTGTACCTCATACCTCTGCAAAACCTGTACCGCAAACATTTCACCACAGTTTTGTTTACTAGATTAGTCTCTACTATTAGCGATTAAGAATTTGCTTTATTGTATTTTATGCCATACGACTATTTGAAAGATCTGTGAATGAGCATAACACACAGCACAAAATGGTTATAAAAATGTGTTGCCGGGAACAAATACATTGACATTTACCTTTTATTTTCATGTGTGTCCCATCGCTGCAAACAATCTAATATTTAAAGGGATAGGGTTGTAAAGACTTCATAATAGTCCAGAAGGAAATTATCAAATGGAATTCAAGCTAAAACAAAAAAATCAAACATTAAATGCACAGGCACCCATCAAAGGCACAGTACAAACCATGAAATGCAATAAAAATTGTTTATTCATATATTTTTTTCCTGTCAAACAATGTTCCGATGCATTTTCCTCCTTTCAAATCTATGTGGAATGTACCTTCATAAGGCCTATGAGATATTATAGACTGTATTGAATTTTTGTCCATGGCGTTTGCACATTTTGTCAGCAGATCATTATCTTTAAACACTGACTAAGTGAGCTTGATACAATTTTAACAATTATCTTGCTATTCTATGTACGCTGAATATTAAGTATATTTGTATGTAATGTTTGTTGAAATTTGGTATGCAAAATATAGGGATGCTATGAAAAGTTAATTTAGTACAGTATTATAGGATTAGACAAGAGTATCACATCAACCCTGTTAGAAATTGTTTTGACAAAATTATTACTAATAGTAATCCATTTAAATTGACACTGTGTTGACTTGTCCAGTTTGTAATATATGCTGTAGACCAGGGTTGTCCAAGCACGCCTGTAAATGTGGCCCAGAAGGAGTTTTGGTTGTGGCAAGGGGGCAGCACTGTTAATGGAAAAAAAAAAATCTGCAAAAAAAAAAAGAAAAGAAAATACTAACCTTGCGGTCACGCGGTCACGTCAGCTGGTACTCCGGCTCCCTCCCTTGTCTCCTCCTCCGTGCGGTGCTCGCAGTGAATGTCGGGCGTGATGTCATCACACCCAATATCCATTGCGGAGCGCAGCACAGAGTAGTCACCCGCGCGAGAAGAACAATCAGCAGCACAGAATTGGAGAAAAGAAGAGAAGAGGACAGGAGAACAAGCCGATTAAAAGGTAAGTTAAGGGGGATTTTTTTTTATTATTTCAAGGGACGCTGACCAGTGAATAAAAGTCACCTGGTCCCGGAGCATCATGGACCTTATCTCCCTGCTACATACTTCTACTTATAATACTAATGGGGCATTATATATTATTCTCTTTGGCCCATTATAAGTTGTTATCCCTTAACTAACATAGTGGTGTAATTAGCAAAACAGGTCACAATTTGGGGTCACAGTGATGTATATGTCAGGTACCATAGGCCTGGTCAGGGCACCCTGATATACAATGCCTGGCTTAAATGCACTTTATTGATATTGCATCGAAACAATACAAAAAGTGATTATAGTATAATAACTAGAGAGGATTTATTGAACAGGGCAATTGAAAGGTAAGTATAGGGGTATTTGAAAAAAAAGTGATATAGATATATATATATATATATATATATATATATGTATATATATATATATATATATATACACAAGTTAACCCGTGCATGATACTCATGCATTCTAGTCAAATCAAGCTACTTAAGGTGTTAAGAAGGTTCTTGTCATGCATTTAGGCCATAGCCCAGGCCTCAACCACCAACCACTCCCCACTGTCACCCCTGGCAACCACCAACCACTCCCAACTGTCACTTCTCCTTCAAGAAATATATATATATATTTTTTAAAATCTTTATAAACACTTTTAACAATTAACAAATTAAATTAACAAATTAAAAACATCTTAGTATACCAAATTTCAGCCCTTTCTGAATTTTTTTTTCCACACACACTAAGAATTTAGTAGGTCAGTGTATAACTCCGCCCAGCAGGTGGCGCTGCAGCTTGGTTTTATTTTTTCCACATACACACAGACAGACTTACACACGCCACTAGACATTTATATTATAGATATATATATATATCAATCACTTTTTTTCTCATATATATAATATATGTTTTCTATGGTTTTTTGGATGATCAGCTATCGTTATTGTTAGTGTATCTTATGTGCGGCCCAAACCAACTCGTCTTCCAATGTGGCAAAGGGAAGCTAAAAGGTTGCACACCATATATTGGGGCTTAACTTATTATTGTGAGCAACTTTTTATCTTTTTTTATGTATTCTTTATTACTTTACTTGTCAAGCAACAAATAAACATCTCCAATACCATACATTGTTTTAGATACTTGTCAAAAATCTAACAATACGTAGGTACGATGACAAAATATAAAAAAACAAAAAAATCTTTTTCATGTTCTCATTATTAAAACCATGGGAGAACTAAGGGTATAAAGGAAGAGAAAAGAGGCATGTGGGTGGACGAAGAGGGTCATAGGGATCGAGGCATATCTCAGAAAAGAGGCTAGAGTCCAATGTAGAGTAGCTGAAAAAAGACAAAAATAATTTAAACAAATGGTGAGAAATACTAAGAAAGATTAATTTAAGGTGCAGGGTTATGACGGGTAGTGGGGTTCGGATGAGAGCGATAGGCATAAGTTTCTTTAAGCTCAAGTCAATTTTGTCATGTAGTTGTAAAGTCTGTAAACTTAGTCATGTAAAAGTCTAATCTACCAAAACACTCAGATATGGATGGAGGTGTATCAGATTTCCAATGCACTGGAATTACAGCTTTCACCGCATTTAAATGCTTCAGCAATGGAAATGAGAATTGTGGTATGTGGAAGAAGCCAGAAGCCCAGGTCTTGTGGGATATTATTACTGAGTATTTCTGCGGAGTTCTAAAAAACTTTGTACCATATGGGGGCTCTCCCACCATACATGAAAGGGGGTACCTTTTGTACCTTCTCCAATAGGTAGATGGAATACACATGGATATTTTCTTGAGGAGACTAGAGCACGTTTATCACATTGCCATAAGCCTGAATTGCATTTCCACAACATTAAGGCTAAATGAGCATTTCTTCGCCATTGTAAAGATCAGGACCATCCTCCAGAGTGATATTTAAGTCTTGTTGCCAAGCCTGAGTGTATTTAAACAGTGACATGTATGTGCTGTCTTGAGTAATCTGGTAAAGTTGAGATATGGTGCTTCTTGGGTAATGAGCAAAGGTGTGTTAAAGAATTTATTTTCCTGTGGAAGATATGTTCCTGCCCCAGCTCGTGTAGGAAGTGCTTAATTTGCAGATATACCCAATACTATTTAAGTGGAAGTAAGAGAGGATATTGCAGATCAGGGAAGTGGTGCAACCTGCTTGAATACAGTACACAAAGCTTTGTGTGCTTGAAAATGTACTCCAGGGGAAAACCTCATAATATATATAACAGAAGTTAGTGGTGAAGCACTGGATAAGATCAGTTTGCATGTTTTAAGCTTCTTCCATAGCTTCATAGTGGGTTCAATTGTCAGGTGAGATGCCTTGTGTCCAAGGGGCTGTAGTTAGAAGAGTGTTAATCGAGAAAATTTATATATCAACCCACTATTTGTGCACAACATTTCTAGACCACTCCAGGGTGTAAATGTATCAATATGCGGGTTCTTCAACACCCGCATGTTCAGCCTCTTCCGCGATTAAATTTCAAGCGGCGCTGCATTGTAAAGGGAAGTTAACCCTTTACAATGCAGCGCCGCTTGAAATTTAATCGCGGAAGAGGCTGAACACGCGGGTGTTGAAGAATCCGCATATTGATACATTCACCCCCAGAACTCTATTTAAGATATTTGCATAGAAGTATCCCTGAAATCAGGGGAGTTGAGACCCTACCTGTGTACTGCACCTCGGTAAGAGGGCATGTTTGAAATGTGCTCTCTTACCACCCCAAACAAGTACCCAGATAGCTTTCTGAAGATCAATAAACAATTGGGCTGGGATGTGAATAGGTATAGTTTGGACTAAATATAGTAGTCTGGGAAGGATATTCATCTTTATGATGTTCATTTTTCCCAGCCATGAACATTTGTGGGTTTTTCAGCACTTAAATTCCAATTTAATATTGGATAGGAGGGGCATAAAATTAGATTGATATAGGTTGGATGTACTTTTAGTTAGGATAATCCCCAGATATTTCATGTGTGATCGGTGCAATGAAAATTGAAGGGTTTGTTGCAATCCATTTATTGTGGAATCAGGGACTGTAATGTTTAGGATAGCAGATTTGAAATAGTTGATTTTGAAATTTGATAATTCGACAATTCTTTTCAATTCCATCATCCATCGACAAGGCTACTTTATATTCTGTTTCAACAACAACTATGCCATTGATGTCTGGGCTCCTTAATATGGCCCTAGCCAGTGCCTCAATATGGAAAAACAAGTACTGAAAGCTACCTGTCTAGTACCATTCATAATAGTAAAGGAATCAGGCAAGGAGCCATTTTTCTTTATCCTTGCTCTTGGATTTTTGTAAAGAATTAATGTTCTATTAAGTTAGGTTGAACCCAGCCCCATGTGCTCCAGCGTCCTTTACATTAATTGCCATTTCACCCTGTCAGGAACCTTTTCAATATAAGTGGAGATTAGCAAGGCCAGAGTGTCTGTTAAGGTAATATTTTGTATGAGACCTTTAATCTTAGATGTGTTGGCTTGAGCTTCTCTACAAGGGACAAAGCTAACTTGATCAGAGTGGATGATATCTGGGAGTATAACTTTGATGTGGTTTGCAATCAGTTTAGCAGGGAAGCTGGAGCGCTGGGAGGAGTTCTTACACTCCTTTGGTATAACTGTAATGTGGGCCTCAAGAGTTTGAGCAGAAAAGGCAGAGGTGTTTGAAATGGCGTTAAAGGCCTGCATGAGAAGGAGAGCTAGGGTATCTTTAAATGTCTTGTAATACGTCATAGAGAAGCCGTCAGGACTTAGGCTTTTACTGTTCGGTGTGGAGGATATGGTTATATACTACTCGTGGAGGGAATAGGTTTGTTCTAATGCAAGAGCAATCTTTTGACGCTTATTTAGGGAAGTATATTAGGTTGAAGTAGTCCAATATATGTGTTCGCCTGGCAGATTCATTAACTGGTTGCAATATGCATGGCAGGCACTGGATATCTTCTCTGTTGTATGGTCATGCCGTGTTCATCTTTTTATAAATGTTATGGCTCGTTGTGCTCTGAGAACTCTGACCAATAAACTTCCAGGCTTATTGCCCCATTGGTAATATCCATTCTGATATTTCCTATATGTCAATTTGATTTTGTCAGTTAGCAATTTAATCAGGGCAGCTCTAGCCTCATTTAAGTCAATGCGGGTTTGGGGAGAGAGATTATTTTTATCATATGTTTTCAGTGCTTTTATCTTAACCAGGAGGGTCTCTATTTCCACCTTCTTTTGTTTTTTGAGGAAGGAGCCCAACTGTATACACTTCGCTCTTATGACACACTTGTTCGTCTCCCAAACAGTAGTTTTGTAGTCTGCATTGTTGACATTAAGGGAAATGTATTCACCCTTGGCAGCAGTAAACTAGGATATGCAATAGGAGTATTGTAGAAGTCTTTCATTAAGCCACCAGGACTAGTGTCTGGAGGAAGTATTGTGTAGATGGACAGTCAAATAGATTGGAACATGGATGGATCCAGTCATTTGACCAATATTCATGCTTTTCAGTAAGGGAAGGTGTCTTTGTAAGCAACTTTTTTTAAGACTAAAAAACAGTCCAGCTTGCAGTCGATTAACAGTACAAAATACTGAGGCATGTCTTTATCTCCAGACTACAAATTATCAACCTAACTTGAACAAACTGACTAGGAAGGATAGGGAAGCCATTACATTTTTAGCTCCTATTTATTACTTTTGTAAATGTTTGCATATTTTCTAATGGTGGTGGAACCCCAGACATTTTTATTGGCTTGTAATGTCTGACACCCAAAGAGAAAAACTCTGGATAAGAACATGATTTTGCACAAGTTGTTGGTAGAGTGAACTCCTTAGAATACTATATTAGGTTTCTTTGATTTACTTGCACACAATAAACAATGTAAAGCTTTGTTTCAAATTAAAATAAGCTGGGTTCACTTATACCTACAGGTAGTTGTACCATGTTAGCCATTAAAGAAAACAGGAAAAATTGATTATTAGTGATATTGATACAATGAAGTTCATTAAGGTACCAGGTGGGATCTAACTGCAACTAACATATCAGAGAGGCTTTCTCACGTTCTGATCAATCAGAATCAAGCTGCTCTTGAATGGTTAGTTAAGAACAGGCTTTTGCCATCTCATTCACGTTTGGGCTCTGCAAGGAGCAATTCTGCAAGGTTAATATGTTTCTTTTAATCCATTTCTATTACAAGTAAAACAGGAGTATGTCCCTTCAAAATTAAATGATTAACTACAGTGTGTGTGTTTTTCCTACAGTATTTTCTATGTGGCACTACAAGACCCTCCATGTCAGGTCATGCTGGTGCTTGTAGTTCTGTGAGTGCCACTATGCCCTGGCCGCCAGGTGTATGCTCCCACTTGCAGTTCTACAAGCAGTTTAAGGTTGCTAGATTTTGCCAGGACGAGTAGTGCCACATATAAAAATGCCCCTTTTAACTGTAATACATTACTACTCCAACACCCACACACAAGGCATGTGCAATAGGTATTTGTGCCTTTGCAAAGCACACCAACAAAATTGTTTTAATGCACAAATTGGAAGCGTGATTTCTTGGTAATAGACTGATGTGATTGTGTTTAACTCTGAAACAGCTAATAAAGGTCAGGGAGTTATTGTTTTAAATAGTACAGCAGATAGCAAGTGAAAAAAAATCCAATGTATAAGCATCTTACAGTATAAAGCAGCAATCCAAATTCATTTTGGCATTAAAGATAATTAGGTATAATCATATACTGTGCTTCTGATCTACACAGCTCGGGTTTGTAAATCTCTGGCCCTTGCCACCGTCTGCATCTGCTGGAGAGAGAGTATGAGAGCAGAATTTTAAACACCCCTGAGTGAGCTCAGTCTTTCATTTTGAAGCAGCGCTGTTATCTCTTTTTTTATATATTTTTTTTACCTCTTGACATCTATAGTACTCTGCAACACGTTCGCTTTGCTCTTTCAAGCAAAATTGTTCTTTCTTTTATTTTCAAACCCCCTCTCTGGTAATTTCAGAGAAAGCTTGCTTCATGTTCATTTTCTAAAAACACAAGATGTATTTAGAGAACGGTTGAATTGTGGGCATGCCAGCGATATCCTATAGTCCATTTTCTGTTCATCTGAAAGCTATCATTTCTAGAACAGGGTGCAGCATCACATGCTAAATCACTTATGTGGTATTGATAATGTATATTCCAGGAGATTGCTAAAATAACAGTGCTGCAGTAATATTTACTGAAGGTTATGCAGTCATAATGGTATCCTGGTAGTGGTTATTCTTGCGTAAGGCCACAGTGACATTGGTACTATGAATATATGTAATGATTTTTATTTTATGTTATTATTTTTGTCCTCTGTATGGCAGATTTGGTGAGAGCAATCAGTTCAAACATTAATGTATCAGGTTTCACCTTGGAAATAATGTTCATGAATTCGCGTCCTTTGCTGATGACATCTTAGTCGTAATCACCAATCCAATAGTCTCTCTCCTGAATTTGGTGAAAGACTTCTAGAAATGTAGCAAATATTCCAATTTTAAAATGAATTATTCTAAATCTGTAGCTCTCAATATTTCTTCCCCACACAACATGATAGGATTAAAACATGCATTTGCCTTTAAGTGGCGTCCTACCCATCTTAAATAACTGTGAGCGATAATTAATAAAGATATCACAAAACTCTATCAGGATAGCTTCCTCCCCATGTTAAATAAAATATGTGAAGATCTAAGAGATGAAGATATAAAAACTTCTCCTGGATAGGGAGGACTAACATTATTAAAATTAATATCCTGCCAAGTGGCCTCTATCTCTTACAAACCCTGCCCATCCATATCCCTCAGAGATGGTTCACAAATTTACACCTTATAATGAAACACATCATGTGGGGTGGGAGGAAACCTAGCTTCAAACATGATATCTTATATAGATGCAACATCTAGGAGGACTTCAGCTACCTCACTTTTCAACATACTATGACACCATTATACTTGGCAGAATTTTAGAATGAGCTAAATTGAGGAAAAATGACACTCACCGGACTATTAATGCCTCTAGTTTTAGACATGGGTCTCTCCCTCTCTTGCCGGCGCCTGTCTTGCGCCGCGGCCGTCCGCCATCTTGACCAAAGGATTGCACATGTGCAAGACCCACAGACTGTTAAAACCTTGTTCCTAGTCTCATTGGATAATTAATCACCTCTCACTATTTAAGGCACCTGTTGCCCTATTACCTTTGCCTGTTCTTGGTCCTCATTCTATTGAGACACCGAGGAGTTTCCTGTTCCTGCTTGTGCTATCTGTTTGCTGTGGATGCTACCTGCACCTGGACAAGTTCTTCTCTCCACATCAGTGGTAATACCTGCCAGCCGCAGACCGCTCCATGCTACCTTGTATTGTATCTGCACCTGGGCAAGTCTTCTCTCCACATCAGTGGTAATACCTGCCAGCCGCAGACTGCTCCATGCTACATTGTATCCTACCTGCGCCTGGACAAGTCTTCTCTCCACAGCAGTGGTAATACCTGCCAGCCGCAGACCGCTCCATGCTACCTTGTATCGTATCTGCACCTGGACAAGTCTTCTCTCCACATCAGTGGTAATACCTGCCAGCCACAGACCGCTCCATGCTACATTGTATCGTATCTGCACCTGGACAAGTCTTCTCTCCACATCAGTGGTAATACCTGCCAGCCGCAGATCGCTCCATACTACATTGTATCTTACCTGCACCTGGACAAGTCTTTTCTCCACATCAGTGGTAATACCTGCCAGCCGCAGACCACTCCAGGCTACATTGCATCTTACCTGCACCTGGACAAGTCTTCTCTCCACATCAGTGGTAATATCTGCCAGCCCCAGACCACTTCAGGCTACCTTTTACTCTACCTATCCCTGGACAAGTCTTTACTTCATGCCAGCGGTAACACCTGTCAGGAGCAGCTTACTCTACTACTTGGCATGTTACCTATTTTTAGGACTAAAGTCTATAGTTTCTCGGGAGTATAGCTGCGAGTCGCTGACTCTCCTATTACATTGCTGATTGACTGTTTGCATAGACTTTCTTCAGTTGTCAAGTATTTGCCTGTTGTATGCTACCTGCGTGCTAAGTACTTTGGAACTCTCTTCTCTTTTTATCACTACTCATCATTCTGCCGTGCTACCATTGTTTCCACTGCTCAGAGACTATGCATAAATATCATTGACATTCCTTCTTCCATTTAGTTTGTATAGTTCCGTATATTCACCACACTCCCCAGAGGGCCACGACCTGCACAGTGGCAGCCTTTTTGCGGGAGTTCCTGGAGTAGACCAGCCACTGTGTTAGACTCTGCGCCTCTGGTGAGTAAAGCTACACCTGGTGAATTCTGGGTAAAACTCCTAGTGCCCGTGACAGTAACAACAGGCCATGACAGACCCAGGTTCGGAACCAACAGCTAAGGACTTGCTGCAGCACCTGGTTACTCGGGTAGAACAACAAGATGTTCGCCAGCAACAATTATTTCAATGTTTTCAGTCCCTAGTCTCTCGGGGAGACCCTGTGCAGAACGTATCTTCTACTGTAAATCCTCCGGTGTCTTCTTCTCTCCCAGTGCCATCCCAGGTGTCTAGTGCTTCTGCTCTACACCTGCCTACTCCTTCAAAATTTGATGGAAACCAGAAAGCTTGTAGGGGCTTTCTCAATCAGTGCTCCATTCATTTCAAACTCCAACCTCAAAATTTCCCTACTCATCGCTCTAAAGTGGCCTATATAATTTCCTTGTTTGCTGGACAGGCTCTGGCATGGGCCTCCCCTCTCTGGGAAAGAGATGACCCTCTGTTGGTAGATAGTGCCATGTTTATTTCAACTTTCCGAAAAAATTTTGATGAACCTGGTCGTGTTATTTCTGCTGCCTCTAGCATCCTTCGATTACGCCAAGGATCACATTCAGTAGCACAGTATGTAATCCAATTTCGCACACTTGCCTCTGAACTCCAATTGAACAATGAGACATTGATAGCTGCCTTCTGGGAGGGTCTTGCTGATAAAATTAAAGACGTGTTGGCCTCACAAGAGTTACCTTCTTTCTTGGATGCTTTGATATCTTTGTGCAACCAAGTGGACATGAGATTCCGAGAAATAAACTCTGAAAAGGAATCTTTATCTAAAATACCTGTCCGCTTGGCATCCCGATTTCGTCATCCCTCACCGCTTATAGAACCCATGGAGGTGGGACATTCTAGATTGACTCCAGAGGAGAGGGAACGACGGTTAAAGAATCAAACTTTGTATTTATTGTTCTGATACTAATCATATGCCCTAAAAAGTCGGGAAACGCAAGGCCCTAACCTGTTCTGGAGAGGTAAGGTTGAGGTCCCTGGAATCCTCTCCATGTCATATGGATTCTAAAACTTGTTCGTTTGCTGTTACTGATTCAACTTCCACTAAGTCTTTTACATCTCAAGCACTTCTGGACTCTGGAGCAGCTGGAAGTTTTATCTCAAGTTCCTTAGTGTGTCAGTGGTCCCTACCAGTGATTCCTTTAAAAACAGTTATTGCCATCATGGCCATTGATGGCTCACGAATTGCTAATGGAACTATTACTCAACGTATCATTCCTTTAACCCTTCAAATCGGGGCCTTACACCAAGAGCAAATTTCTCTATTGGTCATTCCTGTTACTACTAATCTTATCGTACTTGGTCTTCCATGGCTTCAACTCCATTCTCCACAAATTGATTGGAACGTTCCGCAAGTTGTATCCTGGGGTCCGGCTTGTCATCATAGATGTCTGACTCAAGTTCTTCCCGTGAAAATAAATAAATCCTCTATAGCATCTTGTTTGCCTGGTCTTCCTCCACAGTATGCTTCCTTTGCTGATGTATTTGATAAAGCCCAGTCAGAACGCTTTTCGCCTCATCGGGGTTGGGATTGTCCAATAGATTTACAACATGGCAAGAATCCTCCAAGGGGTCGTGTATACCCTCTCTCGTTACCAGAGACTCAGGCGATGTCTGACTATGTCAAGGAAAATCTCCATCGTGGGTTTATTCGGCCGTTCATTTCCCCCGTTGGAGCGGGTTTCTTTTTCGTTAAAAAGAAAGAGGGTTCATTAAGACCTTGTATAGATTATCGAGGTCTTAACGCTATAACCATCAAAAATCATTACCCTATTCCACTAATTACTGAACTTTTTGACCGCATCAAGGGAGCTCGGATATTCACAAAGCTGGACCTTCCTGGTGCTTACAATTTAATTCGGATCAAGGCCGGAGATGAATGCAAGACAGCTTTTAACACCAGGGATGGACACTATGAATATCTTAAAACACAGATCCCATACAACAAACGGCGCTTGAAAACAACACTGATTCCAAGTCAGTAATCACACATAATATAGTGTATGATTCCCTTTCTAAAATAGGCATTAATATCCAAGTTATCAGCAATAAAGTGGACCGAGCTGGATACAAAGTCACTTCAGAATAGAACAGCAATATAACTTCCACAATAATGGTCACTTCAAATGATATGTGGATCAATTTTTCAAAACATCACGGCGTCTTCTTAGGGAAATGCACTCACCAGACCTCCGTGATCAAACAGCGGGGAATCTTTCCACAATGAGAGCTGCGTTCTGGAGTTCACTCCTCAGTAATGGCACTGTTATCCAAACTTCACCGCTGCCTCCAGGACACGATCCAAGTGGACACGTTCACCAAACGGAAACGAGTCTCCCCCAGTCGGTAATCAGCCAACACCGCAACACCTCCCGATGTGTGAGTGCTGGTATCTGACCGTATAATGCGTCTTATAATCACTTGTTTAATCTATATTTCCTCAGATACATATATATAAGTTCTGCAATCTTCATTAATTATGTTGTCACTCACAACGGTGAAGTATAAAGCAGAGATGATATGTGGAAAAAACGGAAAGCACTAATAGTGCACTATCTTTTTAAAAAATCTATTTTTATTCAAACAGAAAACTTCAAACACGTACATAAAAAAATATCACTTATATGGTCCTTTCTCGGTTGTACCCTTACCCGCATAAGATGTCAAATATGCAAGAACAAATTATCCACAGAATCGCCTGCAATTCGTAGGACTCAGCATTCACGGTAAGAGGTACAACTCCATAAACCTCCCCACCAACGCGTTTCAATTCAACTGAATCTTTCTCAAGGCTTATGGGGAACACATCCAGACTTCCTATTTAACATCAATCTAATTGAACTCACAGATGTATAGTATAATTGCTAATGAGGTAACTCCTCACTGAGTCTTCATATTATGTTAGTTCAAAAACCGGACATTCCTTACTAATGCAAGCAGATTAGAAAGATACATATACAATGAATAAAATACCTATCTTACGAATATATAAGGAGCATATACACCCCAATAAAACAATTATCAAATATATTAAAATCCAACTGGGACCATATAGATAATGGAAATGCACTAAACAGAAGGAATTTAAGACATCATAATATACATATATAATACATACAGTTATAATGATGGACAGTTTGAATAAATATCTACCAATAATTATACTAAGAACCACTTAGTTTCAAAGTCCTTATTATGGCCTTTAGGAACCAAAGAACTCATATGGTATATCATTTTCATTTCAGCCTGTGCTAATAATACTCCTGAATCTTTTTTCCTCCAGTCTCCTTGTATTTTTTGTATACCACAAAAATATCTAATAACATTAATGTCACAGTCATGGTGCTCTTTGAAATGTAATGAGAGAGAGTGTTGCTCATAGCCTTTTTTAATGTTTCTTATGTGCTCACTCCATCTTTCTTTTCATTTTCTGGACGTCCTACCCACATACTGTTTATTACATGTACATTCCACTATATAAATACAATTCGTGGAATTACATGTAATAAAATCGCTAATCTCATATGTGTAGTCTATAGTGGAAGAAATGACCTCCTCTCTCTTCTTCCCACTTCCCTTAATGGTCCGACAAGTCTGACAGCTCCCACATCTATAAAAGCCCCAAGATTTGACCATTGACACTGGTTGTCTAAGGCAACTTTTTACCACATGGTTTTTAATAGTGGATGCTTTTCTATATATAAATTTAGGTTGATGTTGTATAATCCCATCTAACATAGGGTCTCTTATAAGGATGGGCCAATGTCGTCTAATAATTTTCTCAAATTCCTCTGAGTGTGAGCAATATTGGGTAATAAATGGAATTCCCAAATTACTATAATCCACATTTTTATTCTTTATTTTAGGGATTAAAAGTTGTGCCCTATCCATATTTTTAACTTTATCAATCATAAATTCTAAATTATCTACTTTATAACCTCTCTCAATAAATTTCTCCTCACAGTCAAACAATCACCAGAGGTCTGAGTCAACATATAAGCTCATTACCTTAAAAATTGTGTCAACTATAATCATATGACCATTGGTTTCAATCAAGGTTACTATAGTACACATATCACACATTCTCAGTTGGAATGGTATCTTAGGTAGTTAAATATATTTATAATAGGAGTGATTATTATACACTGATTATCTTTATATATATTGACAATAAGTAGCAGGGCATAACAATTCATTTTGCTATTTTAATTCACTTTAGTCACTTAAATATTTCGCTATTCAATTAGGAGGTATATATTAATATTTTAAAGTATATCAATAAAGTACAAGCCTTTTATCTTTAATAAGAAGATCGCTGAGTGCCTTCCAATACACAATTTCTTTCTATCCTCTTCATGCTTCAATATTAGCTATTTGTGTAATAGTGCACCATCCAGTAAACCATTTCAACCTTTATAATTATATTATGATACTGGAATAGCGATACCTAGTGCAGTGGTACCCTCTTTTTAGTAATTAGATTCTTATAGTGAGTTTGTCACTATCTTTTTCCACTAGCACAGGCAGATTATTATTGGACTATTATATCCTCCTCCGGCTATATATTTATTTTAAATTATATACAATGGCATCATTCAGTATTAATCAGGAGTTGAGTCTTAGACAAGAAAAGTGGTTAAGAGATACTGAAATTGATTTCCTTGACTTATTTTTAACCCCACTGCTAACTTTTTGTCAATGTATATGAATTTAATAAAACGAGCCTTCAACAATGGAATAATATCGAAAATGGACTTTGATTTCCTTGAGGTAGCAAACCCAATTATTCCCACTTTATATGCTCTACCGAAAATTCATAAGAATGACAAAGTTCCACCAGGGAGACCCATAGTCTCAGGGGTTAGAAGTCTAACTGAAAAAGCCAGTCAGTTCGTAGACCAACATTTACGTGAATTTGTAACGAGTTTACCCTTATATACAAGAGATACTTTGGATGTACTATCTAAAATTAATGACTTATCAGTCAATAGTGAAACCATGCTGGCATCCCTTGATGTGGAATCCCTGTATACTAATATATTACATCAATATGGCATTCAGGCAGTTCAACATTTTTTAGACATGAAGATCCAGAGTGAATTCAAAACATTTCTGATTGAACTTCTTGATTTTGTCTTGACAAAGAACTACTTTCTATTTGAGGATAAATTTTATCTCCAGATCAGAGGGACTGCTATGGGCACATCTTGTGCACCGACGTATGCTAACATCTTTCTCGGCTGGTGGGAACAACAACATGTATTTAATGATGACAATGAACAGTATACGAGCCATATATTATTATGGCTTCGTTATATAGATGACATATTAATATTATGGGATGGTCAGGAAAATATGTTTCAAGAATTCATTGGAATTCTTAATAACAATAATCTCAATTTGAAATTGACTTCAGATATTCATAAAAACACTATAAATTTCCTTGACCTAAAAATACAAATTAATAGAGAAGGCAGACTTTGTACTGATGTCTATAGGAAGTCCACAGCTACGAACAGTCTGTTACATTACACGAGCTTCCACTTTCCCCCTGTCCTTAGAGGTCTCCCTAAGGGTGAACTTCTTAGGACAAAACGAAACTGCTCAGATGAGAATACTTTTCAAGTTAGATCTCAGGAATTGCAGACAAGATTAAAATGGCGGGGGTACAGTAATAAAATTATACGGAAAGCAGTACACTCAGTCCAACAAACAAATAGAGAATCATTAATTTATCCATCTGCAAAAAATAAAGTTCAGGACTCTGGAGTTAGAATGATTGGATCATTCTGTAATGAATGGAAGGATATCTCAGAGATCTTTCAGAAACATTGGAATGTATTATTATTAGATGAGGATCTAAATCAGATTCTGCCCAACAAAGTCTCCATGTCCTGGAGAAGATCTAGAAATCTTAAGGACCAATTAGTGCATAGCCATTTTAGTTCCCATAACAAGATTCCTAAGACAACTATAGGATTCTTTAAATGTGGCACATGTAAGGCGTGTGAGTATTGTATACAAACTAAAGAATATACTGACCGTTATTCTAAAATTTGGCGAATAACTGAGTTTCTGAATTGTAATTCTATCGGTGTGATATACTGTTTAACTTGCCCGTGTGGGTTGAAATACATTGGTATGACAAGTAGGCCGTTCAAGAAATGCCTCTTAGAACATGTAAATAATATCAAAAATGCCTCTCGGGATAGAGACAAATTCAAACCTTTGACCACTGTGGCAAAACATTTTTTATTACATCATAATAGTAATCCCAAACAATTATTAGGTTTTGCCATGGAAAAGGTCTCATTGGGAATCCGTGATGGTAATTTTCAACAGGAACTCCTTAAACGAGAAGCAAGACAAATCTTTATGATGAATAGTTTGATCCCAAATGGGCTTAATGATTCCAACAACTTTATGGTCTATTTATGAAGGAGAATTATATTGCTCGTTATGTGCCTATCTTTCTATATAAGATTTATCCATATTTTCACAATCTGTAGGTATAGTTTTATACCAATTTCTAATCACCTTTAATATTTGTTCTCTTAATAAAGCAATAGTAATTATATTATTGGGACCATATATAGTCCAAATGTTTCACCTTAAATGCCCTCTTCATAGTTTTAACATGGGCTCATCTAATTGTTGATTTCACAATTTATTAATTCATATAGCTTAACCTTTATGGGCTTCATATTTATCACTTTTATTTTATTTATTTTATTTTCACTATATATGCTTTTTTATTATCTCCATTTTGATCCATTCAGATCTTGAAGGGTTTAATATGGACAAATCTTAATCCAGTTAAATTTAGAATATACAAATATAAGAAGGGCTTTACACATTATAAAATAGATGTTCAGTGAATATATTAAGTGAGTTAATGGGATTAAGCATCGCTGGATTACGTCACTAGTTTAGTAATTATTAATAACATACTTTACCTAATCTGTGTCACCTAAACACAAATGTATAATAAGCTTTAATTTTAATCCTCACATGATTTCTACGTTATAGGATCAATTATCATCATATACTTACCATATTATACGGGGATTCATTTCCTCATTTAGACCTCTGTAGAATTTTAAATAAACTGATACAGTTCAAGAAATTTCAATTCAGTACTCACATACTGTTTATTTACATGCTGATAATGGGAAATATAGATCCCCCAATCCTCTACCACTGGGAATGGCTAAACATAAATTCTATCAATAGGATAGGCTACTTTAAACATCAATCATAGAAATCATGAGACACGGAGTCTCCGCCTATTGTAATGTGACACGTCAGATCAGTGGGTGTGAACAGCTGCATAAATACTCTCAATCTCCCTCATTTCTGGTTGCCTTGAAAAAGCATGTAGCGAAACGCGCGTTGGCGTTTACCCTGCTACTGCAATCATTCACTCCTTGCTACCTTTATTAATAATAAGTAACCTAGCTATCACCCACTCGTGTATGGGTCATTTAATAACCTAAATGTGTGTGTGTGTGTGTATGACTGCCAAACGGCACTACCGCTATTTAGTAGGTGAATCAACAGACACATCAGGTGCCTGATTGATAGCAGTATACCAAGTGTGTATGTATGACTGCACAAACGGCACTACCGATATTAGTAGGAGAACTACAGACATATCAGGTGCCTGATTGATAGCAGTTCAGTAACTATTTAAGAAGATTACAGGGACAAAGGATTGCTAGACTATACAACCAAATAATTACTAGCCAGAGTTTCTTTTAGCCCTAGTAATACTACTTAACAATATATATTAATGCTCAACTTTGTGTGAGCTTATATAAACATGAATGTTTATTGATGTGATTGTATATGGGGTATATTTATATAAAAAAGCTCTCCTCGCAGTCAAACAATCACCAGAGGTCTGAGTCAACATATAAGCTCATTACCCTAAAAATTGTGTCAACTATAATCATATGACCATTGGTTTCAATCAAGGTTACTATAGTACACATATCACACATTCTCAGTTGGAATGGTATCTTAGGTAGTTAAATATATTTATAATAGGAGTGATTATTATACACTGATTATCTTTATATATATTGATAATAAGTAGCAGGGCATAGCAATTCATTTTGCTATTTTAATTCACTTTAGTCACTTAAATATTTCGCTATTCAATTAGGAGGTATATATTAATATTTTAAAGTATATCAATAAAGTACAAGCCTTTTATCTTTAATAAGAAGATCGCTGAGTGCCTTCCAATACACAATTTCTTTCTATCCTCTTCATGCTTCAATATTAGCTATTTGTGTAATAGTGCACCATCCAGTAAACCATCTCAACCTTTATAATTATATTATGATACTGGAATAGCGATACCTAGTGCAGTGGTACCCTCTTTTTAGGCGGTGCTGTAGTGTATACAGCACCGCCGCGGACGCTTTTTAGACAGCGCCGCGGCTGCTGTATAGGACAGCGCTGAAGAAACGGAGCTGCTGCGTCTCGCGGGGGGTGGGTTTTTTTTGGGTCGGGGGGACACCCATTTCTCACTGGGTCTTTACTAAATGGATTCAAGCTGAAGCCAGATGTGTCGGACAGCTGGTGACCCCCTCGGGTATTTCTTCTTTTGGTGATATCCAAACTAAATGGCTAATACCCAATTCTGAAATTGGGCATTATTTCCAGAAAAAAACCTTTTTTTGATTTCCACTAATGTTCATAAATAAGTTCGTAAGAATCTATGTGTACTTAACCATCTCACTTGTTGTCCATGATTTATAAATTGCTAATTGAGAACCTATTTAAAACTCTTCAAAAAAATTACGAGAGATTGGGAACGAGAGCTTTGTGTGCTGTTTTGGGAACTAATTGGACAAACATATTTAAAGCTACACAAGCTCGCCCGGTCAGTGGATTAGGGATACAACTACAGTGACTGCTGGGGATGCAATTGCAATGGAGCTTGTTGCTTTCCCAGCCGACAGCTCTCTGTAAAAACTCTCCCTTTTTTTTTTTTCCTGTGAACTGTCCACTCAGAGTGTACATATATTGGGGGAGTGGTGGTTGGGACATGTGTTGTTGGAAGCCACAAGAGTTTGGGTTTCCCCCCGTAGATCACCTGTGAATGTACCCATGACTCTGCCCACCCATATATCTAGAGCTTCCTGTCCACTTATTGGCGCTGCTGTTAGAAGAAAAAGTTAAGACATAAACCATTTACTTGTATGTATCCTAGAGGACTGTCCAGTAACCACTTAACTTCCCTCTTTACACAGGTTTACAAATCCATTGTCCAGTCTTTGGTGCTCGCAGGACACATGGCAAAAATATTATCTGCTGTATGTTTCAGCCAAGAGATGGGGACAGACTGGGACATTTCATCTAATTTATCCACATTCAGAAGCCCCTGACTTGTGTTTTTAAACTGTCAATTCAGAGTTTACTTTAGTTACATGATTAACTACCTGAATTGCTTACATTAGATTATGATACCTTAGAACTGCCCGCACAAAATATTAATTCTACAACTACCTCCTAATTTCTTTTTTTTTCACCCTCTATTACCATTCCTTATTCCCCCTCTTCCTGTTCTGTCCATCAGTCTCTTCACAATACCTCTCATAACAATTATAATAATAATATCTATAATGAATAATCTATTTCACTTTGTAAAACCCCCTTATGCTAGCTCTAAAAGGAGTGTTGTGAGTAAATGGTGTTTGCGAATGTCTTTTTCAACTCAATTTCTCGATGACAGAGTGCCAAGTTTTCTTTTATAGTTTGCGGGGTGTGGATACCTGTGTTTCACCAGGTGGCGACCTACACAAAGCTCTCATCAAAGACAACATGACACCAACAGGAATCCTAAGACACAAGGGCTAACGGCGGAGGCAATAAATTAACTGGTGGTGAGGTGGCAAAGGGTCAACAATATATATATATATATATATATATATATATATATATATATATATATATATATATATATATATATATAAAGAGAGAGAGAGAGAGAGAGAAAGAGAGAGAGTGCAATATGAAGAATATGAGCAAATAGAGTATATTGGAGGAGAACCTCAACAGAACAATAACTCTCAAAGAGCTTTAGCTGACAACTGTATAATATAATAAAGGGAACCATGAAGATCAGCACTATTATCCATATGAATTTATCAATTAAATAATCACATGTCTATACAATCCTATCCTACTTGCAGTGACAACCAGCCACACAAATTAGACACTGAGGTAGGGCAACAGGGTGCGTGCTGTACTGTGAGTGAGTGGAGTGATAGGCTGTGACTATATAACACTGTGTTTTTAAAATAGTGAACGTAAATGCTCTTCCATTTAAGTGGTAGTACAGCTTTAAGATTATGTCTTTTGAGAGAACCACACAGCTGCAGGGTTAACTGTGTCTCTAGTGGAATATGAAAATACTAGGCACACTCCCTGGGCCGTATTAGGCACCTACCCTGGTTGGCACTCTTCCAGATCAACAATACGCACACAACCTCTGGTGACACTCTGCAATAGAATTGTCTCCCTCTAGAGGCTTTGGGGGTCCCTTCAAAATATTGCTAAGGACACACAAAATTCTAGTTACATCACTGCATTGAATGTTAACATTCTTGATTGCTTTAACATGCAGAAAGTATGTTCATGGCTGACCATTGATTTTATCATTTATTTATTTAATTTTTTATTTATTTGAGCACTATTGATTTTTTTTTGTTCTGTTACTGACATGCTGGCTTCATTTTACTGATTTAATTTATGAAAACAAGAAGCAAGAATATTTTTTCCAACAAGACTGTGCACAATATCTCAAGCAAAATATATTCCAATGTTTTATTTAGTTTGTGATTTTTGTATGCAATCATTTGGGAGATACTGTATATATTGTATAATTGTTAAGTTACATTTTTGAATAATATCCCATTTTGTCCAAGGAAGAAAAACCAATGATTTTAAATAGCTGGCATTTTTTATTGATGTTAAATTATTTATCAGCGTTAAATTTTAAACAAGAACTGTATATGGTTTACATTATATCAATGCATTATTCATAGGAAGTTCAATCATATAAACATCATCAAAATGCAGTCAGAAAGAACTTCTCCAAATCACTTGGGGTTTTGTGTATGTGTTTAAATTTCAATAGCACAAAATAGTGTAGTCACGGTTTACATTTAATGTGCAACATTTTAGCCTCCTCTCAGCGGCGCACGGAGGATTGTCGGGGGGGGGGTTTCCCCCCGCCGACCCCCCCCCCAAAAAAAAAACCCGAGAGAGAGCTGCTGCGCATGCGCAGCAGCTCCGTTTCGCCAGCGCTGTCCTATACAGCGGCCGCGGCGCTGTCTAAGAAGCGTCTGCGGCGGTGCTGTATACAATACAGCACCGCCGGAGACGCTTCTTTGACAGGCCGCAGCTGCTGTATAGGACAGTGGTCACTTAGTTAGCGCAGGGGGGGGGGTTTCTAGAGACTCAGAAACCCCCCCTGCGTGCGCCACTGCCTCTTCCTCAATTTATTTAATACATAAAAGGAACACTATAACTGAGAGATAATTCAGATAATGCAGTATATAAGAAACCATCTGTAGTCAAATCACATCCAATTGAGCAAAACGATTGTTCCAGATTAAAAAGGAACATTTTCCAGCAGAAAAGTTAATGTTGTATCCGTCTGTCCAAATTGCGTTGATCCTGTTTTGATTATCTCAGTCAAAAACATGTTATTTTGTTTCTTCATATATACAATATGTTGTTGTCAAGCAATATTTAATAAATATGAGACACATTTTGTAAATGTATTTACATTTCATTGAGCTTATGAAATTACAATATGTCTTGCACATGGAGTGGTATTGTATATTTTGTATTGACTGTGGTTTTAATATTATATTTGGTCAGGGTCAATTTCACATTTAGTCCTTGCAACATGTGACTTAAATGCTGTAAGGATTGAAATCCTACTGGCTGTTCTCATAGGCTGTACTGTGAAATGTATTTTGTCAACCTTGGCCAAGGCATTTTTGGAGACCCAAAAAATTCTTGCATAAAATAAGTTTGGAGTACTTACAATACCACTGTAAAGTTTATCGAAAACTAGTAGCAGATTTAATGACTGGTGGTTTCTTGAAAAAAAGTGGACAAAATAATAGTAATCCAAAAAAATGTACAAAATTGCTCAGGAAGTTCATTCACAGCCCAACATTAGTAGACTTACTACAATGGTTATTTTAACTGTTAATTTTTGAAAGATAAATTATTTAAAACAACCAAGATAAAAAAATGACACATTAAATTTTTTTCACTATAAATAAACCCCTTTTTATCTTAGAAAAGGTCTTTTTTTAATTTGCATTTCCTTTACAAAGCTGAAATTTAAGATTTCAGAATTGTATTGAGGAAATGAGAGCTATTTGCTAATAGTATAAATATTTATATTAATTTGACCATAATATAATTTCTAATATTAATGTACTATATCATGCCGATGGCATGTATTTAACAAGGGACTGAGCTTTTAACTACTTGACGAATGTGGGAACTGTGGGATGACATGAGCTTATGAGTGTTTTCATGATGTTCAAGAAAAATTGAGAAGAGCCATAGATGCCGGTGCAGAGAAGATGCAGAGGTTGCAGCAGAGAGCTGGGGAAAAGGGAAGAGTGTGAATGTTCGCTATAGAAAGGCTTAGTATCTGAAAGTGATATTAGCAGAAAGAATATCTATCTCCTCCAACTGTTTCTGAAGGAGGGAGAACCAAGGGAACTGTAGTGCATCAGATATGAGGAGAGTGTCTGCAGTTTTCCATTAGAGAATGATTCCATAATGAAAATCTAAGGCACACATAAGCCTGAATTCCACCTCTGTGCTGTTTATTGACAAGCGAATGGAGTACAGACCGATGCCCATAAAAACATTAATGATATTTATGAAGAGGTGCTCGTACAATGCATACTGTTGTCTTTCCAAAGAATATGACAGAGCTGGGATTGGGTAAATTAGGACATTCTCCTCCATCACCTGCTTTGGTAAGCTGGTCATGTGCACTGCACCACAGTTTCTCCTTGGAGATCAATGAGGTCTATGTAGTATCCATCTTTCCATCGTTAATAAGAAAAGGAACATGGGAGAGATGGATTAAATGATGCTCGTATACATAAGCCCTCATTGAGTTTCAATAAAGCAGTTAGGACTCCAAGTAGGCATAAAGACTGTGAGTTACAATTCTGTTAGAATGCATAGAAATTAAAAATTAGAATTCTATTACAAACTGAATTAATAAGGCATCTTCACTAGAATAAATTAAACTAATCTGATTGTGCCTATATTTCTAAACTGAAGGTTCCCACTCAAAGATAGCTGTAAAAAGAACATAGATAATAATGTGCTGCATAGGTACAAGGGATCAAGCTGTGACACACAAGTAAACTGAATGCAACAATGGTGCCCACTGATTAAGATGAACTTTCTTTGAATAAGCTGGTACTCTAAAATGTAACACTGCACTGCTTGATGATTTGCTAATTACAATGTTTAATGATGTTTTTTTTCACTTATAACGCTGGATTTAAAAGCTTTGTACATACATATACAAATGATGTAAAACTTAGTGGAGAATCTATAATATTCCCTCTCCCATGATAACAGCTTATTGATCAACCAGACTAACAATTACACATGTGAAGTGCCTAACAAATATCTGGACATCTTCTAAATATAAGTACACTGCTCCAGCTTAGACTCTTTTAGTTTACTTATGACTTTGTGGGCCAGGTTAAAGTAGTAATAATTAGAGATGTACGCTGACCCTCTTGTTTCGGTTTTGGAGCAGGTTTCGGTTTCAAAGCACGTCCGTGTTTTGCCTTTGCTACTGGTTTAGCCAAAAAAAGTGAAAGGTTTAGGTTTTGGCTTTGGATCGGGATTAATTAAACATTGTGTAAAATAGGTAAAATAACATCATTTTGAGCTGTTTTTGCTCCTATATTACTATTTATAGCTAACAAAGAGAGAGAGATCGAGCACTGGTGTAATTAAAAAAATCTCTCTTTTATTAATAAAATATAATAAAATAAATCACATACATATATAAATAATCGCTCAAGTTGGCAGGCATAACAATAAATTCCCAAATTGAATTGCCAAACTCAGTAATCCTTATAATCAGGAATAGGTCATTAAATATTTTCAGACCTTTAGATGTACCAGTCCATATAAGAATTATATAATCATAAAGTCCTATACATGTTTAGAATACAATATTCCTATCAATTGGCTCCTTATAGAATCCAAAATATGATTATAGAAATAGGTACTCCACAAACATAAAAGGTAGCAGTCAATTTAGTCTTTCTTAGGCACCAAAATAAACCAATTTGAAAAGCTGTTGCTCCTTAGTAATGGTATACATATTGTTTGCTGTACCTAATAATACAGAAGATGTCTCCCTAATTGTACTGAAAGCTGGAACTTATGAGGACCCGCTTCTTCAATAATGTCACAAAGTTTGTACTGCGCTGGAAGCTGGTAAGCAGATCTGCACACATGGGCATCGCTGACGCGTTTCTCCGCCTATTTGTGGGCGGTTTAATCAGAGGTGCTTAGATATAACAGTTACAGTACATGTTAAGTAGAGAGCAGCGGATTAGTTAAGCACCCCCCAATCATCCATCAGTGCCTGGGAATTGTTGATGTTACTATTTATAGCATTAACATTCATTTCCAGTCATTTACAGTCTATTTTCTAATGATCCATTCACAACAGTCCCAATTGTCACCAATTTTGGCCAAAGTCTGCAGCAAGCTGTCTTAATGAAGAATTTTGTAACTTTGCCATCATTACATTTGCTTTCTCCAAGTCAATTAAAAAAATAATTAACTGAATAGTGTTGATATCTCCCTTTCATTGCACCCAAACCTCCTTCACATGTTCAGACTTACTATTACTGCAATTGAATAAATAAATAACCACACGGACACCAATGTAAATTTGGCAAAAGATCACAGTTTTTATTTAAACCAAAATGTGGCAGAGAGAACTATGTGAGTCAGCTAGCAACTAATAGCAAAACCAAACAGTGGAAGGTCAAATTGTCATTACACCCCTGGTCCTAGGATATAAGCCACTATGATGTTACAGCTTCCTAGTAACTGTCATAACCTTTTATACCTAGCAGGAGAGGTCTTCACCTATAGCAGCCACCTTTCCCGTAGATGGATACACTCACAGATATTTGGATGCCTCCAGGACTTAACCTAGTAAAAGCTTATGAGCAGGAATCGGTAGCACAGTGATAGGAGAAATGTGGCCAAGTGCGCATGCCTCTTTCTAGCCAGGATGCAGCAGCAGTGTGAGAGTCATCACGACTGTCAGAACAGCGGTTGGGACGCAGTTGCAATCTGGATACACTCGATCCGTTGCGCCGACTCCTGACATACGATTGGCCAGTGCAAAATTTGGCTTTAGAGAGAATGCACCCCTTCTTGGGGACCACCTCCGCTGCAAGAATTGGACAGTTCCTTTTACCCCAGCGTTGGACAAAGCTTTCTCCGGGGGAGTGACTTTCTTTATGGTGCTCTAACACCATGACATAGCGTAAATCATCAGCCATCATATCTCCATCTCTACATGTATTCTTTGCCAGTGCCAAAATCTGTCCTCATCATTTCTGAAAATGTGACTTTCAATTGCATTGTTAAGACATGTTTTGGGCAACCAAATCTGCATTAATATAAGTATTATACATACTTACATATGTGGGAAGGGCAACTATTGGCCTATCTGAACTGTCTGTTTTACATATTTCTTACATGTCAACATACAATATTATTTATATACATTCCATATTGATATACATAGGTCTTGGGCAGTCCCCTTTATCCCGGTTTTGGACAAAGCCTCCACTGGGAGAATGATTTTGCAGGCCCCCCCCCCCCCCACCCCTTAAATATATCCAATTTCCCTGGTTTGATTCTGAAGGGCAACATTATTACATAGAGCATATAAGTAAAAGAAGGTTAGGAAAGCCCTGCTCTTGGCTACCGATTAATGCTCTGGCAGGGTATTATGTGCATAGTGTTTGAAATTTTTTAGTATGGGTGCTGGCCACCTTTGTCTCTCAGCATCTTCATTTATTTATATACCGACAGCAAACTAGCTCTTTACAATTGGGTATTTACTTGTCTAAATATCTATTGATATGTACTAAATATCTACTGATGTGCATCTAATGACATCTTATTGTTACTGTCTCTTCACTCTCCATGATGCATGCTGTGTAATGTTCCAAATTTAGTGTGTGCGTAGTGTTTCACCATTTTCATTTCTTGCAACTTGCACTAAATTTTTTGCTGTTTGATTTATCTAATGGGCTTCTTTCAGTTGGTGGCATGGCAAATGACATATATTTTTGCAGTTGCTGCAATGTTCTACATGCAGTTGCTGAGTGTCAAAAATGTCCACAGACAATCCTTACACGCAAAGACTCTTTATTAAATATAGATTTCACTGAATGACTCTTTCAAAATTGACAAGTATTGAAAAATAGAAAAGATTAGAATATAACAATATATAAAGTTATAAAGTTTTTTTGGGGTGTGCTGCAGCTGATGAACCTCACCTGCAAACACGCTTTTTTATATGAATGTCACAGAATGAGCTTTCAAAACTGACAAGTATTGAAAGATAGAAAAGATTAGAATATAATAATATATAGCCATTTTGGGGGGGTGTGCAACTGGTGCTAAATATCACTCGCAAACAAGTCTGTTTGTTTTTTGGCGTCACTAACATCTTTTCTGTATCAGCCCTCCAGGTTCACTGTGCTCTGATAACCAGAATGTTGCCGCCATTACGCAGACAACTCCGACTCCCGCTGTCAAGGAGGGTACAGTGACAACATCTGGGGAGTAAGAGAGTTTTCATTCTGCAGTTTAACGCACACACAACCCCCTTTAGAAAGAAGTAGTGAAGGCTCGTCAGGTGGCGAACAGGACCAGTGCAAATTAATGAGAATCTTACATGCTCACTTTAGCAGTTCCAAATCACAGCAAATGGATAAAGGTATCACCAATTGGCCAAAAGGGCGCAGCACTGACGTAGTTAGATGCTCTAATACCGCTCTGATGAGCAGACTCCACCCTAATAAAAAATATAAGATTAATAAGGGCATATATATATAAATATATATATATATATAATCTGTTCGCACTGGCAGAGGGAGCTAAGAAGGGGCTGGCTAGCAGGCGAGGGTAAAGGAGGCATAGGAGAAGACACCTATCAATCTTTCCCCAGATGGGTATCAGTTTACAGTTCCTTTGCGGCTTCTTACATCCAGTCACGGCCCGAACAGATCACCGACATATGGCAATACTTACATCTTATCACGGATATGTTTGTGAGTGACGGCTCGACTCATTGACGGACATATGATGAGCTCTTCAGACAAAGAGTGTCAGGACAACATATTAAACCCTTTGACAGCAAGGACGTAGAGATCTGATTACAAATGGTTCATGCAGACATCATGGCAGCCTTCCAGGTTCCTAGAGCAAGATTTCCATCCCAGGGGAGGCATAGCACTCCCCAGAATACAAGAAAAAGATGCTTCGCTTTCAATAGCGGAGTGCGCTCTCGTGGGGCGAACTGTCATTATAAACACACAAGCCCCCACTATCGCGGCCCCCACCAAGCGAAGGACACTCTGATGGATTCAGTAGAGGGCACAAAGACCCACTTTCCCTTCTTAAAGCACATTCCCCAAATCGCATGGGGGAGCTGACTTGTTGGTTTCGAATCTCCCTGAAAGCTGACTTGGTTTCTTTCTCGCGGCATGGCTTCCAAATCAGTTTCAAACTCCCAGGGAGCAGAGAAGTCAAGGCAGTTGCAGTGAGAAATTTACACTCAGCATACGAGTCGCCTGATATTGTAGCAGACAAAGTGCGCAAGGAGATACTTCTGGGCCATATGGTGGGATCTTTCCCTCTTTCCCCTGTAGCAGATTTGATAATATTCCTGGTAGAAGTCGTGCCCAAAAAGTGGCAAGGAAGTTTCGATTATTGCAACATCTGTCACACCCGATCAATGACTCCATAGATCTCAGTTTTAGTTCAGTTTCATACCAGTCATTCAAGCCTGGCCTTGATATTGTAAGATCCTTAATTTAGTGTCACGGTCCACAGGTATCTGTGGGATTCTAGAGCCTGCTAGGTTCAGAGCCACCTACAGGGAGTCTAATGGGACAGATGGTTTTCACCAGTGACCCCGCAAGGGAATTTGGGCTTAACGAATTTTGCCCCATAGGTTGCGGCCCTCCAGTTAGGTAATCAGTGAGGCCCAGTGTAGAGTGCAGAAAAGAAGGTCTCCAGGAGGTGTACACGGAGGTCCGGGTAGCAACAAGCAGGTGGTTAGATAATCTGCAGCAGGTAGACAGCAGAGTCCAGGTAGTGACAGTAGGAGACTGGATCAGAGGGTGCAATGTTCTGCAGCAGGAAAACACCAGGGTACAGGTAGCTGCAGCAGGAGACTGGATCAGAAGGTGTGATGTACTGCGAACAGGGCATCACTGGCATAGCAAAGCAAGAAGAACTGGTAATATGGTTGAATAACTCTGGGAGTCACAAATGGGAATGTAGAGACAGAACAGATAAGCTGTATAGCAGACCTAACTTCAAGGCTGAAGAAGCAGAGAGGCATAGCTTAGTCAGGAGGCATGAGGCACAAGGTACAGGCTAAACCACGATAAGCAGGGCTCAAGTTCTTGCCAGGAGGTATGAGGTATGAGGTACTAGATAAACCACGATAAGCAGAGCTTGAGGTCTTGCCAGGAGGCATGAGGTACTGGATAAACCACGATAAGAAGAGCTCAAGGTCTTGCCAGGAGGTATGAAGCGCAGGATCAATTCATGGGAGACAGAATAAAGGATGATCAAACAAGCCAAGGGGGCAATGTCAGAAGAGCTCTGAAGGTACCAAGGAATGTGTTGGAGAGTATTCAATAGCGGAGCCAGGGTCTGGGTCAGCAGATAAGCCAATGAACAAGCTTGGGTCAATACCAGGGAGTCAGACACAGGATACTCAGAAGAGTTAGCAACAACAGGAAAGAGAACAATGAACTGCCACAGATTTCTGTTAGGGGCAGACTTCTAAAAGCAGCGAACAGGTGTTGGTACTGATTGGGGAATGAGGTAACGCCTGCTAATGAGGTGGTGTCTGTAATGGTGAGACAGCAGCACCTCTGGTGGTAGAGGGGTACTGCAAGCAAGATACACACAAAGGCAAGATTCAAGCCTAGCTTTTAAGTGACAGGAGCTGCAAGGGACAAGCAGTATTTCGATGGAAAATGTTGCTGTGCAGCCGGAGGCAGATCGTGACAACTAGACATAGAATCTGCCTTCCGCCTCCTGCTCCTGCATTCAGAGTCTTTTCGATTCATGGGATTCCGTCTACCTGATGGTTATTACATTGATAGATGTCTTCCCATGGGTAGTTCAGCTCCTTCTTGCACTGGTGTGTACAGTCAGGAACTGGTCACATAGGTTGTGTCCATAACCTCGATGACATCATCCCTCAATATTCTGCTGAGACTACAATCGCAAAAGTCAACAATATACTTACAACAAAGTCTAAGGGTCACGTCTTAACCAATTTTCAACACCTTTTCTCCTGCGCACCACTCACTCTATTGGCTTTCATGACAGTTATTACAAGGTTTACTTTCTACCTATTAAACCATTGCTTCATTGTCTCTACCTCTTTCATATCTTCTCCTCTGCTCCCGCTTTCTGTTGGTAATACACAAGGCTCTGATCTTGGCTTTTCTCATTGTACATTTCACCTCTTGATGAGCTAATTCTTCAGTATCAACTAAATTTATCTCTCCCTGTTCCCAGAGTTACAAGCTCCCCTCAAATCTCCCTTCTTGTTAATAGCATCATAGTTCTTCTGTTTCCCAAGCCTGCTACTTTGGTGCCACCCTTGACTTTGCTCTCTGTTATACTCCTCACATGCAATCTCTCAGTCCTTTTGCTTTTATCTTGAAAATATTGCTGGAATATACCCTTTTCTTACCAATGATGCAACCAAAACTTTATCCCTTCTCTCATCTCCTGCCTCAACTACTGCAGACTCCTCATATCTGGCATTGCCCTCATCTATCTATCCCACTAAAATCCATCATAAATGCTTACTCTCTTCTACTGCACCAGTCTGCAGATCTCTGCACAGTCTCCCCATACCCTCCAAAATCCAAAACAAAGTATACATTTTTTTACCTGTGAATCCCTCAACAACAACAACCCCTTCATAAATCTCAAACCTCAACCAGAGTCAAGCGTTTAGATCTGCCTTTGATCTGCACCTCTCCTCCTCTCTGATAAGCACCTCACTCCTATCTAAAAGACTTCTCCCATACCAACAAACAACATATGCAATTCACTACCACACCTGAACAGGATCTCGCCAAGTATTCAAGTCTTTATAAGCTATCCACACCTATTTTATTAGAGCCTACCTTATTCCCACCAGTACTACTCACACTGATACATGCCCACCACTGTCCCATGCCCCACTCCAAGTCACACTTGCTCCTCTTGTGCATTTTTGTCAATAGATTGTAACCTCTCTCATGAGTATGAACCTCCCTACCTCTTCAACCTTTGTTTTCACATCCATATGTATTTTGTCTAATGTTGGTTATCATTTTTCCTATATATATACCGTATTTCCCCATGTATATGACGCTCCACTGTATAAGACGCACCTGTAAAAATCGTGAAAAAAATTGAGGATAACATTATCCTCATTTTTTCCCCAGAGTAATTGGGCAGCTTATACAGAGAGGAGAGACGGAGTTCTAACGCTGTTGTCAATTCTGCCTTACCCTGTCAGATGCTTTCTCTGTCCAGTAAAGTCTTCTTTCTTCTGTCCATTCTGATCATGATGCTGGAAAGTCGTTTACCGTCCTCTTCCCGATGACCGGATGTCCAATCAGGACTTTGACAAGGTCCTGATTGGACAAAACGCCAAATGCAGAAACCGGAAGTGTGCCTTCCAACTGCGGTTCATGCACCACATCCGGTCATCGCGAAGAGGACAGTAAGCGACTTTCCAGCATCAGGATCAGGACAGACAGAAAAAAAGAAGACTTTACCGGACAGTGGAATCATCTGACAGCGTAAGCGCTATTACCCCTGTATAAGACGCACCCAGTTTTTAGACCCAAAATTTTGGGGGAAAAGGTGCGTCTTATACATGGGGAAATACGGTATATATATATATATATATATATATATATATATATATATATATATATATATATATATTTTATAGAACCTTGTGGCCCATCCAAATTGCCTCTGATTGGTTAATCTATTCTGACATCCTGGTGTCGAATTCAGCAAATTGGATAAAGTCATTTCAATTTATATCGAGCAGATTTGGTTGTCTTTGTCTGAAATTATACGTAGAGCACGCTACAGGGTGGAAGGGCGTATCCAGCCGCAACACGTGGCAATAACAAGTTTTACACTTTTACACACATTCACACGGACACACACATTTGTAATTAGTGCACATTAATTGTAGTTGCAACACATAGTCATTTATGTTGAAATATAGCAGTATTTATGTTTAGTATTATGTTATATGCATATTAGTGAAATCAAAGGTTCAGGTTGCATGTGTCATGTTTAGTATCATTTTAATCCCCTTTTCATCAGCAGTTGTCCGGTTCATTCGCCGAAGAGATCGCACATTGCATACTCTAGTTAGCGATGTTAGGGAATAAATGTTTAAAGTGATACAGACTATAAAATGCTAATAGACTAGTTGAAACTGCATTCTTGGCGGGAAAGTCGGAGCAAATCCCCTGGTGAGATGACCCCCACCTTTGGATATTTTGGTTTGAACTGGCCTATGACCTGCAGTACACTGGACCTTCCTGAAGCCTGGACCAATAGAAGCAAGCCACATCATCTGCATTGTTTTACTGTATTCACTGACTGCATAGAAACAGGGACTCTGGGCTTAGTGACCAGTCTTCTTTGACCACAGCCTTTAGATTTGAATGATTGTTCAATGGATCCAGAGCGTCTGCGATAAGTAACGGCTGTACTTGTTTTATTTTGCATTGTTATTCTGCTACTTTTGGATATTAAATTACTTTGTGCTTTGGAAACACAACTCGAGATTAGACAATCGTTATTGGATAGCGACAAAACGTGCATAACACTGGTTTGCAGAGTGATTCCTGTTTTAGTTTCCATTTACTGTTTTTGTTTTGGAATACTTTCTACTCCCACGTTGTTTTGCCAACACATCAGACCCCATTCACACTGCACCTTGGACCCGGGAAATTCCTGGGTCGACCCCGTTGATACTGAACCCGGGTCTCCCCTGGCAATAAGTGTAAGTCATCATAAGAAGAGCTTTGATTGGCTAATCAAATTCCCTAGTCCCCCCAAACAGCTCCTTTCTGTGAGACGGGGTTGAAAACCCGTGTCGCACCGTTCACACTGGCGGTTACTCGGGATGGACCCGGGAATAACCCTGCAAAAGTCCGGGTCTAATTACCGGTCATAAGACATGGGTAGATGCAGGGACCCCCGTTCACACTGAGCCACGACCCGGGTCATCGGGTTGAGCCCCGGCAATATCCTGGGTTTTTACAGGATATTAGGCTGTAATGATAATATTTAATTTTTATGTTTTGTTTTTTGTTTTTAAGTAGTTGAGTAGTTTTAGCAATAATATAACGAAGTTTCATTATTCTCCTGTTATCCACAGGAATATCTCTTTGTTTAACTGATGTTTTACATTCTCTAATGTTATGTGGATTAGTGATGCTATATGATATATATTTTGTAGTGAATGAAATGTCTCAGTTAAAATGTAAGGCTGTGTTCTTTTCTATTGGCTTTTAATTAGTGTGTGTGTATGTATATACTGTAGTTTTCTTTAGGTGTAACTTACCATAAGAACACAGTAAAAATTATTTCAATTTAAAATCATGAACTATAACTATACAGTATTTTCTTACTTACAGTATTTTGTATATTGATGACATTTTGATCTAAATACTTATACTGCCACTGTGTAGGACTACAATTAAATATTAAAATGAAATAAGCAGCTGGGGAGATGGCTTTTTACTATCTGAACACATGAAATAGTGTGCTCTCTATTTCTTTGTATGATACCACAAAGTAGAACAATTCTGTTTTCTGTCACCTTGCAAATATGTCCAATTTCTCCCTCCAATCTAGAGTTGTCAGGTGGCAAACACAGGCTGCTATTACCTTTCAAATGACAAAGAATAGTTATAGTTATGATTGACACTTCACCTAAACATAAATATAAAATGCTCTTCCAAGCATTTCTGTCTCAAAGAAGGTGAAATTAGAAAATCTTTGGGATGATCTGAAGCAGTACAGAAAGGGAAAAATCTGCTCCTACAAAGCAGAATGAATTAAAGGCATCACATAATATCCCCTGCACCTGTTTCCACCAGCTGCCAGTCATAGTGGGTTGTTTTCCAAAAGCTGTCCCCCATTAAGGAATAGAGCAGGGAGACACTCTGTCACATGCTGGTCTTATTTTGCCAGATTCAATGCAAAGGTGGAATTTTGGAATGTCTGCTGAGTCAATCCCATTGCCTAGCACTGCTTTGTTTGTGAAAAATTGAGTTTTATTTTTAATGGGAATGAAAAAATGGCGTAAACACTCTAAAAAACTATTAACACTATACCAAAGGAAAATCAATCTCCAAAAGGCAAACTTCTGTTTTTTTTTTTTTTAAAACACTTTAATAATATGTCATAATGTTACTTTACAGCCATAAACTGAAAAAAGTCTTTAGATTATTTTTTCTCCTTTTAGAAATAAAATAGGTGTAACAATAATTAAAGTGGGACTCACTTAAAACTCTTTTGAGAACAATTTTTTAGGGGTTAAGTGCAAATGGTCTGTTTTGCTAATATAATCCCAATTTAATATACTATAGTTTGCTAGATACACTTTCCGATAGTGTGTATAACACCTACCATTACTGCAGGTTCTCCATCTTTGTAGGGTTGGGCATATGTAGTGCTCTGTCTACATATGAACCCCATTGGTTAAGTGATGGGGGCCAGCTGTAGACAGAAGACTGCATATGTTCTGATCTCTAATCATTGAGAAGCTGCTTCATAGTAGGGGTGTGCACCGACTACTTTTCGTGTTTTGGGTTTTGGGTTTTGGGTTCTGATTAGCTTAAGGATTTGGGTTCGGATTGGTTTTGCCAAAACACTCCACTAAAGGTTTTGGTTCTGATTTTGGGTTTTGGGTTCTGATTTTTTTTTTAAAAAAAGCATAAAAAGTGCTAAAATCCATATTTTTGTTTTTTTTTCACTCCTACACTATTATTAACCTCAATAATATTCATTTCCACTAATTTTCAGTCTATTCTGAACACCTCACACCTCACAATATTGTTTTTAGGCCAAAGGTTGCACCGAGGTAGTTGGATGTCTATGAACGTAGTTATATATTGCAGTAGTATTTTTTTTATACTGCAGGAACAGTGAACGTAGTTAGATATTGCAGTAGAAATTCCTTTTTACTGCAGGAACAGGGAACGTAGTTAGATATTGCAGTAGTATTTTTTTTATACTGCAGGAACAGTGAACGTAGTTATATATTGCAGTAGTATTTTTTTTATACTGCAGGAACAGTGAACGTAGTTATATATTGCAGTAGAAATTCCTTTTTACTGCAGGAACAGTGAACGTAGTTAGATATTGCAGTACTAATTTTTTTATACTGCAGGAACAGTGAACGTAGTTAAATATTGCAGTACTAATATTTCTGGACTGCAGGAACAGTGAACGTAGTTTAATATTGCAGTACTAATATTTCTTTACTGCAGGAACAGTGAACGTAGTTAAATATTGCAGTACTAATTTTTCTTGACTGCAGGAACAGTGAACGTAGTTCAATATTGCAGTACTAATTTTTCTTGACTGCAGGAACAGTGAACATAGTTAAATATTGCAGTACTAATATTTCTGGACTGCAGGAACAGTGAACGTAGTTTAATATTGCAGTACTAATTTTTCTTTACTGCAGGAACAGTGAATGTAGTTAAATATTGCAGTACTAATTTTTCTTGACTGCAGGAACAGTGAACGTAGTTTAATATTGCAGTACTAATTTTTCTGGACTGCAGGAACAGTAAACGTAGTTAAATATTGCAGTACTAATATTTCTGGACTGCAGGAACAGTGAACGTAGTTAAATATTGCAGTACTAATATTTCTGGACTGCAGGAACAGTGAACGTAGTTAAATATTGCAGTACTAATATTTCTGGACTGCAGGAACAGTGGACGTAGTTAAATATTGCAGTACTAATATTTCTGGACTGCATGAACAGTGAACGTAGTTAAATATTACAGTACTAATATTTCTGGACTGAAGGAACAGTGAACGTAGTTAAAAATTGCAGTACTAATATTTCTTGACTGCAGGAACAGTGAACGTAGTTTAATATTGCAGTACTAACTTTTCTTTACTGCAGGAACAGTGAACGTAGTTTAATATTGCAGTAGTATTTTTTTTATACTGCAGGAACAGTGAACGTAGTTAGATATTGCAGTAGAAATTCCTTTTTACTGCAGGAACAGTGAACGTAGTTAGATATTGCAGTACTATTTTTTTTATACTGCAGGAACAGTGAACGTAGTTATATATTGCAGTACTAATATTTCTGGACTGCAGGAACAGTGAACGTAGTTAAATATTGCAGTACTAATATTTCTGGACTGCAGGAACAGTGAACGTAGTTTAATATTGCAGTACTAATTTTTCTTTACTGCAGGAACAGTGAACGTAGTTAAATATTGCAGTACTAATTTTTCTTGACTGCAGGAACAGTGAACGTAGTTCAATATTGCAGTACTAATTTTTCTTGACTGCAGGAACAGTGAACATAGTTAAGTATTGCAGTACTAATATTTCTGGACTGCAGGAACAGTGAACGTAGTTTAATATTGCAGTACTAATTTTTCTTTACTGCAGGAACAGTGAACGTAGTTAAATATTGCAGTACTAATTTTTCTTGACTGCAGGAACAGTGAACGTAGTTCAATATTGCAGTACTAATTTTACTTGACTGCAGGAACAGTGAACATAGTTAAGTATTGCAGTACTAATATTTCTGGACTGCAGGAACAGTGAACGTAGTTTAATATTGCAGTACTAATTTTTCTTTACTGCAGGAACAGTGAATGTAGTTAAATATTGCAGTACTAATTTTTCTTGACTGCAGGAACAGTGAACGTAGTTTAATATTGCAGTACTAATTTTTCTGGACTGCAGGAACAGTAAACGTAGTTAAATATTGCAGTACTAATATTTCTGGACTGCAGGAACAGTGAACGTAGTTTAATATTGCAGTACTAATATATCTTGACTGCAGGAACAGTGAACGTAGTTTAATATTGCAGTACTAATTTTTCTTTACTGCAGGAACAGTGAACGTAGTTAAATATTGCAGTACTAATATTTCTGGACTGCAGGAACAGTGAACGTAGTTAAATATTGCAGTACTAATATTCCTGGACTGCAGGAACAGGGAACGTAGTTAAATATTGCAGTACTAATATTTCTGGACTGCAGGAACAGTGGACGTAGTTAAATATTGCAGTACTAATATTTCTGGACTGCATGAACAGTGAACGTAGTTAAATATTACAGTACTAATATTTTTGGACTGCAGGAACAGTGAACGTAGTTAAAAATTGCAGTACTAATATTTCTTGACTGCAGGAACAGTGAACGTAGTTTAATATTGCAGTACTAACTTTTCTTTACTGCAGGAACAGTGAACGTAGTTTAATATTGCAGTAGTATTTTTTTTATACTGCAGGAACAGTGAACGTAGTTAGATATTGCAGTAGAAATTCCTTTTTACTGCAGGAACAGTGAACGTAGTTAGATATTGCAGTACTAATTTTTTTATACTTTTTTTATAAAAAAAAATTATAATTTTTTTATAATTTTTTAATAATTTTTTTATACTAATGGACTTAGCAGGACAGAGCACAGGACACAGCACCACTGGACTCAGCAGGACAGAGCACAGGACACAGCACCACTGGACTGAGCAGGACACAGCACAGCACAGCACGAGAAAGAGCAGGACAGAGGACCACCTAACACACCCTCCCTCTTCCCTGATCAATGTCCGAGTGAAGATGGCGGCGGCAAGCAAGGAATTAATAGAATCCGAGTATCGCAAGATTCGACGGCGGGATTTGGACTCATAGCCTCGTTTTCAGTTTTTCTCAGCGCCGAAAATACCCGAAAAGGGCTCTGATCGCCCTCGGATCCGCACTGTTCGGGTGGGCTCGGATTGCGATAATCCGAGTCCGCTCATCCCTGCTTCATAGTTAAAGGCGTAAGTTAGGAGCTACATTTGAAAAATAGATCCTTAGAGTCAAGTTTGTACTTTTAACCCCGAAAAGTCCACCAACATGGACTTTTCTTTACATTTGCTATTATTTTCTAAAATGCATAAGAATGACAATATTATCTAATTGATTGTTATTGGTTACTGCATACTTATCATCATCATCATCTGCTATTTATGTCATAATTTTAACAAACCCCTTATACATAATCACTGTATTGCACATTTTGAATCCTGATGTATAGAGTTACAAATTAACTTTAAACTGACAAACTTCTAAATGTTTAACATCAAGATCAATGTAATCAAATCTGTGTTTGCATCGTTAATTTTTTTCAAAGTGTACAGAGTTCATAGATTTCTTATAGTTTTCATGCATACATTTTTTCATTTTTAATAACTTGCAATTTATAAGGCGATAGAATAGAAAGTGTGTGATAAACCTAAACAAATAAATCTTAACAAAATTGGCAAACAGAACAGAGAAATGTTAAAATGTTTTCTTTATATATATATATATATATATATATATATATATATATATATATATATATATATATATTTGTTACAGGTAAGTCAGTATGACACTTAAAAATTAAGTATCTATGTTTTGGTGACACTATACAGTATGAGGGAATATAGAGATGCTCACTGACCCCCATGAACCTGGCTGGAAGGTAAGCGACAGAGCAATGACACTAACACACAGCAGTTCCTAGCACATCTAGGACACATTGGCACACAGCAGTGGCAGAAAATTAAAATGGGGGTCCGCCCTCCCTCCCACCCCTTGTAATGTTGGATCTTATAAAAGGAATTCAAATCCGAGATCCGACGACGTCACAATGACGTTTTGCCTCGTTTTCAATTCCGAGGGTGCGCGACAGTACTACTCGGATCCCCTAAATTCGGGTGTGTTCGGTTTTCGAGGAACCGAGCCTGAAAATGTACCTAAAAAAGTTTGCATAAAAAGTATCCCTGTTGTGTCCTTCGAGTGATAGTTGATACATTAAAGTGGAGCTCTAGCATCCTGGAGTTCTTTCTAATTTATCTTTTTCCCTTATCTAAATTAGCTTCACAGCTTCCTTGTATCTTGAAACATATAGAAGCATATCTTTAAAGCACAGATTTTTTGTTGTCATAACAGGTTTTTCTTAATCTTTTTTTCTTTTTCTTGCAGATCTCATTAAAGGAAATGTTCCATGCATAAAAATGCCTTAAATCTATCTATGTTTTCAACACAATTATGTCGTTTTAAAAAGCAGATTTTTTTTAAAGTATGTATATTTATTTTTTTATTATTTCGCTAAGGAGTATTTGATCAGAAAATATAAAATGTTAATATGTAGTACAAGGGAATTATCTTAGTTTTACATGCATTGGTAGCTCAAAAGATGGTACATTTTCAAAGTGTAAACACATTTTTTCTGATACAGATGTCAAATAAAATGGAAAACCTATGTCACAAGCAGTGACATTATGGTTATACCGAGCACATCAAGTGAATGTGGATCTTTTGTATTCTTTCTAACGTTCCACAGTGATTCATCTCTTTTGCCTCATTTTGCGGTAGTCTGTTTGTATTTGCTACAATTACATGCAAGTGTTGTTACCGCCCATATAAATAATGGCTTTGTAGACTTTGTAATTAAATACTTATTTTGAGCAGCATCTGGAAAAGTACTGAATAGTTTAATTGCTGCTTACAGTTTCAATGGTGTAGTTGTAGCTAGAACTGGAAAATAATATAAATATTCTGTTTTTATAAGGAAACAATGGCAAGTTAATGTACTTTGTGTAAATTAATACTATGCAATTTGTGTTCTTTTAAAAATTCATATAAGTAGTATAAAGTTGTATGCATGAATTAGATGTATACAATAGTTCCCATATGCTTATACTAGTTGAAGTGAGGCAATTAGCCAGAACGCAGTTAAAATCATGCAGGTGAGTGACAGGAGTACTCACCATTCAACAATGCTTACAGGAAATATCAGTCAATGAAGATAAGAGGAGGGTCTTGATGATCTGCATAAACTGGCATGCAGTTTTTATGCAGTTCTCCTTATGTTCCTGCTTCCAGATGGTCGTAGCGAGTCAGGCACAGTATCGCTGTATTCTCATTCATATTGTTTTATTGTTCCTCTTTTCCTAATTTTCCTTTCTTTTCATTCTCCTTGTTTTTCTTTCCCCTGCCCTGCTCCCCTTCATTTTCCTTTTGTTTCCTGTTCCCTTTCTCCGCCCGTCTCTTCCAACCCCCCCCCTTCATTCCTTCTCTCTCTCTTTCCCTCCCTGTTTTGCTTTGCCTGTTATTTTACTTTGCCTTTTTTCCCCTTTCATTTTTCATCCTCTCCCGCCGTTAGCGCAGCTTCCTTTTACCTTCTCATCTCCTCTTTAGCCTTCCTCTCTCCCGGCACTCTACTATGTCGCGCCCCATCAGAGTTCGCGCGGTCTCGTACTCCTTTGCCCAGGCGGCGTCTTCCCCTGACATCCATTCCCTTATAGCGACACCTGCCTCCCAGTCGACCATAGCTTCAAGTTCCTCCAGAGGCAGGCTGCGTGCTAGGGCCTCAAGCAGCATCTCCCCCTCTTTTCGCCCGGTGCCCGCTAGTAGGGCTCCACACAGGCGATGGTCGCATGACATAATCGCCACCTCTCCGGGCATGGGGGTTGTCAGAGGAGGGGAGAGTTCTCTGTTTGGGGCGCCTTTTTCCTGGGGGCAATGTGGTCAGGAGTCATTTCTTAGAGTATGGGGTAGTTAGTAATCTGAGTAGCTCCACCCCCCACCCACAAGTTTCCTTCAGTGGCCGCCCGCTGTTTAGTGGCTGGAAAACGCACGCTTCATCCGCCCTGGTAGAGTCAGCTGTAGCACTAGGCTATGGCAACCTCCCATCTCCTTACAGGGGTCTCAGTCCAGTTATATGAGATGTCGCTCCTTTATCAGACCATAGCAGGCTTGGTGATCTTAGCTTAAGTAGTACCATTCGCCTTAGAGATCAGGCCCCTTTCAGAAGCCTCCCCACCATTCCCTTGCCCTCCATTATCTCTGCCGCCTCCATTTCCGGGCCGCATACAAACAGCGGGACATTACTCAGGGGCCTCCCACCCTTCCATCTACCTCCTGGTCATCACCCTACTCTCCCAGCAGCATTGCCCCTGCTGCTTTTCTTGCTGGACGCAGCCAGTCAGATGCAGATCTCTTCCGCTGGCCCGAATGACACTATCAAGCCTATCTTGGGGCTTAATAATTTGGACTCAGCCCCCTGTATGCCAGTTCTCCTCCTCAGCGCCTGTGGGGCGCACACCTTTGCTCCCCAATCCTCAGCCCGGACCCCCAAATTGGCCTTTCTTGGGCAATGCAACAAAAAGAACACTTTTATCTGACCCTCTGATACCCTGGAACCTCCCATACCCCCCTCCAGATCACAGACCCAGTCTACGAAACTTTGCGTCCGGCACCCCTTTTTACCCCACCCCCTCCGGGCAGTACACACATTCCTACCCTGTACCTTCTCACAGTTGCCAGCAGTCCGCGGTTGGAGTGCAAGGCAATCCAGGATCTGGTGAGACATAAGTGTATACCTCTGTAGACAGACCGCCACCCCCGAGTTTTTTTCCACAATTGCAGGCTCACGCGGAAATGCAGCTTTGTAGGTCCCGTGTTCCTCCCTCCCTGATAGCGAGCACAGATTTCTCCTGATGTTAACAATTCTCTGTCTAATCTTCAGGGAGCGCAGTTGACCCTATATTTATATAATATTCTACGTGAATATGTTTGAATTAACAGTGTCAGCAAAAAAGGATTTAGGCGCAGCATTTTCAAAAGGGGGAATAGGGGAGAAGTCTTATAAAAATGTTCCCAATTGGCTAAGAGGCTATTGCGCCTTCTCGGAGTGTTATCTAGAAACTAGGCCAGATGCCAGTGTTGAGGTTTGGAAGTATTTATACCTCATAAATGAGATGTTCATTTGTGACTGACCGGGGACTTTGTGCAAATATGACGAACAGCTTAGTGAGAAAGTGAGCGGGTAGGTAGTAATGCCATTAGGTTTCAGAGATCTGGAGATCTGGATGAAACTCAACCAAGTGAACCTCAGTTTAGGTCAAGGGGGGATCGTTAATAGGTTTCAGCAAGGGGGGAGATGTAGTGCTCCCCAATTCCCAAAAAAACAGATGTTTT